>NC_061901.1:8039138-8352440 GCF_905147765.1 Vanessa atalanta
TTCTGATATGGTCCAAGTTCCTATAAACTAATAGATAGTATCAAGTAAAATAAAACACGTTACAACAAAAACAACAACAAAAAGAAACATGTAAAAAAAAAAAAAAAGGAAAAGAACAACAGTAACATAATGTTGTCTTAGATTTTCACGATTATTACACATTGAAATAAAACTAGTTTTTAACGGATTTAATCGCGTATATTAATTATTTTAACATCCCGACGTTTCGAGCACTTTGCAGTGTTCGTGGTCACGGGCAGACTAAGGTGACATTTGTCTGTTCGAATTAAAAAGAAATATTATTTACAACTACCGCCAACGATTTCTTAATTGGTAGAAGCAGAAGCAGAAGGCACTAACTGTATCTTTAGGTCTTGCAGTCTGTTGGATTTGGGATTTTAAATTTTTAATAAGTGGATCCCAAGTGTTAGAAAGTCTCCAACCATCTTCTCTATTGAAGTTCGGATGTTTTTGAATTTCAATAGCCTCGCGTATCATTCTAGGAATGAATCTGTGTTCTCTAGCGAGGATCTGTGGTTTATCAAATCGAATAAAATGGTTAGGTTTATCCAGAGCATGTTCACAGACTGCAGACTTTGAAGAACGCCTATTTTTGACATCTCCTATATGTTCCTTGACCCTAGTACCGATACTTCTCTTTGTTTGGCCTATGTAAGATAAACCACACTCACATTCGAGTTTATATACTCCCGCAGTTTGTAAAGGGATATTACTCTTGATAGGTCTCAAGAACTGGCTCACTTTCTTATGAGGCTTGTAAATGGTTTTAATCGAAGCTCGCTTAGTCTGCCCGTGACCACGAACACTGCAAAGTGCTCGAAACGTCGGGATGTTAAAATAATTAATATACGCGATTAAATCCGTTAAAAACTAGTTTTATTTCAACAGTAACATATTTATAGTAACAACATAATATATAATTAGTGCAATAAGTATCGTTAATGGCTTAGGCTCAAATGTTAAATTAATTACAGGCAATTTAGATAATGAAGATGCAATCCGTTTTGAAAATGAAATTAATAAAATTCGCAATTCAGTTTCATATATTCAAACATCTCAAAAGCGAACATTATCTTTGGCAGAAAATACAATTAATGAATTTTCTAATCAATTAAATAAAATAAACGAGAATCAAAACAGATTAGCATCTCTATTACATAATATTACAGTTAATTCAAATACTATTACAAACCAATTACACTTTTTAGAGATTTATGTACAAATAAATTTTAGTTTACAGCTTTTATTAGATAAGTTAATGATATTAGAAGATGCTATGTCATTTTCGCAGTTAGGTTTAATGCACCCTAGTATTATTAATCCTCGTAATTTAGTTAGAGAAATTAGAAATTTAGAGAAATTTTCTTTTTTAAAACCAGTTGCTGAAATTAGTATAGAAAACATTCATAAAATAGAAAAGTCTATAAGCGTGAAAGCGTATTGTAAAAGACACTCTTTAACATTTATATTAGTAATCCCGTCCATTGACTTTAATATCTATGATTATATACATATATATTCTATCCCAAATAAAGAAAACCTAACCATTATACCTAAGTCCAAATTCCTTGTCCTCGGAAGCGAAGAGGACGCATACTCAGAAGATCCCTGCAAGAGAATCTCCGAAGACACTTTGCTCTGCAACTCGCTAGACTTAAGAACAACTGAAAAATCTGAAGATTGCACCATCGCCTTAATAAAGAAACAAAAAGGAAACTACACTCATGCTCGCATGAATCTTAGCAAAGGAAAACTCCAGAAGATCAACGAAAATACCTGGTTAGGAATTTTGCCAGAACCAGAAGTAATAAAAACTCAGTGTGGACGCAAAACAAATTACAGAAAAACATCAAACATTTTTCTAGTAACTATCACAGAAGATTGCCAAATTAATATCATGAATAGAACGATAAGAACACACAGCAACACCATCACGATGAATGAAATAATTCCGCTACCAGATCAAAATCTCATACATCAAGAAGAGGTCCATTATGAACTGCACCTAGAAGACATCTCGCTAGACAGCATCCATGAACTCATGAACACAGTCGAAGACATTCAAGAAGCAGATGATTCTCACTGGGTTAACTTAATGACAATCCCTAGTTGGCCCACGTTAATTCTGTACGTAATAATTGGGACCCTAATTTTTTGGAAGTTTTTTTGGAATAAACACAAGAAACAATCAAAACACAAGGACACAAGTCGCGAGGACGCTCCTGAAAGCTGCAGGACCAGCTTCAATCTTAAGGAGGGAGGAGTTACCATGGCGTAATACACACATTCCAGTGCCGACTCCCACACATTCCGCTGACACCGCATTTAAGAAGACAATGGGCTACATATTTTACAAATTTACTTAATAACATATTATAATAATTAATTGAGTCGGAATCCAGTTTTCAATCAATAAAGTTATGTTTTTTGTATAATTAATTGTATTGAGAACTTATTATCTATAGCAAGGACAATAGTAAACGCTCCACATAGAATACAATTTTAATATTATATAAGTGCGTACTAGTAATTATTCTTGTGTTAAAAATACATATACGAGTATATGTGTAATTCATTTGTGATAACGTTATCCAAACGGATAACCCGAAAACGACGACAAAAAAGGACGTTCAAATAAAAAATATGACGTGATGAAGACTTACCAAAATCAAAAATTGATAATAAAATCGCTAAACCTGTGAGCTAATGACGTGAAAACGAACAATTGAACCATGTGTAAAGGCGAAGTGAGGTGAAGGAATCAATTTAAATGTTAAAATTGGTGTTGTTATAAAGGAGTGATAATAAATGTGAGGGTGGCTCGAACAGAACTTTGAATAAACTACCCAACGAATGTTCAAGAGCTAGAGGATTCAGTTGATAAATTTCACGATACCTCATATCGACCTAGTCTAGGGGTCTAGGGGTCTCAAGTACTGCGTGTATTCATCAGGACAAGAGTTCGATCCCGAGTGGAACAAATACAGTTTAAAATTTCATAGTTTTGTTTGAAATTTTAATAATTTCATTTTATGACATAGGCCTTCTTAATATTTTATTCACATTTATTATTATTATTGTTATAATTTTTTTTAATGACTTTTTTTGTATGACTGGGTCCCATTTGTGGTCCCTTAGATTTGTATTGATTAATTTTGTTGAGTTTATTACTTAATTTTTGAATTTTATATAATTTTTTTAGGACTTTAGTCACGATTAATTATATCTGTTTATTTATTTTACAATTATAAATAGTTTAAATGGCAATGTTATTATTTGTGTTCTGAAATAATTTGATTGTAGTCGAATTCCATTATGATTATTGTGTATATATTTTTAAAACATAAGTTCCCCCTTTCTAAGGTTAACGTGTCCTCATTGTCCCAGCTCGGCGCGAACGTTTAACTCTCATAGGCTTAAAATACATATTGGGCATAAACATAAGGATGTGGCTCGTTTTCCTGCCGGCTCCGCTCTCGCGCGGCAGTCACTTCAACCCGACGACGACAGTATAAGTGCACCATCTCTAGGTTCACAGCCTCCTATTAATGTCTTTGATAGTCTAGCGTCACTCAGGAGATCTGTAAGGGTGCTAAAGCATATTCCTAAGGTAGTGAGGAACCTAGCAGCCGGTAGATTGTGCGACATTGTAAGAAGGTGTATTGAGACCAATGGAACAACAGATTGGTGTACACTGCTTACATTTTCTTATACTGCGCTTAAATTACCACTTCTGCAGGGCTCGGGTAACCTTACGTCCAAAGTGAAGGCCAACATAACATCCTGTGGCGCACCCGATTATGTCGATGGAGATGTGTCCTATAGAGCGTCTTCAGTCCAAAAGGCGATCAAGTCAAAAGTGTTTGATGGTGACTTGGCGCTTGTTAATGTCTGATCATACAATAGCACCGCCTGGTCCCGAAACTCTAGCTTCCTTGACGTCCAAACATCCCTACCCATCGCGTCCAGTAGCTTTTCCTCTGGCGCCGGATCGACCCATTCAAATCTTAAAAGTCAAAAAGGAAGACGTAGTCCAGGCTCTGGGCAGTTTTCATAATGGTTCAGCGGGCGGTTTGGATGGTATTCGTCCAGTTCATTTAAAAGAGCTGATCACGAATTCTGCAGGGGACAACGGGCAACGTTTGCTTGAATCTTTGGTTGATTTGTGTAACTTCCTTCTTAGTGGGAAATTAAATCCGGAAATTTGTCCATATATGTACGGGGCGAGTCTGTGCGCGCTATCAATGGGGGCATTAGACCAATTGCAGTGGGGAGCATCTTCCGTCGTTTAGTGGCAAAGCTAGGGTGTCGCGCTATTAGAGAGGATATGGCCAAATATCTTCAGCCACACCAGTTGGGGTTCGGAACCCAAATGGGATGTGAGGGAGCAATACACGCAACACGTGCATTTGTAACAGAGCCAGGGAACGCAGATTGTGTAGTGATAAAATTAGATCTTAAGAACGCGTTCAACTCAGTGGAAAGGGACGTACTCCTGGATGAGGCCAGTAGAAATATTCCTTCTCTTTATCCATTTCTTCAACAGGTTTATCAGTTCCCTTCTAAGCTCTTCTACGAAAATTCCCTTATACTCTCCCTAGTTGGTGCACAGCAGGGGGATCTTCTTGGACCACTTATTTTCAGCCTGGCAATCCACAAGGCAATCTTGTCTTTAAAATCTCCGCTTAATATATGGTACCTAGATGATGGTACTATTGGGGAAAACCAGAAGACGTGAGGCAAGATATCCTTACTTTGATTCCCCTCTTTAAAGACTTAGGGTTGGAGATTAACTCAGATAAGTGCGAGTTTTTTCAATGTGGAGCCAGCCCGTTTAATAAATTCTCTCTTTTCTCTTCCATTCTACCTGTCCTCAAGGAGCTGTCTCGTGATACCTTTAATCTTCTGGGTTCACCTATTTTTCCGGAAGCAGTTCCCGAGGCTATTGAAGTCGGGAGACGTCTTCTTTTACTTGCTCAGAACCGTCTGACTAAGATCTCTGCGCATGTAGCCTTGGTTCTGTTAAGAATGTGTTTTGCGGTACCACAGATTACCTATCTTTTAAGGACGTCTCCTCTCTGGTTGTTCCCTCAAGATATATCTTCCTTTGACAGCTCCTTAAAGTGTACGGTGGAAAACATCTTGAATGTGTCTTTGAATGATACCCAGTGGAGCCAAGCCTCTTTGCCTGCACGGTTTGGGAGTCTAGGTGTGCGACGAGTGAGGGATGTGTGTCTGCCTGCCTTTCTCGCATCGGCGCATGGGGCTGTTAGTCTGGTCTCTAAAATTTTATCGTACGATGGAGGCAGGACTATCATACCTTTTGCTGCTGAGGGAGTAGCGGAGTGGAAGACGCTCTTCCCGAATGCACCTCTTCCTGAATTTCCAGAAAGGCAGCGTGCTTGGGACGATATGGGGTACAAGTCTGAGCTCGGCCGACTTGTCAGTGCTGCTAGTGGAGTGGATCTGGCCAGACTCAGAGCGGTGTCGGCGGAGTCTGGAGCTTGGTTGCAGGCTTTGCCTTCACTCAACTTTGGGACTCTTCTCGACAGTGACTCTTTGCGTGTGGCTGTGGCTCTCCGTCTGGGCTGCGATGTTTGTCAACCACACCGATGTATCTGCGGGTCCATGGTGGGTGCCAACGGGCATCACGCATTGAGTTGCGGACGATGCTCGGGGAGATTTCCCCGACACCACGCTCTCAACGACATTGTCCGGAGGGTTTGACACTGGTCCCATGGCAAAGGGGGAGGAGTTTGTTGTGAGATGCTACCTGTGTCAATACCTTTGCAGTATCTCACCTGGCTCATACAACACGGACGGCTGGGGCGGCTGCTGAGAGTGCGGCAGCGAAAAAGCGGGAAAAATATGCCCCCTTGTGTAAAAGATTTTTATTTGTGCCACTAGCGTTCGAGACGTCAGGATTTTGGGGGTCGGATGCCCTTGCTTTAATCAGGGAGATTGGCTATCGCCTTAGAGAGAGGGGATTTGACAGTCGCTCCGGGTCCTACCTGGCGCAGAGGTTGTCCATTGCCGTACAGCGTGGAAATGCAGCCTGCATTATGGGCAGCTTTGCGTCGGGTGGGAACCAGGAGAGACTGTTTTAAATATGACTTTGTATAACAATTTTATATTATATTCATTTGTTATCTTAAAAACACTAATGTTAATTTAATAATAATTTGTTTAATTATAAATCATTTAATTATTTTTAAAACAGACGCAATAAATTAAAGAAAATATTCTAAAGTAAAAAAAAATAATAATTGTAATATATAAATAAATAAATCTTTTTTAAAAAGACTTTCTCCGGTCGTCATATCATAACTCGGATAATGTTATTTTTTCAGCCATTTCGGATGAGGCTTTTGCCTTTGTTTCTGATTTGAGTGACATTAGAAAGAACTTAAGTTATACAATTTGCCTTTTGTAATAAAAATTGTAAAATTTATAAAAATATAAGTACACACAAGTTACTTAGTAAAATAGAATGAATGGTATAATGAAATAGTAAAATTGTATATATAAAATTATTATAACACACGGAAATAGTAAATTTAGTAGAGGATTTAGGACTCACAGTAACACGAGCACTTACATGACGCGTTGTGGAGAGGTTAGGCAGGCACGCTCAGTGACGTGGCAGGGCGACCACATGGATGGAGATGGATGAGGGCGGCGACCTGGTGCACGTGGTGATGAGTTGACCTGCTGCTGCTGCTGCTACTGCTGCTACTGCTGCTACTGCTACTGCTACTGCTGCTGCTGCTACCGGCTGGTGCGGGCTCACACGTTACGGTGGAGGCTTACCGTCGGCCAATCAGGAACTTCGGATACAATTGCGGTGCGGGCTCACAACTTGTTGTGGAGACTGACCGTCGACCTGGATGTATGCGGGTACCTCGTGGGTTTGGATCTCTGGGCATCAACGGACACCATTTATGAGATCCCACTTCTGACACCAATTTTGTTAGGAGGCCGATCCGAAATGTGATTTAAAGAAATATACGTTGTTATATGCACAAACGTTTATTCTACAAAACGTATTATTTGTACAATTTATTTTTCTGTAACCGACTTATGATATCTCGGTAGCGTACAAGCGCTCAACGCGGCAGGCAAGATCGAACTTTTTAATTTTTATTGAATAATTAAAGAAATACAAATATGATGATCTAAGGATTTTGAAACAATGGAATATTCCAGTAAAATTGTAATTGCTGACTAAAGAATGTGATCATATTATCATAGGGTGTAACAGACCGAAATCAGAGCGCAACATCACGCCGCCCAACAACGGACCACACCGATCTTTCTTTATAATTTCTGTGTCTCTTAGAATTAAGAAAAGTATTAATATAAATAATATTATAATATAAATAATATAATTTTTGGTTCTGAGGGCATTTTGTGTTACAACCTCAACGCATGAAGTAGTCTAATTAGATTAGTATTAATATTTGTAAAATCTCTCGCTCAATATATTTATATAAAAAATTACAAAATGGACTGAACACAAACATTAACAAACATTGAACATTAATAGAGCGAGGAGCTTTAGGAAGTAGAACGTCATATAAGGGATGGAGGAGTTTGGGTCAAGAAAACAGTATATGGGATAAGGAACCTTCGTCTAGGCCACTTTTACACAAAGAGTGATCTCTGACTCTAATTTTACAAAGATGTATGGGAGTACATGCATGTCCAAGGCGTAGTCGGCAGATAGTTGTGGTGACCCAACGATTAGCTTGCCTGTGAAGAGAAAACCGAGGTCGCCTTGGAATATCTGGTTGTAGAGATGCGTAAAATCTACCTTTAGATTTTGATGAAACTTTCCAAATAGAGTTTCAGGATTTATCCAGATATAAACTTCTAAGTAAAGTTAACCAAAAGTTATGTAATTAATTACGCATCGTGTGAACACCCTAGCTTCGTTATCGACACAAAACAGTTATGTAGGTAGGTACATTTAGTTATCGCGCGGTAGTTTACCTACATCCAAACGCCGCGCGCCGCCGCGTGTTAACAGGGTAGCAGGCTACTTTAGATAAACAAAAATGATCCAATTCCCTTCATACTTTAATCCTGGCTTAGGACAGGCAAAAATACCAAGATATTTCATTCGTTTAAGCAACCAATTTATTGACTAGGTAAATGGTGTGAACTTGACACAAAAAATAATATGAACTGTTTACCTATCTTGGTATTTCCGGCGTATTTAAAAATGGAATCATACTTATTGTCAATCATTAAACTACCTATTTACCTACATAACTACACTAACCTTAACAAATGTTCAAAGTGAGCTCCTTCTCGTGTGATACACAGTTCGGCACGTTTACGCATATTGTCTTTTACACGATTTAATACGAATGGGTCACTTTTAATAGTTTCGAAAGCACTAGTGATTTTTAATTTCAACTCCTCTCTATTGACATACTCTGTAGCATACACAAGACGTTTTACCTCCCCCCATAAATAGAAGTCTAGTGGAGTGAGATCTGGAGAGCGAGCTGGCCATGGCACAGGCCCTCCGCGCCCTATCCAGCGATCTCCAAACGTATTGTTTAAGTACTCACGTACCTGCGTCTGATAGTGCGCGGGTGCTCCGTCGTGTTGATAAAATAAGTTTTGGAGATTGCTCAGTGGTACATCATCGAGCATGTCATTCACCGCACTGTTTAAAATGTCTAAATATGACACAGCATTGAGTCTTTCTTCGATGAAATACGGCCCTAACAAACAGTTATTTAAAACACCAGCCCACACGTTAACACTAAACCTGTGTTGATAAGCGTCATGTCGCGTAACGTATGGATTGGAATGACTCCACCAATGTTCATTGTGTACGTTAAAAATACCTAACTTAGTAAACGTAGCTTCGTCCGTGAACAATATGTTTTTGTCAGTGTTTTGCAAAAACCACCGACAAAAATTTATTCGTGGCTCATGATCGTTGGCACTGAGTTCTTGAATAGGTCGAAAATGATAAGGGTGTAGCCCTTCTTTGTGAAGTAGATTCCACACAGTCCACTGAGATACACCAAATCTTCTAGCAGCCTTTCGAGTACTTGCTACTGGGTTGTTCTCAAAATACTCGAGAATGTCTTCTTGTAGGAAGACAGGGTATACTGCTCCACCTCGTCCTTGGGTATGTGTTGGAACACGGAACTGTCCAAGGTCTCGTAATCTTTGATTAGCGTTTAAGATGACGCTGGCCGTAGGTACTCGACGATTGAGGAACATCTCCCGGTACAAAATGTCTAAGTATTCTGCATTTGTGTATTGATAAGCCATACTTAATTACTAATAAGTAATAACGGGTCACACGCATACACGACAGATTAGGTATACGCGTAAGATCGATCGCTAGGCGCGCGCGCGGGAAGACGGACGTACAGACCTTACGGCGGCGCTCGCCCGACTAATTAGCCACGGGGCGGGGGTTGGGGGTAGCGACACACGCGTGTGGCGGCGTGGTGTTGTATCAGCACGCCGCCGCACGCGCCGCCGGCAAGGCTGGGAACGTGTCCACACTTTATTTATTTATACGAAAATTTGGTCAAAAATTAAGTACCTATTTTTTTTACATAATTCGAATGAGAATCATGTACCGAGTATTCTTCTTAAATATTGATAGTAATTAACCAGTCATCCTGTATATATATATATATATAATTCTAGTGCTAAATTCCGAACCGGTGGTAGATTTTTGACAATCAATAAGCAAGTGTAAACACTTCTATATTGAATAAAGATTTTTGACTTTGACTTTTGACTTTCAGTGTTAGGAACCCCGCTTAAAATTACAACGGACTCTGACAGTAATTCATTGTCAAATGAATTTATAAAAGAAATGTGCGCGTTACATGACATTAACATTCATTTTACAACCCCATATAATCCAAATTTAAATTCGCCTATAGAACGTTTCCTATTCAACTATAGGAGAAATAATCAGAATCCAAAGAATGACAAATAAAGACGACCCTATACAACTAATAATAATTATATATTATAATATATAATTATTAGTTATCGCATATAATAATTCTATTCATTCTGCAACTGAATATACTCCACATGAATTATTTTTTGGACATACCGCATCTAGAAACCCTTTAGAGCTTCACTATACTAAACAATTTTACCAAGACTATGTTCTTAAACACCGAACAAACGCAGAAGCTGTACAAGAGTGTGTTGCAGCTCATGTGTCCAAGAATAAGGAGCAGGTAATAGCGAAACGTAACCAGACAGCAAAAGAATTGACATTTAAGGTAGGTGAAACGGTTTATAAGCAGGTAGCCAAAACAGCGAGAAATAACAAAAGAAAGCCAGTATTCAAAGGTCCGATCATTCACCTTCATCCTAATAACGTAGCAGAGATAATAGTGAGTCATCCCAACTGAATCCACTGCAACGTGTATTGACAACATATTTACCAACTGTGTACTTAATCATAAATGTATTATTATAGTAGTATTATTAGTTGGCTTCATTTAATTCGCAAATAAAAAACAATGCTAAGGATTTAAAACAGGCATTTGTTCCAATAAATTTGTATTGAATTGAGAAATTCAGAAGCAATATCATGGCAAAGCTCCCATATTTACAATTGAATGATAATTCTAATGAGCTTTATAACATTTTTTTTTAATTTAATGCCATATTTCTATTTCATAATTCTAGGAATTTACTTAAATTTAATGATTGGGCGACTGTCGGAATTCACAAGAGTAGGCAGAGGTTGTATGAACTTTATAGTGAAAGATCATACAACCGGTCTTTTTCATTTATCAGTTATGTTAGTGCCTACTCTAAACTATTCAAACGTGTATGTCATACACCTAAATCATTGCATATAAAAAAAAAATTGACGCACTTGATAAAATTAAAATGACATGGAAAATTATCAATTCCGAAACTGGAAGGGTCAAAAATAGCATCTCCGACTTTAGCCTATCTATTGATAACAATTTATTTTCCTCAGATCGGGATGTTGCAAATGTTTTTGAAAAATTTTTTGCTGACATTCCAGTTTCGACTACTAACTCATTAAGTTCCTCTCTATACCGTTGCTGAATCATTATTAAAAAACAATGTTGAAGAATGTAATAATAGTTTTAAATTTAATACAGTAAGTGATGTATTGTAATTTCACGGTTTTTTTCAAGTTGAGAATTCACGGCAGAATTAGACAAAATTAATAAAAATCAATGTAAGCTAGCTTCATTAGTTAATAATGTGTCTAATAGGTCTAATTTAGTATATAATTAATTACATTTTCTAGATTAACGTACAGTTAAGGTTTAGTTTGCAATTAATTTTAAATAATAATGATATTAGAAAACGCAGTTACATTCTCCAGAATGAGTGTCATACATACAAGTATAATAAACGCACAAAATTCTATAAATTAATCGTTAGATATTAAACAAAGTTATATTTTTAATCCTATTTCGGAAATAGGAATAACAACAATAAATGACATAGAGAAGTATGTGGTAGTTAAAACCTATAAAATAATGCATACACTAAATTTTATATTAGAAATCACTTCGGTTGACCTTGACATGTATGACCTTTTTCACCTGTACTCTATTCCTGACAAACAAAACTTTATCATCATTCCTAAATCTAAATACCTTGCACTTGGAAGTGAAGGGTACGCATACCTCGATGGTGGATGTCGTCGCATCTTCAAATCTACATTCCTATGCAAACAACTTGATGAAGTATGTTCAAGGAAAAGTGAAGACTGCATCATCGCCCTGGAGCAACATAAACCGGTGAGCTGCAAACGAGCTAAAATGGTTTTAAGAAGGGGAAAAATTCAAAAGATCAAGGACAACAGCTGGATTGTTATTCTAACAGAGGAAAAACTCATAAGGACGATATGCAATGGACTCAGTACGCAAAAATAAAGGAACTCCAAATTATAACTATTTCCAAAGGATGCCAAATTAAAATAATGAATACAACGCTTCAAGCTCATCAAAGGGCTTTGAATATTAATTAAATTATTTCATTGCCACTTCAACAGGAATATGTATATAAATCTCCGGTTGATTACACATTGCAACTGGAAAATATATCACTAGATAGCCTTCGTGACCTCATCAACCAGGCTCGAGAAGTGAAAGACCCAGATGAAGTAAATCTGCCCCTCATCATGGCGACACCGAGTTGGAATACAATAATTCTATATATCATCGGCTTCGTGATAATCTCGAGAAAGATATTTAAATTTAAATTGATCAAGAGCAAACGGACAAAGCCAAACCCTGAAGCCAGTGAGGAAGACATTGAGGACGCTGTAGGAAGCTGCAAGTTGCGCTTCCATCTTGAGGGGAGAGGCGTTACTAGGACCCCAGCGCCGTGAAATATTTTAGTTGAAGATTTATCATAGTATTTTTGTTTCGTATAACTTTTAAATATGAATAAATCACTTTTGTCTCAGATCTGCGTGTTAGCACACGAATAAATATTTTTGTGAATTAAATAATTAATAATAAAATAAATCTTTTTTTTAAAAAGCTTTTTTGTTCGTCCAAACATAACTCTCTGGGTACCAGATTTAAAAAGCAATTCATATTTTCTCGTCAATTTTAAAGCATTACAAAAAATTACTACTCACTTTGAGAGCACCTGTGAAAAAAAAATGTATTACGGAAAAGTGACCTGTATTTAATAAACTTGCAGATTTAATGCTGATTTAAATGAGGTATAACACTTTAGTGTCAGACTTTTAGTTCATGTTTTATGCGAGTTTTTTTCATGTCAAGGAGCAAATTTGTTAGAAAGGAAAATTTGAATAAAAATTATGTAGTAATTAAAAAACCGTCTTGAAATAAAAGAACAGCAATTAGTATGAGTTGATAATTTTATTTAATTAATTTTTTTACAGTAAATGTTCAAAATTCCTGCCTCTAACCTTTATGCACAATCTGCACCGCCTAATAAAATTGGTACATAATCGCTGGAAAGCACGTCTGTTATTTGTAATTTAACAGACTCGAGCTTTTGTCGTAATTCTTGTTCATTGTTGTTCTGTCTTTGATATACCACTTCTTTGAAATAGCCCCAAATAAAAAAGTATAATGGATTAAGGTCGGGCGACCGGGATGGCCATGCAATAGTTCCGCCTCTACCAATCCATCGGCCGGGAAAGCGCTTGTTGGTTTTTTTATAGAGACTCAATACATTATGTCAGGATATTTTAAGATAATTTCTATTTCTTTATTATTTTATTATATTTTATGGTTTTAAGACAATAAAAGATTACACATGAAACCCAAATATTTAACCATTATAATAGCTGTAGTAATCGTAATATTGTATCAATTAATATTTACATAAACACAATTACCTTATTACTAACTTTGTATCTTGATAATTGCAAACACAATTCATATATTATTATCAATAATTTTACAAGCAATAACAACAATTATACTATACCATAAAATTATATCGTACCTTAAATGTTAACAATCACATCTAGCTACATGGTATTGTACTTCGAAAGCGAAGTACTTGTCAGAATGGCCGTGTCAGATTGAGTAAGAAATAAATAAATAATTAGACGATTACAAATCACACACACACACAACTCTCTACAAAATCTCACTCTAGGTTCAGTCAGCTGGCAGCAAAGCTTGAACTCGTTGCACCTGGTAGGCATGATAGTTTTATTTTTATAATAAGCTGCACCGTCCAACGTGGGATCCCGAGATTTCGTGATATTTGGCGATGGCTAATACCGGGGTCCAATCTTAACTCTCGCAGTATTTGCTCTTCATTGTCAAATCATACCACTGGTCTACCTGCTCTCGGAGCATGCGTACTGGGTAAGATTCCCTCCATGTATGCATTATGCACGCGCAAAAAGACCCTGTAGTCCGGGAAACGGTCTCGGTTAGGGTACCGTTGTTGATATTTCCTGGCAACAGCCCGAGCATTGCCGTCGCAGAAGCCATAAAGGTAATGCATTTCTGCAGATGCGGCTCCCTTTGGGTGTATTCTCTCCTCGCAGCCATCTTTCGTTTATCTAGCCAATCCGTACCGATCACAAGGTCCGGTTCACACAGCGTAGGTCAAAGACAGGCAATCTATCACACAAGTACAATAACGAAGCGTAGGTCACAGGTAGGCAATCTAAGACAAGTCCAATGACGATGCGTAGGTCACAGGTAGGCAATCTATCACACAAGTACAATAACGAAGCGTAGGTCACAGGTAGGCAATCTAAGACAAGTCCAATGACGATGCGTAGGTCACAGGCAGATAGCGAGTTACTAACAACGCTTACGCGCTTCCCCCGGCCTCACCCCACCGGCCCTGCTCCGCCCGGCATTCTTCTACCTGAACTGAACTGATAACACCACGCCAGACCTTTTTCGACAAAGGATTCAAATGGTTAGTGTAAAAGAGAGTTTTTTTAATACAGGAATGGTTAGAGGCAGGAATTTAGAACATGTACTGTAAAAATTTAATTTAAGAAAATTATTTAATTAAAATATATGTTTTAATAATAAAACATGAACTAAAAGTCTGACACTAAAGTGTTACACCTCATTTAAATCAGCATAGATCTGCATAAATCTGCAAGTTTATTAAATACAGGGTCAGTTTTCCGTAGTACATTTTTTTTTCACATGTTCTCAAAGTGAGTAGTAATTTTTTGTAATGCTTCAAAATTGACGGGAAAATTAATTGCTTTTTAAATTTGGTACCCAGAGCTGCATTTTTTTTTTGTAATGATACATTATCTAGTCATAATAACCTTTTGTTTTGTTGTTTTTATAAACTTTTTTCTGAATTAATGAAATTGTAAAAAAATCGGTGGTTTATTTGAAAAAAACAAAAATGATCATCACTTTTTATTTAATTAAGATATGACCATGCTGTAGGAAGATTTTTTGTTGGAAATCACTTCCTCTATCACCCTGATTCGTTTAATCCACGATATTTGGGCCGCCCTATATAAAATAATAATAATAAATATTGGACATCACATATGTACATTACTCTGATCCCAATGTAAGTAACTAAATCACTTGTGTTATGGAAAATCAGAAGTAACGACGGTATCACAAACACCCAGACCCAAGACAACATAGAAAACTAATGATTTTTTTCTTTCATTGACTCGGCCGGGAATCGAACCCGGGACCTCGGAGTGGCGTACCCATGAAAACCGGTGTATACACTACTCGACCACGGAGGTGATCAAATTGTAATACATATAAGCTTTATATACAGTTAGGTGCAAAACTGAGTCAGTACCGTACATTTTTATAAAGAGTAGAATAATAAATATAGGATTAACTATTAAGTAACAAATAAATTATGTAATTAAAAACTAGATTTATTTATTACTTTCATTAAGAAAGTCCGATAGGCTTGAAAATAACTCTCCCTCTGCGTACCGTCCCATATGCCTGCTGGACGAGGCTGGCAAGCTCTTCGAGCGGATTGTTGTCGCTTCTCGTCTCAGCGGGCATCTGTTGAGCATCGGTCCCGACCTGTCCGAAAGCCAGTTTGGCTTCCGTCAGGGCCGTTCGACCGTTGACGCGATCATGTGCGGTGGCACAGGGTAGCGTGGCGTTGACGATAAGCCTGGATATGGTCAATGCCTTTAACGCCTTGTCCTGGGACGCCATCAGGGAGGCCCTCGTGTATCACCGTGTGCCTCCCTGATGGCGAAATGTCGAAATCGTCGTCGCGAAAATCTGCGAATTGGGCCTTCGGATAGCGCCGCATAAGACGGAGGTACTATGGTTCTACAAGTGGCTGGTGGGCCGGGAACCGCCCCGTTCGCAAATCATTCGCGTAGGTGATTCAAACGTCCAGGTGGCCAGGTATATGAAATACCTGGGCCTCGTCCTGGACGGTCGCTCACGACGTGGTGCGCCCGTCTCCGTGGAGATCGGTACGCGCATAAACGCGTCGTGAGTGCGATCCTGCCGGCCTTCGAGGCCTGGATGCGTAGGAAGCGACGAGTCACCTTGCGACTTACACAGGTGCTGACTGGTCACAGTTGCTTTGGAGAGTACTTATGTAAGATCGGACGCGAGGCGACGGCGGTTTGTCACCACTGCGGGGCGGACTAAGACACTGCCCAACATACGCTGACCACTGACGTCTTGGTCCAGGAAATCGGGCGAAATCTCTCCCTGCGGGCAGTCGTGTCGGCGATGCTACGCAGGAAATCGGCGTGGGAGGCCATAGTTTCCTTCTGTGAGACTGTCATGGTCCAGAAGGAGATTGCGGAAAGGGCTCGGGAGAGGGCTGATCCCGCCCGGCGGAGACGACCCACGGGTCGTCCTTCCGGCCTCCAAGCCCCATTGCCCGGGGCGGAATAAATAGGGCATTCCCTCCGGCCGTGGGTGCGTGAGATGGGGGTCTCATGCATCCGTTTCATATGGCCGAGAGGAGGACGGCAGTCCGGTTATGGCCCCGGACTGCCATTGTACGCACCAGCGAGGGGTGCGGGGAAGGCAAGACTATTCTTCACCCTCCTGAATCGTGCTCCGCCAGCCACGAGCGGAGCAACGCACGGGCAGCGGACATGCTGCGAAAGCGATCCCGCATCCTCTCCGTTTCCGTGCTGATGGCAGCCATCGCAGGGATTTTTAGTGAGTACAAATCTCACATAACCCGACATCCCCCCCAGGAGTCGGGTATCTATGAAGATTTACCCTGCATCAAAAAAAAAAGCCTTGAAAATTTTATACTCATCACAAATAGAATTGGTTCACTTTTGCACCAGTAATAAAAAATACTAATTTCATAATTTCAATATTTAGTCCAAAGACCTTTTGTTTTTATAACAGCATGCAATCAGTTTGCAATTTGCAATTACAATTTTCTCACAATACTCAGATAGAAATTTATACCACTATTCTTTAACACGTCCTCAAACAACAAACAAACATTTAAGTACGATGGTGGAGCTATGTATGATCATCATCATTTAAAAGCATGCTCTTCAAGTATGCCCATTAGTTTTCTATCGGATTGATATTCGGACTCTGAGATGGACAGGGCAAGACTTGAAACTCTTGCTTATTAAGCCAATTTTTTACTATTTTCGATGTGTGCCTATGTGTGTCGATGTGTGTAAGTAGAAATAACTCTGTCGAAACGTTTCCTGGATTTCGAACGTTAACGATATTTTAAACGCGTTTGAAGTTGATACCGTCAGCGCGCTCTGCCCGTCTCACAGGAGCGCCCGGGTAGCTGGGTTCCTGCAAGTCTTAGCGCATCTGATGCAATTATACAGAGCTTTTTAATATGTAGAAACCTTTGAATAGGGTCCCTACTTTGTCCTCATTCGATTTTGGAACGATCATTTCAGTCTGGCGAAGCCAGATTTTCGCATTGAAAGCGAAAAAAATTAGCGTGTGTTTTTTTTTCTTTCCCATTATTTTCAAGTTATTTATGTGAAATTTGTGCGCAATATGCCTCGAAAGGGTATAAAAGATCAACCGAAACAGTACGGGCGCAAAAGATCGCATACTCCCCCCCCCCCTACTCACTGGGAATTTGAAAAGAGCAAGTCGTTCACAAGCACGTCAGCGCAGAAAATTCTACAAAGTGGCAAATTGGGAAGTTATGAACTAAGTGTTGATTCAGTGTACTGCTTTTTGAACTTCGTATTAGTTTTTAACTTTTTATCCGATAACGTTTTGTGTAAAGAGTGCAACGGACGAATCGCTTTTTCCATGCGTGAGCGACGAGGCATCGGTTTTAAACTGAATATAAAATTGCGAGTGCGGGGAAAAAAGTTTTGCTTCGTGTCCACTTATAGGTAAAACTTATGAAATAAATCGCCGAATCGTGTTTGTTTTCCGTTTATTAGGCCTCGGAATAAAGCTTTTGAGCAGGTTTTGTGGCATGATGGACATTTGCAGCGGAATGACAACCACAGTATATTACGGTTGTCTAGAAAATATAAAAATCGCGACGAAATCGATTTACGACATAGTTCTGAAGCAAGCTGTAGCAGAGGCGAAAAAATAAACGTTTCTCGGGGACTACAGGAAGATCACTTCATCGTTTCAGGATGGCACGTGGAAAAAGAGAGGGTTTTCATCTCTCATTAGCGTGACTAGTCTCATTGGATACCACACCAAAATAGTTGTCGACGCCATGGTCAAATCGAAATTTTGCCAATCTTGCAGCTTTTGGGAGAAAAAAAAAGATAAAGATCCTGCTGCTTACGATAAATGGAAGGAAAAACACGTGGAAACTTGCACTGCAAACCACGACGGTTCCGCAAGAAATGGAAACCGACACAATCACCAAAATGTTACCCCGATCGGTAGAATTGCACGAAGTGAAATACGTCACTTTCGTTGGGGATGGTGACAGTAAAACGTTAAAGAGATTACTTGAAGCCGATCCTTATGATGACTTTACTGTACAAAAAAAGTATTGGTCACGTCGAAAAAAGACTGGGAACGAGATTGAGAAATTTGAAAAAAGGAACCAAGGGACTCGGAGGAAAAGGGGCAGGCAAACTCACAGATAAAGTGATCGGAGAACTCACAAAATACTATGGCCTTGCTATCCGCCGAAATTCACATTGTGTGCAAGCCATGAAGGACGCGATATGGGCCACGTATTACCACAAGAGCTCCACGGATAAAAAACCCCAGCATGAGAAGTGTCCTCCATGAGAAAACAGCTGGTGTACGTGGCGTAAACCTCAAGCGTCGTATACTTTGTCTTCATATATACGTTACGTTACGTTGGGCTGTGTCGCTAACAATTAAATTAAATATAATACTAAATTAAAGTGTTTAATAGCCAGAAAATTTCATATAAAATAATAATAAACCTGGACATTTAAGAATTAATTACAATTAAGTATAGCCATATAAAACTAAATTAAATTAAAATAATTTTACAAAATACTATTAATTATTATTAGTGCCATCTAGCATCCATACTCATAATTGCCTTGTTGATATTAACACAGCGTTATGACGAATAAGTGCAATCATTGCGGTAAATACCTCGCAATAATAGATGGCGCGAAGTGTACCAAATGCGCTATGCTTTATCATAGAATGTGCGTTAATATAAAGCCGGGAGACCCCATTCCCAAGAAAATACTGTGCAACAATTGCAAAGTAGGAACGAAGCGTACTACCCCTGCGAGAGCCAGTAGCCATCCCTCTCCCAGCTCAGATACAGAAAATGCAGAGGACAATTTCACAGACGCTGATGAAATTAATTCTGAAAAATCCCTCGATCATGAGATAAGGCTGTTGCGATTGGAATTTTCTTCGGTAACCAGGGAGCTGTCGCGGCTTAGAACGACTATATCCGAATTTAATAAACGGGTTGACAGCGTCGAGAAACGCTTAGATAATTTCGAAAAAATTAATCAGGAGCGACACTCGGAAATTGTCGATAAAAATGCGACCGAAACAATTGCCCAACTGCGATCCGAATTGAATGACCGTGACCAAGAGAACCTGCTAAACGATATCGAAATCTCGGGTTTAGAGGAGAAAAATGCCGAAAATCCAACCAATATAGTGGTTTTAATTGCAAAAAAAATTGGGGTGCCACTGGAGGAACGCGACATCGTCAGCGCTGAGCGTTGGGGCCCACGCCGTATAATAGCCGATCACAGCAGCCAAACTCGGCCGCGGCCAATTGTCGTGCGTCTCGCTCGGCGCGCCGTCCGCGACGAAATGCTACGAGCCGCGCGCGTGCGCCGCGGCTGTGACTCTCGGGAATCGTCGAGTCGGTGCCTAAGCGGTTTTATGTTAACGAGCGTCTCACTCCGATGAATCGCCATATATTTTATAAAACACGCGAATTAGGTCGACGCGATGGATGGCGATATATCTGGACACGAGGAGGTCGCATTTACGCTCGTCGCAGCGGAGACTCCGAAACTCGTCGTATACGCACGTTGAGCGACACAATTAAGTTTTTTGGAGACAATACCGTTTGATGTTTAGCTCATATAAGATTAGTTTATTAGATAAATTTAAAAAATATATTAAACATGTAAAAGCAAAATTAATTCGCAAGCAGGTTAAATTAATTTCTCATATTTATTTAAAGTGTATTATATTTTATATAATTAAGTTTTCACTTTGTGGCAGTATCATACTTCTAAATAGTAATTGTAACGATGTATTATTATTATATTTAATTACATTATTTGCTTTTAAAAGTAATATATTTTTATTTTTTGTTTTTTTACAAATATTATTTTATTTGTTAATAGTTACAATCAATTATTTCAATATTTGTAGTTGCTTTTTTTTTTTTTTTTTAAAGTGGTACACGTTACTCTAGTACCTAAACCAGGCCAAGCCTGTACTATAGGTACTAGTTACTTCCAAGTATCTAAATGAATGGTGAAATAATTATGCTATTCTTATATAATGGAAAGCGTAGGTATTTACATACATATCCTTATTATCATTATCATGTATATCAATAATTAATTTAATAATAATCTACAATTTACAATTTTATATGTGTGTTCGCGTGTGTGTATGCATGTGCTTGAATTTGATTGTGATATTAACAAAATAAAGAAACAAATATGTTTACAATATTTGCTGCTATTTTAGAATTACAAAAAGATTTTCAATTTGCTCATATGATTGCGTCTTAGGCCAATTAGTCATCTTATGCTTGCAATTGTAATGATTAAGGCAGTAGATGTTCAGAATTTTGTTCACTCTATTGTATAGAACCGGGCCGATAAAACACTGAAACTTTTTAATGAAGGCAGTTTGAAAACTTGATATCGGACATATTCTGTTGTTTCTCCGCGTAACTGCTTGTGACGGAATGAAAGTTACTTTTTTGTGTTGTGCAAGGATAGTTTGCAAAATATACAGTTGTCTTATGCTAAGAACATCACATTGAGAGTATAACTCTCTTGTGGGAAATGAAAATGGTTTAAAAGTCATGATTTTTAGCAGAGCACGTTGTGCTCGTTCAACCAACAACATGTTGGTTCTACTAGAACCACCCCATGCCATAAGACAGTATGCTAGTATCGATTGAGCTAAAGCATAATATACAGTTTTGATACATTTCAAATCTGCTACATGTCGCAGAGATTTGAATATGTAAATTAGTTTACGGGTTCTTTCGGAAATTAACTCAATATGAGGCTTCCAAGTCAGAGTCTGGTATATATGAATAGCACACCGAGATATTTTATAGTACTTAATCTTTCTAGCTCGGTACATTGACAAGTGTGGTTGACATCTTGACAAGTATGCAACTTTATTTTAAAACTGTTATCTGGTAGTGAGTTTTTAGATATAGCAAATGAAATAAATTTAGTTTTAGTTTCATTTAGGGATAATATGTTCGCTTGTAGCCATCTATTAGCAGTGCGGAGTCCTTCTTCCGCTTTAACTTTAACTCCATGCCATGTTTTACCATAAAAAATCATCGCTGTATCGTCCGCAAAAGTGAATATTCTACGGTTAATTAGCTTGAGATTGCAAAGAGAATTGATATAAATAAGAAACAGAGTAGGACCAATCACACTCCCCTGTGGTACGCCGTACGTTACTTTTTTGTCACTGGAGATGTGATCACCAATTTTAACTCTTTGTACTCTGTGAGAGAGGTAGCTAGTAAATAGTTTTAGGACTTTGCCACGAATGCCAATTTTCTCCATTTTATGCAGAAGAAGTTGAATCGAAACGGTATCAAATGCCTTTGCGAGGTCCAAAAATATGCCAATACATTTATCTTTTTTGTCCAGGTGTTGGGCAATATAATTGGACATCTGGGTAACAGCATCGGCTGTAGATGTCCCAGTTCTGAATCCAAACTGGTTTTGAGACAGGATTTTTTCTTTTTCGAGAAAGTTGAGCAATCTTTTATTCATAATCTTTTCTAATATTTTATATATGTAACAATTATTGTGAGATGCCGAATGTAATATGTAAAAGTAAACTTCATACGAGTATAGCGTATATTTTGGAACTCATGTATCGTTCACAGTTAGCCAGTATAATATACATATTTGATTATTTAATATATTATATACATGCGTAAAATGAATAAGTCAAAAAAATTACGAATTGGCTTTCTGAATCCTGGCTCACTTGGTACTGGTCATGATGAGTTTTTATATGCAATGGATCGCCACAACGTCGATATCATGGCACTAAATGAGACATGGCTGCGTGAGGGGGAGGGTGCCCGAGCCCCAAGAATTCCAGGATACTCATTGCGTCACATTCCTCGACCTGCGGAAATACGTTCCCGTGGCGGAGGAGTCGGTTTTTATATAAAACAGGGTATTTCTGTTCGGACCCTTAAACACCCAGAGACCATAACTATTGAGCAAATGTGGTTAAGTGTTAATATTAGGGGTCAAGTTTTAGTCATTGGTACAGCATATAGACCGCCTTGGTTAAGTACGCAAATTTTTATTGATGCCATTACTGACACATATGGCGCTTTGCCATATCATGATCACATACTATTGGTGGGCGATATTAACATCAATTTCCTAGATACAGGTAATGTAAATACAACTATGTTTACAGACTTTCTCACATACACAAATATGACGCAATATGTTACCGTTCCCACACATTTCACAAGTCACAGCGAAACCCTCCTCGATCTCATCTGCTCAGATACAAACGTCGAACGAGTGTGGGTTGACTATGTAAGCAATTTAAGCGATCATGCATTTTTATCGTGTGAGCTTAATATTGAAAAAGATAAGCCCGTAACGGAAAAAATATATAGTAGACGATTAGACGACATAGATTTAGACCAATTAAAATATTATTTAACTACGCTTATTAACAGGGAACTCATAATTTCAGAACAAGATATTAATAAAACAGTTGCAGCCTTTAATGACAGTATCCTGTGGGTATTTGACACATTAAGCCCTATAAAGTTGCGATATATCAAAGAATTTCAATATCCATGGGTTACTTATAACATCAAATTAATGATGAGACGGAGAAATGAAGCACAAATTAGATGCCGTAGTACGAAGATAGATGCTCATGTTGACTATTATAAGCAACTTAAAAAATCAGTAGAATCGGCCATAAATACAGAAAAAACGGTTTATTTTACTTTATTTATTAATAATAATTACAAAAATTCGCGATACTTATGGTCACATATTAAGCGCCATGTCAACTTTAATAATAAGAAAGACAAACTTTTGCCCGCTCATTTTGATGATCCAGATGGTATTAATGATCACTTTCTCCAACTACCAGGCAGGCCTCAGGCTTCTCAAACTGATATAGCATACTTTAACAGTCAACTTTATGGTGATGCTACATTCTACATCAAAACTGTCAATTGTACAGTTGTCAATAAAGTAATAAGTAGTATTAAATCAAATGCTGTTGGGGCCGATGGAATATCTCTAAAAATGTTGTTGCTCATTATACCTCATATTCAAGAAATTATTACTACTATAATTAATATGTCTATTACCCAGAGCATATTTCCCATAATATGGCAGAAAGCGATAATTAAGCCTATCCCTAAAAATAATAATCCCTCAGAAAATAAGGATCTACGGCCAATAAGTATCTTGCCATGTTTATCCAAAGTATTAGAAAAAATAGTATATAATCAGCTATCTGATTTTCTTGAGACCAATAATATATTACCCATGAGACAGTCAGGATTCCGTAAACATCGCGACCACCACATCAACCACATCAATCACTGCAACTGCACTGATTGATGTGGTTGACGAAATATTAAACGCGCAAGATAAAGGTAATGGCGCTATACTGGTTTTGTTAGATTACTCTAGGGCATTTGATACGATTAACGTCTCTCTTTTACTAGCTAAACTACACTACTACGGACTTAGCGCAGAAGCTATACAATGGTTCACCAGTTATCTGAGTAGTAGAACGCAAACCGTAGAACTTAAACATGAAGATGGCACCATAAAATCATCGCAATGTAGGCAAGTTCTTAGAGGTGTACCCCAAGGATCGATACTTGGTCCTCTACTGTTTATTATATATTGCGCTGACGTAACAAAGGTCATAAAAAACTGCCGTTACCATATGTACGCTGACGACATACAAATATATATATCTTTTCCACCTAATGAAACTCATAATGCTGTACTTAAGCTAAATGAAGATTTAAAAAACATAGCAGGTTGGTCAGAAGCAAATTGTTTAGCGCTAAATCCACAAAAGTCTAAATTTGTAATACTGGGCACGGCGAATCAAATACAACTGATATCAAGGGAAATACCTATGGTTAAAATTCAAGATGAACCAATTGAAAGAGTTACAGAAGCACGTAATCTTGACGTACTTATGGACGAATGCCTTAGATTTGAAATTCATAATACAGTTAAAAGTTGCTTTAATCGTCTAAAAGTTTTATACCAAATAAGAACGTTTTTAAAGTAAATTTAAGAATCCGCCTATGTGACACATTAGTATTATCCAAATTAAATTACGCCGATGTAGTGGTGGGCCCAAGACTATTGCAACGTACAAAAAATTTAATTCAAAAGGTGCAAAATGCTTGTGCAAGATATTGCTTCGATATACCTCCACGTACGCATGTCACACAATATTTAAATAATGCAGGAATTATGAGAATGGAGTACCGTAGGCAACTGCATTTTATGACGCTCTTATTCGGGGTAATCAAGTTTAAACTTCCACCATACCTTTATCACAAGCTTCGTTGGGCGCACGATACGAACACATACGCAACCAGATCGAAATCATATTTACTTCTTATGCCTCTCCATAGAACGGCCGCCTTCCGTGGTAGTTTTCGATACGCCGCCACCAAGTGCTGGAACAACCTTCCACCTCCATTGAGGAACCTAAATATAATTCATAATTTTAGAAACAAATACAGAAAATTTCTTCTTGATAAACAAAAGCAAACACAGCAATTGATTTTATTTATCTTTGTTAATTTAAATATAATATAATGATTTATATTTAATTGTATACATATGTATGAATATATATACATGTTCGTGTGTGTGTGTATAATATGTAGGTATGTGTGTCTGTATGTAGTTATATAGATGAGATTTTATATATGTATATGTCATAACTATAAAATGATAATTTAATATAATCTTATAACGTTTTTTAATATGTAATCATAAACTGTATCCCACAAGAGCGTCATTGTATATGCTAAGTGTGCCACCACATCGAACAGTGAACTTTCGTGGTAGTTTTCGATATGCAGCGACGAAGTGCTGGAATAACTTACCAACTTTCGTATCAAGTACAAGTCATATTTATATAATTTACAACTATAATCGTCATAAATAGTATTTATGTTTTTATTTATTTATTTATTTACTTATTTTTATTTTTTTGGGTATGTCTAATTTTATTTTACAATATAAAATTATTATTTTATTATTTTAATAGATTATTTTGCATGTATTTATTATGAATAACATTATGAATTGTATTAAGTATGTAACGTATTTATTTATATTATATTATTTGATATAACTACAGTTTAGTTTTGTTTATCACTTTGTCACGGCTCGTCACAGCCACAAAGGGTACCATTGAAAATCAGCGTTGGGCTCTAACCCAACATAAAAGCTGAATGGTACACCTCTTCAGGACACATCACGGTTGCAGACATTATAAGATTAGATTGTGTTTGTGTATGTATATAAATTTTGTTGCTTTTTTTTTTTGTTTTTATTTTCTTTGTAATTTTAATGTAGTATAGTTCTTTTTTTGTTTTTTTGTTTTTTATTATCTTATTGTCATTAGTTAATGTTTAATTATTATCTTTTTTGCTTTTCTTATTCTTTTTGAATTTTATGTTTGTAATGTGTGTTTGTCCTGAATAAATGTCTTCTTATCTTATCTTATATAAGCATAAAGCTCCTCTTATTAATACTGTTCTGAAAGCCATCGAGCCGATATACAAAGACCTGTCGTCGGACGATTTGCTCAAAAGATGTTTGGGTGCTCATACTTAAAACAGCAATGAGTCACTCAATAAAATGATTTGGATGCGTGCGTCCAAAAAAATTCATTCCGGCACAGATGTGGTCAATATTGCCACGGAATTAGCAGTGATTATCTTCAACGAAGGTGAGGAATCATTGTTAATTGCCATGGATCTCATGGGTGTCCGGATTGGCACATTTGCCAAGAGCTGGATCCATTCACGGAACAAAGCAAGGATCGAGCGCGGGTAGAAGCAAGTGACCGACGCAGCGAAAAAGGCCCGGATTGAGCAGCGGGAGATGTTAGCGGCTCAAAATGAGAGGCTAGAAGAAGAGAAGGGATGTCTTTATGGACCAGGCATTGCCGATTAGCTGTAATTAAATTGTGTAAACACATAACAAAACTTTAAACGCGTTTTTCTCGAAAACACGTTAACATATTCACGTTAACATATACTCCAAATTTCAGGTCAACATATTGACCTGAAATTTGGAGAGCATACTCAGAAAATATGTCTTAATGGAATGGATCGTTTTTTCGATAGATACATTTTTGCATTTATTATTTATGCGAAAAAAAAATGCAAAAATTCGTTTTTTTTTTTAAGTGCCGCCATTTTTCTAAATTTTTACTCTACTTTTTATACTAGTCATTCCATGGCCAAAGGGTTACACATTGATAATATGCTTTGGATTTCTGTTTCAGATCAACAATGAGGCAGTGATGTCAGCCGTTTACCTCCCGCGATTTGAGGAATTGCTTTTGCGGAGCTGAAACGAACGCCATTTGGTTTTTTTTTTTCAAAAAAAAAAAATTACGATTTTGTATGTCATAAATAAAAGCAAGAAAAAAACTGCACTCAAAAAGCTTTACTCGTTTCCCCGAAAAAAAATAAAACGTAAACACCTGAAATATGGCACTCCAAGGACGAAGTCTCCCTTAACAGGGTACGGCATATTTTCCACAACTTCAAAAATATATGTCTGAAGAATGTTGCGGTACACTTGCCCATGCATCTTTCCTTCGATTTTGTAAATTGGTCCAACGCCATTAGCTTTTAGACAATACTGCAGTTAGATATTGCCACCACCATGCTTCACTGTTGTTTGTCTCAAGGTGAAAGTGAACGGCGTTCAAGTTTGAGTTGAGTCCCCTTATGTTGCAGAAGTCCACAGTGAGGCTGGTAGAGGTAGCCTTATGATGCCTGCTCCTCTTGCCCCGAACAGTGGCGAGCGCAAAATTGCCCAAGAATTCGGAGGGCAGCCTGGACATCCCCGCTCAGGTGGTGTACGTCCTGAGCATGGATGCCCAGAGAGGGTCCTCCACCGCAGTCGCTGATGGTACCCTCCTGGGGTAATGTAACCAAATTCTTGCCAACCATCATGTTTGGAGGGGGGGGGGGAGTGGATCGGGCCTCCGAATCTCTCACATACCAGACGAAACGCGGTAGCATAGCTACCACTTTACGCCGGTTTTATGTGAGTGAGTGGTACTTCCCCGGGCGTGCCGGCCCATTCGGCTGCAACCCGAAGGTATGCAGTATGGCACTACCACATGAAAAAGCTGAAAACGCCTCACTAAATATTAAATAGTTAATAACTTCTCATATGTCTCTATCAGATTTTTTTTTAGTACTACAGCACAGATTCATTTATATGGTACAGCGGACGGATTTCTAAACGAATCAGGAAGTTGCCCGCGCCGCATGCGACAACTGCCGGCCCGTTACCGTGACCAGGACATTTGAGAGGAGTCGAGTGAGTCAGTACGCGCGGGGAATCAACTATGGCGCCCTCTCTTGCGCCTTAAGGTTTGAAAAATGTTTATTCCAAAATAATGTAACAAACATTCACTTAAAGGAACTTACCGGTTAGCTTATAAATTATACTGCCCTCATAAGCCAAATAGCGGTAACTCAAAAAAAGGCCTATGTCTGATTTTTGTTGCATCTGATAGCTTAACAAATTCCCTACCGGTTACATGAAGCTAAATATCTCACCTAGAAACCACCTTAAGCCTACTAAGAAAATATTACATATCTCAAATTTATACAATATTACTAAGCGGCTTAGAGGTATATCATTATTTTTAATCACAATGGCCGTATATTTACTTAAGGTGAAATCCCTTAGAAAGTTCTTATAAATTGTTTGGCACAATATTTAATTAGATTATAGCGGTATATGTAGAGTGCGAAGAGGCGCGGCAGATACTGCTCTAGCGCTTAGTAAAATTAGGCGAAAATAGTTCCCACAAAATGTGAGATGCCGCTGCAGTTGCACAGTTTATTTTACAAAAGTAAACGCTATCATACAAGCATTAAGGGCTACTTGGTGGTAGGGCTTTGTGCAAGCCCGTCTGGGTAGGTACCACCCACTCATCAGATATTCTACCGCCAAATAACAGTACACTGTATTGTCGTGTTCCGGTTAGAAGGGTGAGTGAGCCAGTGTAATTACAGGCACAAGGACATAACATCTTAGTTCCCAAGGTTGGTGGCGCATAGGTGATGTAAGGAATGGTTAATATTTCTTACAGCGCCTTTGTCTATGGGCGGTGGTGCCCACTTAACATCAGGTGGCCCATATGCTCGTCCGCCAAACAATGCCATAAAAAAAAGTCAAGTGCAAACTATCTATCAATTTAATATTTACCAACAATTACTTGTCAGTTCTTGTTTATTTTGCTCGAAGTATACAAGTTGTGCGGGTGATGAAATCTTTAATAATTAGAAATTGGCGATATAGAGTATCAAGTGTTCGGTGTTATGAATGTGATAATAGGTGTTCAGGTAAGCTATCACAAAGTTATTTGAAGTTATTGTTTCTTAATTAGAGATAAATCAGAATTTCAAGCTATTTTTATACCTACTTATGGTTTTTAGGGATCCGTACCGAAAGGGTAAAAACGGGACCCCATTACTAAGACTTCGCTGTCCGTCTGTCTGTTTTTCTGTCATCGGGCTGTATCTCATGAACCGTGATAGTTAGACAGTTAAAATTTTTCACAGATGATGTATTTCTGCTGCCGCTATAACAACAAATACTAAAAATAAAATAAATACTTAAAGGGGGCTCCCATATAACAAACTTTTTTTTTGCTCGATAACGGCAACAGTTAGACGCTTCAAATATTCACAGAATATGTAGATATACAACATTATTTTTTGTTTATACGAAAGCCGAAACACCGAAAACTGTTTGTTCAGAATCAGTAATTTATTTATTTATTTATTTATTTAAGATCCACCAGTGATAATTACATGAATACAATATTGGGTAAAAAGAAATACAGTGTAGTTTAATTCTAAATGCATTATCTTTTAAGGCAGATACAGCATGCAAATATTAGGAAATTTATAAATCATTTATTACATTATATTAAAAACGTATTAACTTATTGGTAAAAATTATTAAAATCTCTATATATAAAAATTAGGTTACAGGTGGTTCATTATATTAAAAATTAGATCATTACCTATATTTTGTTTATGTAAAAATTATTTATTTAATTTATCGCTGAACAAAAACTTATAACGAAATGTTTTGAGTGAGTCCCTAAAAGGGTCCAAATGTTTACAACTATCATTTAGAATTTTAGACATCCTGGAAATTGGTGAGTTATTGCCCAAAACAGTTTTTCGAAAAGGTCTTGTAAGAGAATTAATTGTTTTGCGTGGATATCGAGAGGGAACATTAAATTTGATCTTAGATACTAAATCTGGATTATCATAGATATTGTTAAGGCTTTTATATAAAAACATCAAATCAAAAAAATCTCTTCTTTGGCTCAAGCTATGTATATTAAAAAATGCTAGCCTTTCATTATACGAAGAGAGTTCTTTAGCCTTTCTTTGAGAGAACGCCAGAAGGTAGAGAAAACGCCTTTGTATCCTCTCTATTCTTAGGCAGTGTGTTGCATAGTGTGGCCTCCAAATGAAACTACCCTAGTATACTTCTTACTAAGCTATTATATAGAATTATTTTGGTATGTACATTTCGGAATATTTTGCTGATCCTCAGGACAAAACCCAACATCTTTGAGGCTTTGGTGACTATATTATCTATGTGTGGAATAAATGTAAGCTTCTAATCGAAAATCACACCAAGATCCCTGATAGTATTAAGGCGTTTTAGAGGGACATTAGCAATGACGTATAGGTAATAACTGGTGTTAACTTCAGGCTTATTCCGAGTGAACGATATACAAGAACATTTTTCTGTGTTGAGTACCATTCCGTTCACCTTACACCAATGATACAATCGATTTAGATCCTCCTGTAAGCGACTAGCGTCTTCAAAATTCTCAATAACCTTTAGGAGTTTAAGGTCATCAGCGAACATGAAAGGTGTTGAGTGATGAAAACTTTTTGGTAGGTCGTTGATAAAAATATTAAAAAGTAAAGGACCCAGGTGTGAGCCTTGAGGGACTCCTGATGTTATGTTGAATTTTATAGATTCATATCCATTTGCAACTACATAGAAACACCTATCATAGAGATATGATTTTAGCCAGTCCAATATAGATCCAGTCATGCCAAATACTGATAATTTTGTAAGGAGAACTGAAATGGGAACCAGGTCAAATGCCTTGCTAAAATCTGTATAGACTACATCAACTCTTTTTCTTTTGTCAACAGACTCGATTAGTATTTCAGTATAGTTAACTAAATTCGTGTTAGTAGATTTCCCAGATATAAAACCGTGTTGATGCTGACTAATACCACCTTTAAACTGGGCATATATATACGGATAAACTAAAGACTCAAATATTTTGGCGAACACCGAAAGAATAGATATAGGCCTGTAGTTCTCTACTTTTTCGTTATTACCACTTTTAAAAATGGGAACAACTTTTGCCACCTTCCACTTAGTTGGAAATGCTCCCAAACTTAGTGATACATTATAAATTATTCTTAGAGGTTCAGCAAGAGATGATGCGCAGTTAATTAAATAAACTGGTGGTATATCGTCCGGTCCTGCACCTTTATGCGAATCTAGGTTTTGTAATTTCTTCAATATTTCGTGTTCATTTAGCTGAATACATGATAAGACACAGCTTTTGTTAGCGTCATCAAACATATTAGCTAAGATATCATTGACGTTGTATTGGGTAGCTGTATTACTATTGTAAATTTTAGAAAAATGTGAATCAAAGTTGTTGCAAATGTTACTGGCACCTGTAATTTCGACATTATTTCTCGTCATAGTAGATGGAAATGCATGAGAATTGTTTTGTTTTTTTGAGTTCGTAAATGTCCAAAAATATTTAGAATTAGTTTTGATGTTATCTTATGAGCGTTTTATATAAGAGTTGTAACATTCTAATGATAATTTCTCACATCTCTTTTCTAGAATTATGAAGGAAATCTCGTCCATAGGATTTTTATATTTTTTGTATCTTGTTCTTAGTTTTTCTTTTTCTTTAATTCTTTTAATAAGAGTTTCGTTGAACCATGGAGGATATTTAGTTTTATTTCTGTGTGTCTTTTTGGGTACGTATTGTTCTATTGAAGACTGTATGACAGAATAAAATATTTCTACCATATTATCGACGTCATTGTACACTGAAAGTTTTTCTGCCCAGTTTACATGATTGAGGAAACTATTTATTGCTACGAAATTAGCCTTAAAAAAGTTATATTTTACATATTTGGAGTTTGACTCTAATAATTTTGCTGTATTGTTATCCATGTTGACGCTACTATCTAAAGGTGGATGAAAAGGGTATATTCGACTCAATACATTTGATAATGAGCTAACCGTAACTTTAAAATTATCACTATTAAAGAAAACGAGATCTAAGATTCTGTTTTGTTGATTTTTTATGTGATTCATTTGACAAAAAGAGTTCATTTGAGAAAAGTCTACAAGAGATTGAGCCAAAGAAGGTAAATTGCACTTGTTACTAGCTTTGCCTACCAAATCCCAGTTTATGCAGCTTAAATTAAAATCTCCAATGATAAGCGTATTGTAATGTGTAAATTCTGAAACACGATTAACATTGTCTATAAATCTGTTCAATACGGATTTATTGACCGATGGGGGGATATAGGCAGCACACAAAACTATTTTATTATTTTTGTTTATGTCTATTGTGATCCATAAATCCTCACAAGAACTCTCCCAGGATTCCATTCGCCGAGAGTTAAGTTTAGTACTTACAGCTACCAATACTCCCGCACCATGTTTTTTGTTCGAATTGAGTCGGTCTCTATCTCTTCTGTAAACATTATAGTTATCGCTAAATAGTTCCGCACTTAAAATGCTACAACATAGCCAAGTTTGAGTCAATACAATAAGATCATAATTATTACAGCACACTTTTCTATAGAAATCATGAGTTTTTGTACGAAGATCTTTAACATTTTGATAATATACATTTAATGCCAACATTTTTGCAATGAATCAACGTAATTACATGCAATATAACTTAGGTCTAGGTTAATTTGTTGAGACATTCCACACTATTAATTAATTTGTAGTCGGAGTTGTCCGTTTTTCTCATAAATATGTGCCCGTTACGAACCCAAATGTGTTTATAGTTTAATTCTTTTGCTTTTTGACGAGCGGCAGCGTGAAGAGATTTATTCGATGCGGATAGATGTTCACATACATATATGGGAGCCTTGTTACCTGCGATGCCAAGATGGGATGTATTTAGTTTGTTGGAGGGATTATTTTTGTTGAATTTTATAACTGCCGCTAATAGTTGGTCGCGAATCATAGATGCGCTGAGTTGTGATATGATAGATCTGGGTCTTGTAGTTTTTGGATTCATTTTAGCGATACGTGTACAGTGAACTATTTCATTATCTTTAATATTGAATCCTACAGATTTTGAGAGTTGTTTTATAACATTGATTATATTTTCGTTCTTTGACTCGGGAACACATTGTATTTCAACATTATTAGCTCGTGCATGTTGTTCCATTAAGTTTACTTTATTTTGTAGGTCAGTCACTGCACACTGAAGGGTTTGATTTTCTTGCTTTAATTTATTAACTAATTCCAAATGAGTATCAAGTTGTTTTTTCATATCATCGTACTGGTTGCTAATAAAAGAAATTGATGCTTGAAGTTCTTCAAATAGAATCGATTGCAAAATTTTTTATACCATGTTATAGTTTGACTAAATTACAAAACCTTAATTAACACACGTTTTATTAGTACTAAAAAAACAACACAAAAAGCTTGTAGCTTCTTGAGTTTTTAAGGTATCATTATCATTTTTTTTATACTAATTCTGAAAATAAAAATATTTGACCCGTGTTTCGGCTTTCGTATAAACAAAAAATAATGTTGTGTATTCAGTTTAAAAATAAATATTTTAAGTAAAATAAAATTATTATTTAAGGGGGGCCTATACAACAAACGTGATTTTTTTGCTTAATATTGCTCGACATGATAAGGAAAGGACCCTTCGTGCGCGAGTTTGACTCGCACTTGGTCGGTTTTTTTTAACCTTTAATTGATTATTTATTTCACTTTGAACCTAGAATCCTTTCGTACCTACGACTTAATTCAAGAAACTCTTATAGTTTCGACATGTTCCTCTGTCCGTTTGACTCTGTCAGTCTTTCTCTTCTGAAAATCTGTCTTTGTTACTCAAAGACAGATTTTTTTTATATTGCATAATTCCAAAATTATTCTCTGCTTTATAAGTTGTAAAGCAGAGAATAATTTAGTAAATATAATAGTCACTGAGCCTTTGGCAACTGACTATCGTAGGCAAAATACCTTCGTATATTCTATAAAAGATGGAGATGGTATGTCACACAGAGTATGTAAGCATTTCTTTTAACTACTTTGGGTTTTAAGGCATTTATTTATTTATTTATTTGGGAAGCCAACGTGATATACAAAGTGTCTAATTCTACAAGATACATCCTGTCTTAAATAAATATTACCATGTACATCACTCTTACAGGCTAACTCATCATGTAAGACAAAAAAAAAAAAGAATCAGACCAAAAATACTAATGTGCTTATTAAAGAAGCAATAAATTACAAAAAATAAAAACAAAAAACTAATTAAAATTACAAAGTAAAAATCAAAGAAGAAAAAAATACATTATACAGAAACAAAAAGGAAAAAAATATATAAATAGGTACCTCTATAGCAAATACAACTGTGACATTAAAACAGTGTTATGGTAAAAATATTTCCTTAATTTATTCTTAAAATTCAGTTCAGTGTTGCCAAATATCAATAATCAATATCAGCTTGTTTTAAAATAGAATTATAGATTTTTATAGCCCTGTATAAGGGAGCAGATTTGCCTAAGTTAGTTTTAGTATTTCTATATTGAAAAGTTTTTTTATGCTTATTTTGGGCTCTTGCATTATTCCTCGGTACGGCCAACATGATTTTACTCAATAACGCAGAACAATCTATACGTCCGTTTAAAATTTTATGTAATACACAAAGGTCCATCATGTCTCTGCGATTAGATAGTGATATTGTCTTGTAAAATTGTAACTGATCTTTGTAACTTTTATTGCAAAATAATTTATTACTCTTATAACATAAATGGCGCATAATTTTTTTCTGTACTCTTTCTAATCTCTTTTTATGACTTTGATAGTACGGACTCGAGACAGTAGAACAGTATTCTAGCTTGCTTCGAACCATTGAATTGAACAAAGTCAGCCTACTGCTTGATTTCTTAAATTCTTTTGTACTTCTTGTTATAAAACCTAATGTTTTAAATGTTGTCATAATCAAATTATCTGTATGCGGTATAAAACTTAATTGACTATCAATTATAACACCCAAATTTATTATTTTTTATTTTCTGAACTTTTTCTAAAAGATGGCTTTTTATATTGTAATTAAAATTAATTTTAAATAATTTCCTACCGAAAGTTATAATGTAACATTTTTGCTGATTTAATTTCATTTTATTCTTTTCACACCATATCAAAAGTCTATCCAAGTCTTGTTGCATTAATTTACAGTCATCAATACTATTAATTTTTTTATAAAATTTAAGATCGTCCGCATATAGAAAAAACTTACTGTTATTAAAACATTTTGCAATATCGTTGATAAATATTCCGAATAATAATGGGCCGAGGTGAGAGCCTTGTGGAACTCCAGATATAGCAATAAATGTATAGGATTGATATCCCCCAATAACAACATTCATTTCTCTATTTATTAAATAAGATTTCAGCCACTTACCAAAACTTCCGCACATACCATAGCTTTCAAGTTTATGTAGTAAAATATTATGGTCAATTACATCGAATGCTTTAGAGAAATCCGTATATATGCAGTCTATTTGATTATTGTAGTCTATGCTTTCCGATAAGTCATCAATAAATAGTGTTAAGTTAGACAATGTAGATCTCCTTTGAATAAAACCATGCTGATTAATGGAAACTACAGACTTTATGTGCCATGTCAATACTGGACAAATTAATGATTCAAAAATCTTAGCAAATGCTGACAAAATACATATTGGTCTATAATTTTTTATTTCTGATTTATTACCCTTTTTAAAAATAGGAACAACTCTTGCTATTTTCCACGTACTTGGCATTTCACCAGAACTTAATGATTTATTGTAGATTAACAAAATAAACAAAATACCGCCTCGCGCACATGTTTCCCCTTATCTCAACAACGCCCGAATAGCGAGGATGGAATACCGTAGGCAACTGCACTTTGCAACCTTGTTGTTTGGTTTAATTAAAAATAAAACGCCTATATATTTATACAATAAACTGAGTTGGTCCAATGAAAGTAATAGAAGTTACCAAACGAGAGCTTAATCTTATATGCTGAATGTGCCGTCACACCGCACAGCAGCATTCCAGGGCAGTTTTCGGTACGCAGCAACGAGGTGTTGGAACAACATCCCCCCTCCGCTTTGGATCCTAAAGACCATAAAAACATTTAATATTAAATACAAAAAATATTTATTTAATCTACAGTTAGAATTGGAATAATAAATATATATTCGTATTTATGTATATATATTATAAGGAGTGACATCCCTACCATAACCAGTCCACCTGTTACAAAGTATAAAACGCGCGCGATTCTAAGACTCGGATTACTTTTTATCTCGTTGTTGTCTTTAACTTTAACTTGTTGTCTCGCTGTCGGCACGTGAGCTAATTTAGTGTGTCACATTGGGTTTATTGTCATTTAATTAATGTAAATAAGATTATTGCTAAATTTTCCATTTGAATAAATAATTAATAAATTAAGAGTGATTTGTAAGGTAGATTGTTTTTTTTTTAAATAAATTACCACTTCTGATTCTTATATCAGAAATGGGATACGTGACTAATTCGCCCACATAAAACGATTACTATTCGGTAAGTTTTTTTTTACTAAGTTTTTAATTGTTGTTAAAGTGTTTTTTTGTTGAATTTTTGAAACTCAAGTCAGTAACTATGGGCCGAACGTCTCGTTCACGCAAAAAGCGAGATGAGTCCCGTGGTCGAAAACCACGTAATACCCGTGGTAGATCGCAATCTAGTGACTCTTGTAATTCAAATAATCGAAGTCGCGAATCAAGTACTAGCTCACGTGCTCGAGACCGTAGGGATTCTCGCGATTCCGAAGGGCGCCGCTCGCGTAATAGGGACATACGTCGCTCGAATCAAAAATCACGGCGTCGTCGAAATTATTCGCGAGACGATTCTAATAGATCGCCATCGCGTTTGCGTCGAAATTCACCGAATCATGATGTAGTAATTACTGCAACAAGCCCGTTACCGACCGGTGGTAGCATAAATCCTCAACCTTCTATGGAATCGGGTCCTACTTGTTCTGAGGCGTCTACCTTAGCGCAGGCTTTGATGCAGGCTATTAAAAAAATACAACCCGCGAAATCGCAACACTATTATGTGTCTAATTTTGACCCATCGGTCAACAACATAGAAACATGGTGTGAGGAGGTAGACCGTGCTAGGGAAGCTAACGGCTGGAACGATCATGAGTGTCTGGCTCGCGTAGCTTCTTGTTTAAAGGCCGACGCGAAGGTCTGGCTTAGTGATTGGGTATCGAATGATAGGACATGGTCTAATTTTAAAAATGAATTAAAACCACTCTGCCCACGTCAGTTAGATTACGCTAACATCCTATTTGAGGCAATGAATACGACTTCTGATAAATTCGCGACATATGCCGAATATGCACGTCGTACTTTGTTACGGTTAAAAATAGTACAGGGTCATCCGTGGCATAAACAATCCTCAGGTAGCCGCGCAGCCGCTGCCAACGCGAACTTAACCCCCGAATCGATTGTCTCATTTTTATCAATTTATACAAAACCTACCTTCACAAAAAAAGATAGACTACCCTCTGGCCATTTTAGGAAACAAATTATAAAAAAACCTACGAATCGTTCAGATGTAAAATGTTTCACTTGTAACCGTCGTGGTCAACATGACCAGTCGAGATTGCAGGCAGTCAAAGTCCCAATTAGCCTCCGATACGCGTAATGTGACGACTAAGAACCCCTCTCCTTCCGATACACAGCCTGGTCTTAGTAAATCCTGTACGTTTTGTAAAAAACCGGGTCATACCGAAGAAGTCTGTTTCACAAGGTTACGATCTGAAACGCGAAATCAACGTAACGTTAACCTTTGTTCTTACCGACCTAATTGTTCTCGAAACAGCGATATAACGTCCGCGGTAGTTGGTGGAGTACCGGTTGACGTACTAATAGATAGTGGTGCTCTTGACGTGTCCCTCATTTCCTCAGACGCTCTTAAACACATCACTTGCCAACCGAAACCCAAGCGCTGTGTGTTAAAGGGTCTTAGTGATAAAGAGGTAGTAACCGATTCCTACGTCACTCTCACAGTAGACCTTAGTGATATTTCTATTGAGGCAGATCTAATAGTAGTTCCCTCGTCGCTGATGTCAGTACCTCTTATAATCGGCACAGACATTTTAAATCGCAATGGCATTACTTATATCCGCACCAAAGATAGGCAGTACCTTACCCATACCAATGCTTCTTCCAAAGTAGTCAATACCGTTCAGTCAGATGGTCAGATTAAAGTTAACACACCTTTACAAGGTGAGGAGCTCGAGAAACTCATGTCTGTTATAAACGAATACTCAACTTTCCTAATATCGGGTACTGCCTCCACCACGGTGAAAACAGGTGAAATGGAGATTAAGCTCACGACATCTACCCCAATTGTTCATCGTCCGTATAAGCTTTCCTACTAAGAGAAACTGAAAGTTAGGGAGATTACCGATGATCTCCTAAATAAGGGCATTATAAGACGTTCTAACTCTGAGTTTGCTAGTCCCATCATCCTCGTGAAGAAACGAGACGGGTCTGATAGACTTTGCGTCTATTTTAGGGCGCTTAATCGAGTCACAGTCAAAGACCGATATCCTCTTCCTCTCATCGACGACCACATCGATAGGTTGGGAGGGCTTAAACTTTTTTCGAGCCTCGATATGGCCACGGGGTTTCACCAAATTCCTGTCAAGGAAGAGTGTATCCATCTCACGGCTTTCGTCACACCCGAAGATCATTTTGAATATATCAAAATGCCCTACGGCCTAGCAAACTCTCCCATAGTGTACCAACGTATAATCAACGATACCTTGCGCGAACACATAAAAAGCGGCAACACCTTAGTTTACGTTGACGATGTCCTTCTGTTAAGTAATACCGTAGTTGAAGGGATTGAAATTCTGCGAAACGTCCTAAAAACCCTTACCACCGCTGGGTTCTCTATTAATCTCCGTAAATGCTCGTTCCTCGTGAGTGAAGTGGAGTACTTGGGTAAAGTAGTGAGTCAGGGTCAGGTTAGACCGAGCCCTCGCAAAGTGGAAGCGTTAGTCAACAGCTCACCTCCTGAAAATATCAGAGAGGTACGCCAATTCCTTGGTCTTGCCGGGTATTTTCGGAAATATATAAAAGACTATGCTACCAAGACTGCCCCCATCGCTAGTTTGACTCGTCAAAATGTCAAATTCAATTGGACACCAGAGTGTGAGACCATTCGTCAAGACCTCATTAGACACTTGACTAATGAGCCTGTCCTCTCCATATTCGATCCAAAACTCCCATCAGAGGTCCACACTGATGCTAGCAGCGTTGGTTATGGGGCCGTTCTCCTCCAAGTTCATACCAACTCCAAAAAGCGCGTGGTCGCTTACTTTAGTCGATCCACCCAAGGAGCTGAGTCAAAATACCACTCCTATGAACTTGAAACCCTCGCTGTGGTAAAAGCACTTCAAAATTTTCGACATTACTTAATCGGGCCAAAATTCGTTGTCATCACTGACTGTAATGCTCTTAAGTCCACCGCGAAGAAATAGGACCTTGTGCCTCGGGTGGCCCGCTGGTGGATCTACCTTCAAGATTTTGATTTCTCGATCGAATATCGCAAGGGAATCATGATGCCCCACGCGGACTACCTGAGCCGCAATCCGGTGGTTAGAATAAATCAAATTAGTAGACCTCGAAACTGGGCTCAGATTGCGCAGTCTGCAGACAGCGAAACACAAGACCTTGTCCAAAAGCTTCACGATGATCATCTCGATGCCAATCGTTATACCGTGCAGAATGATGTGTTGTACTATAAGTACACTCCTGCGGGTGAAGAGCCGAGACAGCTGTGCTATATTCCCAAGGGACATCGACTTAGTCTCCTTAGAGTCTTCCACGACGAGCATGAGCACATTGGGGCAGAAAAGACCCTTGACCTCATACTCAGATATTTCTGGTTTCCGGGCCTCAGGCAGTTTGTCAGTAAGTACGTAGATCATTGCCTCGTATGTATTTCGAGCAAGAGAGTTCCTCGTGCTCCGCTACAGAACATAACCTCCTGGGAAAAGCCCGACACACCGTTTCACACGGTGCACGTTGATGCTCTAGGCTCTAGGTGTTGAACACTAAGCAGAAAGTTACTCGAACATCTCCATTAACCCTTCTTATTGGTACAGAGGCCACAACCCCGATACTGCGAGCGCTGGTACGAGATCTTGCAGTTGAAGGTACAGCTCCTAACAGGGAAGCGCTACTTGAGATCACCCGGGATAGAACTCGCCGGTTACTCAGGAGCAACCAAATCAGTCAGGATGAACGAGCTAACCAGCAACGGCGTCCACCTCGCCAATTTAATCTCGGCGATTGTGTTTTTGTTATAAAATTCTTTCAGTCAACAGGAAAGCTCGATTCCGGTATGCGTGGTCCATATAAAGTCACAGGGATCCTGCCTGGAGGACGCTACTCGCTGCGCCTGCTCAGTGGAAGTTATGGAAAAACCACGCAAGCAGCCGCTCAATATATGGTACCGTGGCCGGGCGAATGGTGCCCCGAGACACGTGCAGCATTTTTTGAAAGTAAGTTTTCTGCCTATTTTGGTTTAACCCTACACTGTTTGCATGTTATGGTTGGTCACCAATGTTGCTGGCCTTCGTAGCGAGACCTAATACTGGTCGTCAGGCGTTCGTCGCCGCAGGTTTTACAAGCAGTTTTATGACCACAATATGTGTGCGTCTATTATGGTTGGTTGTGCATGTTTGATATGGTCCTCATGCTCAGTGAGCACTCACGTATGAATACGGTCTGCGTGTAAGATGGCGTCACACACGTATGAATACGGTCTGCGTGTGTGATGCACTGGCTTTATGCGTTTGATAACGGTACCCCAAAAGGCGTCCCTTTTTACGAAGGGGCGTCCAACCATAAAGGAAAGACCGAGGCGAGGTTTGGTTTTAACAAGAGACGTCTCTGGTAACTTTAGAATGATGTATGCCTGGTTTCTTTTTATGAAAGAGTTGTTATGGCAGATGTGTGAATGAAATAAAAGATGACAGGAAGAACGATTTGCAAGGATGAATGCATTAAAAACCTTTTCTTGTTTAGATATCTCAACTAGTGTTGTTTTCAGATGAAGCTGAGGACATTTCAAATGAAACCGTTCCTCAGGCAGTCCTGTCCATGCCCCTGCTAGACGACAATAAAACAGGACCATCAGCTACAAATGAAACTGGTACCAGCGGAACCTCCCGAAATCACTGCTTCGAGGACGACTCAGAGTCAGGAGAGGCCGTATAAGGAGTGACATCCCTACCATAACCAGTCCACCTGTTACAAAGTATAAAACGCGCGCGATTCTAAGACTCGGATTACTTTTTATCTCGCGCTCGTGTTAGGCTGTCGTCTCGCTGTCGGCACGTGAGCTAATTTGGTGTGTCACATTGGGTTTATTGTCATTTAATTAATGTAAATAAGATTATTGCTAAATTTTCCTTTTGAATAAATAATTAATAAAATAAGAGTGATTTGTAAGGTAGATTGTTTTTTTTTAATAAATTACCACTTCTGAATCTTATAATAGAATTATATATATGGTTGTATGTGTTTTTATGTATATATGTTTATATTAAGTATATATAAGTATTACATATACATAATCTTAAAAAATTTGGCTTCGTTCTCGAATTGCATAATTATGGCGTGACATCGGCTTAATTACCTTGTATTTTTTTTTTTTTTTTACTTGTATTTTTTTTTAATATCCAAATAGATCTTCGATTATATATCAATATAGTACTAAAATATAACATACATTAAGATCTAATTTTCTTTACCTAGGTGTATAAATATTAATTACATATCATCTTACCTTAATGGTATGGCTCCGCTGCTTGCATCGTGTTGTTCCATCTACTATACGTTAGTTGCACTGAGAAAACTGCCGCTAATAACGAGGTTTTATTATTTGATTTTATCGTTGGGTAGTCTAGAAATCAAAGAAAGTATTTCATTAGTTATTTTTTAATATGAGCTCACATACACTATTATTATGTGTAATATATTTATATCTTACCTCAAACTTTTACGTCCACCAAGTACTTTTCTTTTTTTGTGTCCACTGAATTCACTATAAACAAGTAACATGCACGTGTCAGATTAAGTAAAATAAATAAATAATTAGACAATTACAAACAAGGCTTACACTATGTATTGTATGTTTTAATCAATTCTGTAATAATAATAATCTAATTTAAGTTATTTTTGAATTGTATTGATAACATTGATATTTAATAAGAGGGTACTTTGACTTTTCTGTTCAATATTGTGAGTCACGTGATTCGTAGTGAGGTTTATATAAGTGATAGACGCCCGGTACACTTTAGTTGGGACTACGACTTTTTACTATACACTTTGATCCTGGACCAGTAAGGTGTTAACAATTAAGGTACGATATAATTTTGTGATATAATATAATTGTTATTGCTTGTTAAATTATTGATGAATATTTGAAGTGTCTTTTTGTAATTATCAATATACAAAGTTAGTATAATTGTATTTAACCAACATGATTGTATTTTTGGATATTGGAAAAGAGTAACTACTGAGTTTCTTGCCGGTTCTTCTCGGTAGAATCTACATTTCGAACCGGTGGTAGCTTTTCCTTTAGAATAGTTTAATGCAATATTACGATTACTACAGCTATTATAATGGCTAAATAAATATTTGTGTTTCATATATAATCTTTTATTGTCTTATAACCTTAAAATATATTAAAATAATAAAGAAATAGAAATTATCTTAGAATATCCTGCCATAATGTATTAAGGCTCTCTCTATATAAAAAAAAAAATCTAACACACGCGTCACGCGACCACCGGCGCGCGGCGCACGTGGCACTCTAATAACTTTCCCAGTGATCATATTTCTCCATAACTGGTTTTGCTTTATACAAAATATAAATATATTTGCGTGTAGTTTATCGAATGAATAAATTATTATTTAATGTATGCAATTTATCTTATAAATAAATTATATATGTAATGTCTATTGTTTTTATTTTAAATTTTAGTATTTGTATTTTAATTGGGTCACCGCCCGTCAGTAGGTATCAAAAAAGGGTACCATTGAAAACCAGCATTAGGTGTCCACACCTATGAATTGCTGAATGGTATACCTATTTGGGACACGTCATATACCTATATTGTACTTGTTCTTTTTCTTTATTTTTTTTTTGTATCGTTACTTTTTTTTATTGTTCATTTTATTTCTTTTTTTTTTGTGTAAATGATAAGTTATTAGTACTTAAGTTATTTTTTTTTTATTATTATTATTTTTTACTTTTTATGAGACCAAAAACCTTTTCAGCTTCTACGGCGTAAATGTGTCAAGGTCATTTACCTCCATCAGTTCGAGGTGTTCTAGCAGTCAGTAAAGTGAGGGATCTTGAAAATTTAGCTGCCATTGCCGACAAGGTTATGGAAACTACACGACCCTTGCAAGTTGCCGAAGTTCAAGCCATGTCAAGCTCCAGCACCAACGCCAGCACCAGCAGTAACACCGCTTACATTATTGCGGAATTAGCGAAATTAAGTCTAAAAATTCGTAACATCGAGAAACAAAGGAATAGACGTGAAAAATACACAGGTCATCGTTCGCGATCTCGATCGGCGTCTCGTATTCGTAATACGATGCAAAACAACCCGGAATGGTTATGTTTTTATCATTTTAGATTTCGTCACAGAGCAAGAAAATGTATAGAGCCGTGTGCTTGGAAAACGTTACAAAATAAGGAAAACTAAATGTGGTGCAATCGCAGGTGGAGATATGCGCCATAACCCCAGTCCACCGCCTTTGTATTAGAGATAACAATAGTGGTTTAAAATTTTTAGTCGATACAGGAGCAAATATATCGGTTTTACCAGCAAATAGTCGAAAATTTTACAATAGTGGGTGTGAGGAGTAAATAAGGTTAAAGCCGAGTTTCAGAAAATGCAAGAAATGGGCATTTGTAGACCATCAAAAAGTAATTGGGAAAGTCCATTACATGTAGTTACAAAAAAGAACGGAGAAATAAGACCCTGTGGTGAATATATACAATTAAATGCTATAACAAAACCAGATCGATACCCAATACCCCGTATCCAGGACTGTACGTACCTTTTACATGGCATGGTTATATTTTCGAGGATAGACATGCAAAGAGCTTACCACAATATAGGAATTAATGAACAGGATATACCAAAACTGCCATAAAAATACCCTTTGGACTATACGAGTTCACGAGAATTACCTTTGGGTTAAGAAATGCTGCCCAGACCTTCCAAAGATTTTTAAACAATGAAGTATTACGGGACCTTAACTTTATATTTATCTATATTGACGACATCATTATTGCGTCATCCTCAATATCGGAACATAGACAGCACATTAGACAAGTACTAGATCGTCTTAATAAGTATGGTATAACCATTAATTTGGCTAAATGCGAGTTCGGAAAACCTGAGTTAAGTTTTCTATGGTATTCATATGGTTCAGACATACAGAGGTAACACTATGATAAATATGGCTATTAAACACTTTCGACCTCTAATCGAGGGAGGCCGCTAACTGTATATACAGATTTATGATATATATGCCTATAGTTTATTCATTAGCAAGTAATAAAATTAGTAAGAATGACACGCCAAGGCGAATTCGACACTTAGATTTTATAATGCAGTTTTGTACTAACATAAAACATATTAGTGGAACGCAAAACATTGTTGCCGACACCCTCTCGCGAATATCAGCAATAGAGTTGCCGTCACCTATCGATTACGAGGATTTAGCTAACCTGCAACGCAAGGATGACGATTTAAAAAATCTTATGAATTTTAAAAACCTAAATTTCAAACAAATTATGTTGCCCAATTGCAACAAGTCCATATATTGCGAAGTATCTAGGAATAGAGTACGTGTATATTTGCCCGAACGATTTCGAGTATCAGCTTTCAACGCGTTACATGAAGTCAGTCACCCCGGCAAGCGCGCATCGCGAAAGATGATGCAAGATCGATACTTCTGGAAAGGAATGAATAAAGAAATTAATAATTGGACAAAGGCATGTCTAAAATGTCAAAAATCAAAAATACATAGACATACTATATCACCGTTTGGACATTTTGTCAATAGCGATAGATTTGAACATTTACGTATGGATATAGTAGGACCCTTAAAATACTGCAACGGTTATCGATATATTGTCACAATGATGGATAGAAAGACGGGTTGGCCAGAATGTTACCCTGTAAAGGACATTTCGGCCGACACCATAGCTGATGTTATTTATTCCGGATGGATTGCGAGATTTGGATGTCCGTTAAAGTTGACAACAGATCAAGGACGCCAATTTGAGTCTAATTTATTTAGACAATTAGCTAAAAGAATGGGTATTAAAGCTTAGAACCACTGCTTATCATCCACAATCCAATGGACTCTTAGAACGTTGGCATCGCTCGTTAAAAACATCTCTAATGTGTAGAGGCAATACAGATCAGTGGGTTTCCGAATTACCATCTGTATAACTAGGCCTACATCTGTACAACAGTTCGCTTCGCCTTGTGACTACATCTTCTTAAAAAATAAAGCATCTCTACAATATACATAATGGATGGATGGAAAAATGGATACTACTCATTTGTGAATTATAACAAAATTCGTCATTAGTGTGTAACAACGACGATCGTTCATTATGTCTGATGTATGTGCTTGAAAAATGATTAGCAAATTGATTACAGATATCTGTGCCATCAGTGAAAGAACAATTATTAAATGTCATAACAGAAGGGAAGTCGCATTTATTACCTCGTTTTGTTTTTGGATTGTTTTTTATATTAGATTCAACTCTATCAATGTAACTTCTATAGTTTGCTCTAACAAGAATCACATCTATTTCGAAGTAATTTAAATTGTATCTCATCTAAAGGATTTTTATATTTTTTATATAATATTCTATATGTCGGAAATGAAGTCATAATCACAACTATTGGAACGCCAGCTCCATTTATTGGAGCTCAACAGAGTCTACGTCGTGGCAGTCCTCCGGGCTGAGTTTAGTTCTGCTCGGTCAGGCGGACAGTACACTTCTAGAAACTGTCTCGCGTTCTATATAGACTGTACATAGTGGAAGTGAAGTGTTTTGAATAAAGAAATTAGAGTCAGTGTTGTTGTGTTGTAATTGATTGTGTCTAATTAATTGTGTTTGTAATAAAATAGTCTTAGAGGAAAATCCCTCTCAACCTAGTACATCGGCGCGATGACGTCAGGTGGAAGGGATAGCAACACGAGAACGGAGAGCCTTGTGTTTCACCCACCTTCACGTCGAGCGATGACAGCTCAAAGCCTTCGATGCCAATTTTGGCGACTGATCTCCAGAGTAAGGAGATAGAGGTGTCCAAGGACGGTCTCCCGTCAGGAAAGGCCGTGTAGAAGAAGAGTGGGGAGAACGTATAAAAAGCAGCGCCAGCACCCGGCGCGCTCTCTTTTGCTGTTCGGCTGCTATCGGGTCAACATCTCGGCAACGTCATTCTGTCCGTTAGGTTTTTTGTTAGATTGTTCCGTAATTGTTGTAATAGCTTCAGAGGTGTTTCATTATTAGTTTTCGTATAAATTAATTTTGGTTTGTTAAATTTAATTGCTTTCAAAGTAGATTCGTTTTGTAAATTGTTTTCTTCAGGGTAGTAAATAAATTTGTATTTAAAAAAAATATCTTCTGGTCTTATTTCTAAGAATAGTAATTACTCATAAAATCTTTGATTGTCAATTGTTTGTTTTTTGAACCAACACTTCTCATAAAGCCCACTGTATATAATACGAGAAATATTATGGATCAGACTATCCAAAACAGAGATATTCTGACATATATTTATTTTTCTCGGCCAATCTTCTAATTAAACTTTGAGAGTACCATAAGGATAAAAATTTTTGTTCCTGATAATTTTCATTGGCACACATTTTTCTATAATCTTTCTTAATTTAATATAAAATACATTAGTTAATTGATTAATATCTAAACAGCTTTTAAATAGTATATCCCATTGTATTGCAGCAAGATGTTGGTTAATTAATTTATAGTTCGCATGTAAGAAATTGCATCTTATTATACTATTATTTGATATAATATTCGGATCATTGTGGTTAGCTTCATAGTAGATTTCTATTGGAGGGTGGTACTTATCTATCGGACATGCAGAAAACATACTGTTATCTACTTTTACATTATTAGAATTACTAAACACAAGATCCAATCTTTTACCGTAAGCATTATCGACGCCATTATTGAAAAAGATTTGGCAATGACATGAATTCATTTATAAGAGTACCATTTGAATTATTATAATTTGGAATAAAACGTTCATATTTATTGTCTTCACGAGTCCAATGAATAGAAGGTATATTAAAGTCGCCTGCTATAATTGTAGACGATTGCTCGTCAATTACCCTTTCAACGTTCTGAGTAAATCTTTCAAGTACCTCATATTTCAATGGTGAAGGAATATAGACCGCACATATAGAAATAGATTTTTCGTCTAATAAGACTTTTACCCACAGATCCTCACAATATATCGTCTCCCATGAGTGAACTCTATAAGATTGGTATTTCTTAGAAACCGCAATCAAAACCCCTCCACCATCCAGTCTGTCAGTATTACTAGATTCACGGTCCCTACGAAAAATATTATAGCGATTGTCTATGAATTCATTATCTTATGAAATACTACTATTGAGCTAAGTTTCAGTAAATATTATGACATCAAAGTCAAAATTAAGTATAGCTAAGTATATATAATTTGTTTTTGTTCGCATCCTCCTTACAATAAAATAAATTAAAATTTTTCACCATAACACAAACACAACTAAATAAATTTACAATTCAAGCAAAACAGCAAAAGAAAGAAAGAAAACGATAATTCTATTACAATGATTTTAAAACTTCTTTAGATTTAATTAAAAGTACGTCACTTGAAATTGATTTTCTAAGAAAAATATTACCATTACGTGACCATACAAAACGATATTGCTTTTCTTTCGCAAATTTTCGAGTTGCAGCATAAATATCTTTAGCTGTTGAAGTTAAATGTTCTAAGATGTAAACAGGCCTTTTTTCTCCAGATATGCCTAGATGTGCTGTATTTAGTTTGTCGTTGCTATTTTTTTTATTGAAATTTATTACTCCGGCTAAAAAACGATCTCGCATCAGAGGGCTGCTGAACTTGACAAGTACCGATCTAGGGCGTGACGATTCTTTATTAAGCTTCGCTACATTTAGATACAGTTCCATTCGTTATTGGTACGTCAATTATTTTACCAATTTGTTCGATTGTCTTGACTAAATTTTCATTTTTATGCTCAGGGACACAGTGTAACTCAATGTTGCTTGCCCTAATTTCTTTTTCCAATAAATTAATAGTATTGCTTTGAGTATTTATAATCTGTCTTAAATCGTTATTGTCCTTTTTTAATATTACTATTTCTCTCTTTAATTCCTCCAATTCTTCCTTACATTAGCAGCCCGTAAATGTCCCACTGCTGGGATAAAGGCCTCCTCTTCCTTTGAGGAGAAGGTTTGGAGCATATTCCACCACGCTGCTCCAATGCGGGTTGGCGGAATACACATGTGGCAGAATTTCGTTGAAATTAGACACATGCAGGTTTCCTCACGATGTTTTCCTTCACCGCCGAGCACGAGATGAATTATAAACACAAATTAAGGACATGAAATTTCAGTGGTGCCTGCCTGGATTTGAACCCGAAATCATCGGTTAAGATGCACGCGTTCTAGCCACTGGGCCATCTCGGCTCAATTCTTCCTTAAAAGTATCAAAAGTATTCGATAAATAATCTAGTGATGCCTTGATGCTTTGTAATCCGGTTAATTCTTCGCGTTTATTTTTTAAGTCCACACTTAGCGTTTCAGAAAGTATTAGCTTCACTTCGTTTCTTATTGCCACTAGCCAACCGTTATTAGAATCAACTAAATCTTCGGTAATATTGGGCACAGGTGTAGATGGCAGTGCAGTTGAATTATTACGTTTTCTCTGACAAGTTGGACAGATCCACTGCCCTCTAGTGACTATTGGCTTATTACCCGGGAGACTATGCATTCCAAATGATACAGAGACTGACATTTAATACATTTTAGTCTTTTTTGTGTGACAAGTACATTAACTTTGCAAGCATAACATTCATTTGCCATTTTTTAGAAAATAATATAAAGTTGACAAAAGGCTGCACTCGGGGTTTGAACCTCCGTCTCATACAACTTTAGTAAGACTGTTGTGCCTCTAGGCCACAGTTGGTTTAATGTAAACTTTGAATTATTTGATATGCTTCCGAGGTTGATTAAGTTTTTTATGATTTTGTTCAATGTAATTTACCAAGTTAGTGGGTATTATTGAATTATTCATTTACTTTACAGTATAGGATATTTGTTTTTTAACTGTTATCATCAATATTTTAGTCCTTTATGTTAACACACAAATAGTTAAATTTAACGTACGTAACGTTTAAACACTAATCAATACTATCTGACTTGACTTATTTCTTTTTTTTTCTTTTATCCTTTCACTGGTGTGAGCGAGACTGACAGCGAGGCATCTAATGATCTAGATATACGGTAGCGTGTCAGCCAAGTTCTAGTAACAGAACTGGCGAGTAGCACCGTGTGTAATATTACACGAACCATTTGCAGCCACTTTTGACCTCGTCATAACTCAAAAACTATTTGACATAAATGTGTCAAATTTGGCTCATATATTGAGACTCGCGAGATACAGATATATATGTGTTCCAAATTTCATAAACGCATCTTAAACGGTTATTTAGATATTAACGTCCAAAAATCGACATTTTTATCACTGACTGACCTATAGATCAAAACTATAACCTACTTCCAGGTGACCTAGAAAGTTCAAATTTGGCATGCAGGTAGATAATAAGGCCAATATAAAGGAAAAAATCTGAAAGTGGTAATTTTTTATCATTTTATTATAATTTTTCATTTTATTGGGTCAATTAGGAACACTTATATAATTAGTTCCTGTAATAACTGTAATGTAATAAAAAAAATGATGTAAGAACCAGCAATCAAAACTTATGACAGACGGTCTTAATGTGGATTTTAAGGTAGAGAAATAGAGAAGGTACATTGGGACGTCGACAACAGCAATAGCGCACGTAAAATAACAATTCAATTTAAACATAATTTAATTTGCGAACTAGAAGTCAAAACCAAGTCACAGATATTAAGTAATGTACATATATGTTCAAAGGAAACAAATCTCTATTTGCTTAGCATATTCTACTACTATACACAAATCACAAGGCCTTCGCCTTGATGGTGCTCTTCTCGACATTGGCTCCTCTATATTTAGTAAAGAGCAGGCTTACGTTGGCCTCTCCAGAGTTAAAACTTTAGATGGAGTACATCTTATCAATTTAGGTCCAAGTCAAATCAAGACACAAGAGAGCTCTATTGTAGAGTACAACCGTCTGCGCACGTTATACCACCCCGACTTGGCCAAATTAAGTATAAACAGAAAACGCGTAAAAAAATACCTAATAATAATTTTTATACAAAAAGTAGTGATATCCCATCAAAAACATAAATGTAAAAATGAGAGCCAAGTCAAATATACCTTGGTTGTTGTTTTTAACGACAAAAGAAGTGAGGTCTAAATGGGTGCCAAGTTAAATAGTCCTTTCTGAAATTTACTTATAACTACATAAAATATCATTTATTCTTATAACTTGGGATAATATATTGTTGCCTAAGGTCTGACTTGGCTAGTTCTCATATACGAATTATATTATAGCCTTCGCAAGTTCGAAGCCTGTTACCTGTTAAATGAATTATAAACACAAATTAAGCACGCAAAAATTCAATGGTACTTGTCTTACTGGTTAAGATTCATGTTTTCTAGTGACAGGACCATCGCAGCTCTTAATGTACGTTATTACTAACTAAGCAATACTGAGCTGTCCTCCATTCTTCTTAGGTGTTCTGAGTTATAATTTGTTATTCTAAACACAAACTACAGTTTGTGTTTATAAACATATAAGAACTAGCCAAGATAGACCTTAGGCAACAATATATTATCCCAAGTTATAAGAAGAAATGATATTTTATCCCGACAAAACTGTCGGTTTACCCCTCAGGCTTGACTGCCTTTGCTACGCTATTTAGTTAGCTGTACTTGCCCGCTTGGACGCGGTTACGCTGCCTTTCGGCATATTGATTTGGCTGTATATGTCACTGGCTTGTCTGTTTGCTTGTTGTTTTAGATTGTGTGTGAGAATTTGACACATTTATGTCAAATAGTTTTTGAGTTATGAGGAGGTCAAAAGTGACTCCAAATGGTTCGTGTAATATTACACACGGTGCTACTCGCCAGTTCTGTTAATAGAACTTGGCTGACACGCTACCGCGTGTCTAGATTACACAAATACAATATAATATTCTACTTAATATTTATTTATTATTTATGTAATAATATAATATACATACACAATACACACCGACATTACACTTCATATATTTATTTTCATAGCAATATTAACACAAAATATTAATACTCAAACATACTCGGGCGAAACCCGTAGTATGCAGCGGATCGGCCGAGCGACGCTTTTGTTCCGCGTCTACCGGCCACCTATTATAATGGGTGACCCCGTTTAGTACACGTCATTCCGAACATGAGTAGTGGAAGTGAGTGTGACACAACAGAATCGCGAGTGAATACACGGCCACGTCGGCGAAGCAAAATGGCCGAACCAGTGCGCGATGATCTACCTCGTACATCTCCTACATCCGTGCCTATTAGGATACCACCATTTTCGCCCGAAAAACCCGCAATTTGGTTTGCTCAGGTGGAAGGACAATTTTTAATTTCGCAAATTAATGATGACGCCACGACATTTTAATTAATACTGGGCAACCTAGACAGGTAATATGCAGCGGAAGTTGAAGACATCCTCACCGGACCACCAAACTATGAACGACTGAAGGCGGAATTAATTAAAAGATTATCAATTTCACGTGAAAATAAGCAATTATTGATGTACGAGGAATTAGGAAATCGTAAACCATCGCAATTTCTACGCCATCTTCAACATCTAGCCGGACCGAGAGTTCCTGAGGACTTTTTAAAAACCATCTGGACAAGTCGGTTGACTAGTGGAATGAACCCTATTGTAGCGTCTCAGCCAACGTTAAATCTCAATGCCCTGGCAGAACTCGCCGACTGTGTCCATGATATCGCGCCTCAAGGACATCAAATCGCAGCAGCATCGACATCTTCTAAATCGTCTCAGATAGAGGACCTCACTCGACAGGTAGCCCAACTGACAAAGCAGATTAGTGCTCTCACCGCCCAGGTCCAACACACGTCCAGAAGGCGGGATCGAAAACAAGGCAGACGAAGCAGGTCTTCGTCCCGACGATCCAATTCCAGTTTTCGCCTAAAACTAATGACCTTGTAACGAGCGTGAAGGTTTCCACTGGTGGAAATAGTAGGTACCACGATATCTTGGCGGAGTTCCCTGAAATAACTCGCCCCGCTCGCTCCTGATAAGCTCAAAATCGCCAGACAGGAATTCGACGCAATGCTAGCGAACGGCACGGCACATCCTTCTGACAGTCCTTGGTCGTCGCCTCTACATCTTGCGTCGAAAACGGATAACGGTTGGCGGCCGTGCGGTGACTATAGGTTGCTTAACGCGAGAACCGTACCAGATAAGTATCCCATACGTCACATTCACGACTTTTCGCACAGCTTGGCTGGTTGTAAGTACTTTTCTGTTATCGATTTGGTCAAGGCTTACAATCAGATTTCAGTCGCTGAGGACGACATACCTAAAACGGCGATCACAACGCCTTTTGGCTTATACGAATTTCCTTTTATGACGTTTGGATTAAGGAATGCCGGTCATTTGAAAGGTTCGTGGACGAGTTAACACGTGGACTCGACTTGGTATATTCCAGGACCCAGGAAGAACATAAGAGCCACCTCCGCACACTTTTCACCCGAATGAAAAATTACGGTGTATAGTCAATGTTTCTGCTTGGGATCAAATAGCGGAACATGTTAAGGATCAGCGCGGGACGGGGGAGATGAGCGCCCCACCGCGGTCGACAGACGAGCTAGCTTATTAGCATTACCGGAGTCACCGTGTGTAGTATACATATGTACATCATTTTTGTAAACTCTCAGTTGGTAGAGCAATGAACCTACGTAACGCAGCAATATACGTTTCCTTTGTTAAATCGGTAACCAATTCTAAATGTAATGCCTTTGTAGTGAAACAGACAAAGACAGCAATATACACCTTGATAGTTTTAGATCCACGTCCTTTCCTATCGGCAGCTTGTAAAGGACCGCAGTAATCTACGCCTGTTGTTTGAAACGGGTAACCTGGGTCGAGTCGCTGCTCCGGCAACTGACCCATGATAGGGTTAATCGTTTGAGCTTTCATTCTGAAACACTTGTAGCATTTGTGTGCGATCTGTTTAGCCATATTGCGACCACCTATAGGCCAAAATTGTTGCCTTAAAGATGATAAAAGAAGTTGTGGTGCTGCGTGAAACAATCTTAAATGTTCAAAAGTAAAAATTAGTTTTGTCAAAGGATGTTTGCATGAAATTAATACTGGATGTCTTTTATTATAGTCAAATTTTGAATTTTTTAATCTGCCACCTACCCTTAGTAGACCTGTTTCATCAAGAAACGGTGACAGGGAAATAAGATTATTTTTATTAGGTAAAGCTTGTTTATTGTACAAAAGTTTGTATTCGGGAAACGATTCAATTTGTGATTGTTTTAATAGTAAATTAAATGCGTTATCTAATTCTTGTGTATTCAATGGTCCAGATAATTTCTGGTTGCAATCATAAATTTTACAATTGTAAACAAATCTTAATGCAAAAGCCATTGTACGTTTAATTTTAGTTAATGTTGAAAATCTGTGAAAATCAATAAGCTGATTATTCTTGATTGCAATTGTTGATGCAACATGAGCTACAATTTCAGGTAAGTCATCTTTGTAATTTATGTTATTTTTAGGCCATTTACATTCCAACTCGTGCAAAAATGTTGGACCTGACCACCACAAATCCAAGGTATTTATTGATGCCAAGTTTATACCCCTTGTTAGCAGGTCAGCAGGGTTGTCATAAGTTGGAACATAACGCCATTCAAAAGTGTAAGTAAGTTCTTGTATTTCAGCAACACGATTCTTAACAAATAACTTTAATTTAGATGGAGGTGTTTTCAGCCAACCTAGAACGACAGATGAATCACTCCAAAGAATGCATCTTTGCACAGGTAACCTAAATGCTTCTAATACTTTTTGTGTTAAACGTGCTGCTACAATCGCGCCACATAATTCCAGGCGAGGAATTGTAGTTGGTTTTAACGGTGCGACTTTACTTTTTGCGCATAGTAACCGTGTCATGATCTTGCCATCGACTGAAATACTTCTTACGAATGTACATGCTCCGTAAGCTTCCTGCGATGCATCACAAAATGTATGTAATTCAATAAGCGCCAAATCAGGACAAACAACGCAACGAGGTAAATGTAAGTCGTTTAAGAAATGGAGATCTGATTTAAATTTATTCCATTTTTGTGCAACATCTAACGGCAAAGGCTCATCCCAAGATATCTTCAAAAGCCAAAGATTTTGGAGAAGTATTTTAGCCTTGATGACAAAAACTGTAAGAAGTCCGAGAGGATCAAATATTTGTCCAATTGTGGACAAAACTGATCGCTTCGTGACCTGACTTCCTGATAAAATATTATGAGAAAAACACAATTTATCTGAGGATGATATCCAACCTAGCCCTAGCGTATTATTAGAATTTTGTCGGCCTAAATTAACATGCGTATTTGAATTTGAGCTTATATCGCGTAGATCTGGTATATTTGATTTAATTTTGCGTAAATTGAAACAACCTTTTGATAAAACTTCACATATGCTATCCCTGATCTTAATTAAATTATCTATTGACTGGGTACCTGTAACTAGGTCATCTACATAAAAGTCATTATTAATTATCTCGGAAATAAGATTATCCTCACATTCAAGTGCAAGTTGTTTTAAGCATCTAACGGCAAGAAATGGCGCAGATGCAGTCCCATAAGTAACGGTATTGAGTTGAAATATGCTAAGTTCTTTACTAGGGTCATCTCTCCAAATTATATTTTGTAAATGTCTCTGATTTTGATGAATTAGTACTTGACGGTACATTTTTTCAATGTCCGCAGTCATGACGTAAGAGTAATGCCGAAACCTAATAAGAATAGAGAATAAATCGTTTTGTATAGTGGGACCAACCATCTGAAGATCATTCAACGATACACCTGTTGTTGATGGCGCACTTGCATTGAATACAGCTCTCAATTTTGTTGTCGCGCTGTTTTCGCGTAACACTCCGTGGTGTGGTAGAAAATATAAATTATTTGTATCTAAAACAGGGTAATTTGGAACAACTGACATATGACCTAATTGCTCGTACTCAGTCATGAAATCTATATATAATTCTTTTAATTTTGGTTGTTTCTGTAATCTACGTTCTAATGATAAAAAACAATGTAAGGCTCGAGTATATGAATCTCCTAATAGAGTTTCTGGTTTTTTAAGTGGAATAGCTACCGAAAATCTACCATCAGGCATTCTTGTGAAGTTGTCTACGAAATGTTTTTCACATAACTTCTCTTCCATTGAATATGCAGGCTTAAAAGCATAGGGTGTTTCCTCAAGTGACCAAAATTTTGCTAATTGTTCTTGAATATCTGTACAATCATTTTTTATAAAGTTACATGTAATTAGACCAGTATTTTCTTTGTAAATATTATGTTTAAGTCCACTAGTGGGACCAGAAATGATGTAACCTAATTGGGTTTCTTGCAATACGGGACAGTTCTTACCTAAACGAATTTGATTTGACAATATTGAATTCCAGAATATGTCTGCTCCCAATAATAGATCTATGTCAATAGGATTATAATAATGTGGATCAGCCAATGTGTATTGTGATGAAATGCGTAAATCCTTAATGATTACTCTGTTGTTACATAAATTGGTAATATTTGGTAAAACAAATAATGATATGTTACTTTGAAATGACGAAACCTTTGAAAATATGATTGTGTCGCATCGCTTATTTACTTGCGTAATGGTACTATTTATTCCTGTTACTGATATTTGTGTTTTTTGACAATGTAGGTTCAACTTATGTAGTAATCTTTGAGTCATGAAGGATGCTTGGCTCCCTGAGTCGAGAACAGCTCTTGCTTCGTGACGTTGATTATCGCTACCTAGAATGTAAATCACTGCAGTCGAAAGCAATACTGGCTCTGTCATTTGGACTGAGAGCGCGGTGGCTTTGTCGACTGGCGGCTCAACATGTTGTGAGGAACCTATTTCTTTGTGTAATAGTGTATTGTGTTTTAGTGAGCATTTAGTACAAGAGCCCGATTTGCATTTATGAACACGATGACCTGGCCGTAAACAATTATTACATAACTTAAGCTTACGGGCAGATTCGATCCTATCACTGATAGATTGATTTAAAAAAGTTTCACAGTTGTATATCTTATGTGTGTTTTTACATAGAGGACATTTTGGTATGTATATATTTGTGTTTAATAATCCCTTAATTTGATCATTCCTATTTTTGTATTTGTTTATGTTGTTGTTTATATGTATTGTTTCAAGAAGGTCAGCTTTATTTTTTAAAAAACTCATAAAATCATTTAATGTTATTTTATTTAAAGTAGATTTACGCTCTTCCCAATCTCGAGACGTTTTAGGATCTAATTTGGAATTCATTAAATAAATAATTAATGTATCCCAATGCATTGTACTTTCACCTAATGTATGTAAGGATCTTAGATTTTTTGAAAATATATCAATAATTGAGCGTATACCTAACGCTGATTCACGCTTCAAGGGTTCAATAACAAACATAGATTGTACGTGGTTCTGAATTAGTAACCTTTCATTATTATAACGATCGCACAACAAATCCCACGCTATTTTGTAATTACAGGATGAAAACCCAATCGATCTTATTACCTGCGCAGCGCCTCCCTCCAGGGAAGCCCTCAAATAGTGAAACTTTTGTATGTCAACTATTCCTTGGTTCTCGTGTATTAGGGAAACGAATGTATCCCGAAACTCAAGCCAGTCCTCGTACCGACCGCCGAATTTAGGAAGCTGGATCGTTGGCAATTTAACATTATTTGTCTTCGTCAGTTTCACCATTTCTGAAGATCGCGAACTGCCTGAAATACACGAACGAATATCATCGTTATCATCATCCCCGGCATTTAGATTACGTGCGCTGCGATTACGTATTTGCTTTGCTTTGGCTAATATCATGTAAAACTGATCTTCAATTTCCTGCCTCTCACTGAACTGTTGAACATCATCATCGGTGTCAATTAAATATTCAATATTACTCTGGATTAAATCAAATTGATTTAAAAGCTGTTCCGTTTTTTTTATTCTAAGTTCTAGCTCAGTAACTTGCACGGCTGATAATAATTCTGGCAAAGAATTTACGTAATTAATAAACATTGTTAGCCGGCCTTTAACTGAGCCGCGTTTCTTTATAAGATCTTTAATATTTTCGGACATTATGAAGGCTATTATGGCAGGCGGTTGTTAAATTTATTTTAACTATAAGTTTTGAATTAATCAGTTACAACAATTACGATCTTGTACTTCTACAAAGAATAAATAAGTAATGTAAGTTATGAAGAGAAAATGACTATCTAAAATGGACTTTAAATGTATGATAATAAACACTAGTTGTTTACAATATTACTCTAATGAACTTCATATAGAAAAACAACGCCGCTCGGTGGCGATAGAACAAAAGATCCTTATCGCTTGGATCGTCTCAACTGCACTTAATACGCACTGAATATTAATAAATGAAATGACTTAATTTTAACTATTGAAATTACTAATGTTTGATTTATAAAGCAAACTTGGATAATGGATAAAATCTAGGAATGTTAGGGATTAAAGGAATACAAAAGTTGGAACGTCCTCACAGATTCTCGCTCCTGCTGGGCTGCTCGCCGTACTGGTCAATGCTTGCTTCCATCCAGAACGCACCCAGTGTCCAGAACTCAAAGTTGGCTCGTTCCAGATCCCATCCGGCTCGTTTTGGACCAAAAATATGTTTCTGCTTGGGCCAAATGATGAACAACAATGGACTGTATAACTGTTTATTGGCACAACTGTGAGTTTACAAAAATGATGTACATATGTATACTACACACGGTGACTCCGGTAATGCTAATGAGCTAGCTCGTCTGTCGACCGCGGTGGGGCGCTCATCTCCCCCGTCCCGCGCTGATCCTTAACAGTCAATAAGGCAAAATGTATCTTCGGATCGCCTGACGTGACATTCCTGGGTTACCGCATATCGAAAAGCGGTACCAAACCTCTGGACAGCAAAGTCAAGGCCATTTCGGACTTTCCAATACCTAAAACCGTTGGGGATGTTCGTAGATTTTTAGGTATGATTAATTACTATCGAAGATTTCTACCTAACGCCGCCCGCATTCAGGCTCCTCTGAACGCCTTACTGACAGGTTCTGTTAAGGCTTCCCATCTGGTAGATATAGAAGGAGATTCTTTACAAGCTTTCGAAGATTGTAAGTCTAGCCTTTGTGAGGCGGCACTATTAGCACATTCCGATGCTAGGTTGGGACTTGTCACGGACGCCTCAGACACGGCAATAGGTGGAGTCCTCTAACAATACCTTGATGGTGTTTGGCAGCCTCTCGAATTCTTCTCGCGCTAGTTGAGTCCCTCACAGGTAAAGTATTCGCCCTACGATCGAGAACTCCTTGCAATTTATGAGAGCATCAAATACTTTCGCCATATGTTAGAGGCTAACCACTTCACAGTTTATACTGACCTCAAACCACTCAGTTTCCATGAAAGGAAAAGTAACTGTTCCCCACGTCAGTATAGACACCTGGACTTTATCTCGCAAGGGACAGGGAAGGACAATGTAGTCGCCGATACTCTTTCCCGTGTCGATGAATTGCAGACGCCTGTTGACTTAGACGTCCTTGCCAGGTCCCAAACCACTGATCCTGACCTCGCAATGGTTCTTAGTGGCGAAACTTCTCTCCGGCTGGAAAAGATGACAATTCCTGGTAGTCGTACTGAATTGTACTGCGACGTCAGTACTTCAACCTCCAGGCCATTTGTCCCTGCAAACTGTCGCGAACAGGTTTTTAGCTGCCTACACTCCCTTAGCCACCCCGGTCCTAACGCTACAACTAAACTCGTCGCACAACGCTTCGTTTGGCCACTCACGAGGAAAAACTGCCGTGAATGGTCTAAGGCGTGTTTGACCTGCCAGCGCGCGAAGGTCACCCGGCACGTTACATCACCTTTGGGTACGCTTGCCTTACCTTCAGCGCGATTCAAACATGTCCATATAGACCTGATTGGCCCATTACCTCCTTCAAGCGGTTATCGATACTGTTTGATAGCCGTCGATCGCTTTACCCGATGGCCGGAAGCTGTTGCCATTATCGACATTACCGCGGAGACAGTGGCCAAAGCGTTCGTTTCTTGTTGGGTGTCCCGATTCGGTTGCCCTACCGATATCGTTACCGACCGCGGTAGGCAATTTGAGTCGGAACTTTTCAAACATTTGTCGCAATCCGTTGGGTTCGAACACCGCAAGACAACTGCGTATCACCCACAGTGCAACGGCTTAGTTGAGTGTTTTCACCAGCAGCTAAAGGCAGCTATAGTGTGCCATGGTGATACCAACTGGACGGAATCTTTACCCTTGGTCCTTCTCGGCATAAGGAGTCAAAGTCAAAAATCTTTATTCAATATAGAAGTGTTTACACTTGCTTATTGATAATCAAAAATCTACCACTGATTCGGAATTTAGCTCCTCGGACCTGAGAAGAACCGGCGAAAGAAACTCAGCGGGATATATTTTTTTTGTGTGCTATCAAAGAAGATCTCCAGGCTTCATCGGCTGAGCTGGTGTATGGTGAGCCTCTCCGCTTACCCGGAGAATTTTTCGGGCAAAACCTACTAGGCTATACCACCGACATTACCGACTTCTCAGCTCGAATGAAGTCCTTTGTCGAGAATTTACGACCAGTCCCTACACAGCTCCACTCATCACGCAAAACCTTTATCTTCAAAGAGCTCGACTCATGTAGCCACGTATTCTTGAGGGAAGATGCGCTACGCGGCTCTTTACAGCCCGCCTACACTGGGCCACACAAGGTTTTGCGGAGGGGTGCTAAATATTTTAAAATTGACTTGAAGGGTAAGGGCGTCACGGTATCTATAGACCGCATTAAGCCAGCCTATATACTATCTGACGATTTTAGCTGTCGCTCACCATCTCCGAATTCTTCCCAACGACATTATGACAGACAGACTGACACACCTAACGTAAAAACTATACGCTCAAACAGTTCGCGACGAGCGACGAGTTCGCTTCCCCGACTACTATCGTCCGTAGACACGGCCTCTGGAGGGGAGTGATGTAGGTGAATTATTATTGTGTATATAATTACTTAGCCGAGATGGCCCAGTGGTTAGAACGCATGCATCTTAACTGATGATTTCGGGTTCAAACCCAGGCAGGCACCACTGAATTTTCATGTGCTTAATTTGTGTTTATAATTCATCTCGTGCTCGGCGGTGAAAGAAAACATCGTGAGGAAACCTGCATGTGTCTAATTTCAACGAAATTCTGCCACATGTGTATTCCGCCAACCCGCATTGGAGCAGCGTGGTGGAATATGCTCCAAACCTTCTCCTCAAAGAGAGAGGAGGCCTTTAGCCCAGCAGTGGGAAAATTTACAGGCTGCTAATGCTAAATAATATAATTAGTTTATTAATTTGTGATATTTATTTATTACACTATACCATTACACAAATACAATATAATATTCTTCTTAATATTTATTTATTATTTATGTAATAATATAATATACATACACAATACACACCGACATTACACTTCATTTATTTATTTTCATAACAATATTAACACAAAATATTAATACTCAAGCATACTCGGGCGAAACCCGTAGTATGCGGCGGATCGGCCGAGCGACGCTTTTGTTCCGCGTCTACCCGCCACCGCGTAATATGGTAAGTAGAGTAGTAAGAGCGCATAGCTAATTATATAGCTGCCTGCCTGCCTGCCTGCCTGCCTGCCTGCCTGCCTGCCTGCCTGCCTGCCTGCCTGCCTGCCTGCCTGCCTGCCTGCCTGCCTGCCTGCCTGGCCAATCTACCACACTTATCTTTTAGTGATAACCCCAATGCTTTGTATAACAATCTATTTAAATTAATTAGAAACAAGTTTAATGCAATATTCACTTCTAAAACAGTTAATACAAAAAACTTTTTAAAATTCAATGATTGGGCTACTATTGGAATTCATAAAAGTAGGCAACGAATGTACGAGCTTTATAATGAAAGGACGTACAATCACAGTGCCACTTTTGCCAACTATGTAAGTAACTATTCAAAATTATTTAGAAAAGTGTGCTTTTTGGCAAAGTCTTTAACTATAAAAAATAGAATTAAGAATGAACATGACAAAATAAAAATGACTTGGAAAATTATTAATTGTGAAACTGGTAGAGGTGGCAGTCGCAGCTCCGAATTGAACTTAAATTATAATAATAAAGTCATAAATAGTGAACGGGAAGTTGCTTCAGTTTTTGAACAATTTTTTGCTGACATACCAGTTTCTACAACTAAGTTACTTATTTCTTCTCCAGCAGTTGCCGAATCATTAATGAAAGAAAATGTACGTGAATGCAAATCAAAATTTAATTTTACCCCTGTAAATACCAATGACATAATTTGTACATTTAAGTCATTAGACATTAAGAAAACTGCTGGTCTATGGGGTATTTCTGTAAAGGTGATTAATTCAATTATTGATCTAATTGCACCTTATCTTGCAATAATATTCAATGATTGTGTTCAACGTGGTGTATTTCCTGACCTGATGAAACATAGTAAAGTCATTCCAATATTTAAATCTGGTAGCTCTTCAGATCCTAACAACTATAGGCCAATCTCGATACTACCAACCCTCAGCAAAATATTTGAAAAAAATATTTTAAATCAATTATTAGCATATTTCAATAGATACAATCTGAATCTTTAAGGTATAAATTTAAAGAAATTAAGATATTGACTGTTGCTTCTCAATATATATTCTGTAATGTTTTGTATGTACGGAAAAATATTAATGTTTTTATGAGAAAATGTGATTCTCATAACGTTGGTACAAGGAACAAACACAATCTTGTTACACCTGTTACTCGACTGCATAGAGTCTGTACGGTGAATAACCGTACATTCGCGTCAACTCAGCAACAAAACTATTTATATTAATTACTATCTTAAGCAATTAGTCAGTTCACATATAGTCTCGCAGGTGTGTGGACTCATTAGCATTTATCATATTTTATTTAATCAATAAACAGTTTTATCAATTATATTATTTCTTATATCATTGAAAGTTGTGTGGAACACCGTACAACTTTATGGTCCTTCGAGCCGGATCGGAAGAAAAAAAAAAAAAAAAGGACTTTACGGTCTTTCGATCCTTGGACCTCGCGAGTGCGTGGTGACTACGTGTACAATCGAGTTATTGCAACTTGTGAGGCGAACGCTAAGTGAAACGTGGAACTTACAGTGATACTTACATCTGAAAGCCTTTATTAACATTTATCATAATCAAACAATCAAAAAATAGACACTCTATTTTATCAAGTGTTCCGGTTATCTTATATCATTTTTGAGCAAAAATGGAAGATATCATTTCCACGCAATATCAGCTTATGCAAAGCATTGAAAATGTTTACACCAACTTTAAAAAATATGGTGCTGAACGGAAGACATACTCTAACATCCAGAGGCGTATATCAACTCTAGAAGCATATTGGAACGAATTTAACGGCAATCATATGCAGCTTATTGACTATCAAAACGTTGAACATGACTACTTCAAGCACAACTGCTATCAGAGAACTAATGATTATTATCAAGACTTGGTAAAGTACCTACATCTGTACTCCTTATTTGCGGAAAATCCTTCTGTTAACCAAATGCCCGAGAAACCGCAGCTTGGCAAGTTACAATTATTTGAAACTTATATTCTAAAACCATCAGCGTCGCCTGCTAGGAGAAGTGGTATAAAAACGTCAGCTACCGCATCGTCAGACAACGACGCCTTGGGAGATGTTCCTGAGATACCAGTACCGCAACTAAGACCACAACAAAGCTCTCGTTCAAAAGAAATGAAAAGCAGCAGTACCTGTAGCAAATTAGACGAAATGCTTCGCAAGCAAAAAAGTAATTTAAGGCTTTTTCAAGAACGATCGCTAACATCGACTTCAACAGCATCGCTGAAAAATGGGAATTCGAAGACACATTAAAGCACATCGAGTCACGCTGGTCAACTATAGACAATTTACACTGGGAAATCGACAGTGAGCTGTATGAAGAAGATAAAGAATATGAGCATTCCTTTAATATTTACGAGTGGGAATATACTGAAATCAAAAAGGCTTTAAATCAAAAAATGTGGTCAGCATCGTTTAGAACACAATCAACTCCAACTATGGACATACCAACCTTCCACGGGGATTATCATAAATGGAATTCGTTTAAGGATCTATTTTTAGAAACTATTCATAAAAACCGTTCCATGTCTAATGCGCAGAAAATGCAGTTCTTGAAAAGCAAGGTCAAAGGAGAAGCTGAAAAACTCATACAACATTTAAACATCTGTACAGAAAACTATCAAATTTGTTGGGACATTCTGAGTCACCGGTTCAACAACAAAAAATGAATATTCAGCTCTCATATCAATACCATATTAAATTTACCAGCAATGTCAATTCAAACAGCAGCATTTATCAAGAAAATTCACGATACCGCCAATGAGTGCTTGAATGCCATAAGGTCGCTTGGAGTCGACATCACTACGTGGGATCCTCTAGTCGTTCATATACTTTCTCAAAAATTAGACCAAGAGACACATCAAGATTACATAGAGTCGTTAAAAAACCCTAGAGAATTACCTACGCTGGCCGAATTTTTCGAGTTTTTAGAAACGAAATTCACCTCTCTAGAAGCTTCGAAACGTAAGCAAGATAGTATTGCGCAAAAATCAATCTCGCAATATTCGTCAGTTAGGGCCAAAAAACCGAATCAGCAAAATAATTATAATAATTACAATAAATATTTTACTAACAACGCATATCAACCGAACAAACACATTTCGAAATCATTACTTGTTTCGTCAGCAGTGCAATGCCCTCAATGCAAAGGGAGACACGGCATTTTCAACTGTAAAGAACTTCTAGAAATGTCAAATGACAACAAGTTAAAGACTGTCTATGGCCTACGACTCTGCGTCAACTGTTTGCATGATCACAAGGGAAGCAAATGCATTTCAACCAGGCCATCTAATAAATGTACAAAACAGCATAACACCTTACTGCATAACGCGTTCAGCTATTCGTCACGAGCAGAAGCCGGTCACTCGGACAAAGTCAATGTATCTCAGCAGAAAGCAGCGGGAATCCTTCTTGCAACAGCATTAATCAAAGTTACAGCCGTCGATGGTACGCATCACATCATGCGAGCACTTATTGATCAAGGATCTCAAATATCTCTCATCACTGAGAACGCAGCGCAGCGACTACAATTGCCCCGTCGTCGTTGCAAAGGCGTAGTACTTGGACTAGGTTCTCAGGGAAATAATAGCAAAGGGTCCATACAAATAACAGCATCAGCAATAAACAGCGAATTCACGTTCAGCACGACAGCAATCATAATGAACACACTTATCAGTAATCTTCCGAATCTGTCATTCCCTAAACCAACATGGTCGCATATAGAGCACATTCAATTAGCGGACCCCGAGTTTTATATTAGTAAACCGATAGACCTGCTACTAGGGGCCGAAATTTATTCCCTTATTATGATGGGAGGATTGATTAAGGGAGATAATGAATCACAACCCATTGCGCAACAAACTTAACTTGGCTGGTTGCTATGCGGTAACGTTAAAACTTATCAATGTAATGTGATATTAACAAACACAGAAGATATACAAAGATTTTGGTCAATCGAAGATATCGGGAATACTTCTGGAATCATTTCATCGGAAGATCATCATTGTATCAAGCATTATAACGAACACACAACACGTCAGCCAGACGGTCGATACATCGTAAAACTCCCTATGAAACCAGACGCCATGGAAAAATTAGGAGAGTCTAAGCAGAGAGCAACAGCACAGTTTCTTCAGTTGGAGAGGAAACTTACAAAGAACAAAAAATTATTACACGAATACTCGGCTTTTATTGACGAGTACATTACGTTAGGTCATATGGAAAAAGTAAGCAGAATCGACAGTAATCAGAAACCGTCATATTATTTACCGCACCATTGTGTCATTCGCCCCGACTCCGCTACGACAAAACTGCGTTTTCAATGCGTCATCGCCTACGTCATCGGGACTTAGTCTAAACGACTTAATGTTCAGCGGCCCTAACTTGCAGAGAGACTTATTATCTTTAATTTTAAAATGGAGATTGTACGAGATAGCATTTACAGCAGATATAGAAAAAATGTACAAGCAGATCAAATTACATCCTGAAGATCAAAATTTACACAAAATAATCTGGAGAGAACCAATCGAACAACAACCTCGATACTTCACCGAAAATCGATCTCTAAATGAATATAAATTATCAACTGTTACTTATGGTACTAAGGCTGCGCCATTTCTGGCTATGATGACGCTGAAACAATTAGCAAAGGATGAAGGTCACAAATACTCAATCAGAGCTAAGCAAGCACTAGAAGAGCACTTCTACATGGATGACTTGTTGTTTGGGAGTGATGACGTCATATCTGCTTCCAAACTGAAAAATGAATTGATAGCACTCCTCAGTTTAGGTGGATTTAACCTTAGGAAGTGGTCCTCCAACAGCAGCAAATTATTGACGGATCCTGTCTCAAAGCAAACATCATTCGACTTCAAGCATCATGAATCAACGAAGGCCCTGGGTTTAAAGTGGATCCCTCAGGAAGATGTTTTATCATTCCGATTCGATTTAAGCTCTCCGTCTAAATCACTGACTAAGCGGGTACTTTTGTCGGAAATATCCAAAATATTCGACCCGGTAGGATGGCTGTCTCCCGTTACAACTAAGCTGAAACTTTTATTTCAAACAATATGGCTACACGACATCCAGTGGAATACAGAATTACCTGAAGAATATAAAAGGGAATGGCACATAATTCGGGATGATTTAGAATCTATCAACGAGATAAAGGTACAAAGATGGCTGAAAACTCACGAATTTGACACGATCGAGCTACATGGGTTTTGTGACGCATCTACCAAAGCGTACGCCTGTGTGGTGTACTACAAAATAAATAATCATCAAGATCAAAGGTGTACAAATAAATCATTTATTGTCATCGGAGCGGCGAAAGCAAGACTAGCACCTGTGAAGAAAAAAGTCACACTGCCACGACTCGAATTAATGTCTTGCCTGTTACTATCAAAGTTAATGGATGTTGTCTCACGCACATTAACTGACTATAAAATAAAAATGTTTGGATGGACGGACTCTACCGCAGCATTAGAGTGGATTCAAGGTGATTCAAATCGTTGGAAGTCGTTTGTAGCAAACCGGGTTGAAAAGATCAAAACCGTCATGCCATCAGAATGCTGGCGTTATGTAAAATCACAAGACAACCCAGCGGACTGTGCCAGTAGAGGAATCACTGTGAAGCAACTACAGCAACATCCGCTATGGTGGACTGGGCCATCGTGGTTATCCTCGTTCAATTCAAATTATCAACAGGAACGCGAGGTTTACGTCACAGACCAAGAAACAAAACAATTAAATAAACATCAAACAGCTGTTGCTGTTACCAACCAATGTAATATAATTAATGATATAATAAGCAGACACAGCAATTTCATTCATGCAACTAGAGTACTCGCTTGGATACTACGTGTGGTGTCACGTAACCGAGATTTATCAAATAAACAGTTTTATTTATCAATTAAGGAATTGTTACGATCAAAACATATGATTATAAAATATTATCAACACATCGAGTTTGCGGAGGAAATAAACTGTATTTATAATCAAGAAAAAATCAGTTCGAAAAGTAAAATTATTAACTTAAATCCTTTCTTAGATAAAGAAGGATTATTGAGAGTTGGAAGTAGAATTCAGCATGCGAATATTGAAAGTGATATGAAGACTCCGCTAATCATACCTCACGAAGGTCATTTAACAAACTTGCTAATAGACCAAGCGCATAGAAATACATTTTTCATACAAGGTTGACTCACGCCTAAGACAGCATTACTGGGTGTTAGGAGGGAACAGAGCGGTTAAGAAGTATATCCGCAAGTGTGTTACCTGCAGAAAGCATAACCCCGATAAGCAATACCAACTTATGGGTGATTTACCAGCAGCCCGCACCAATCCAACCCGGCCGTTTTACAACTGCGGCGTCGACTTCACTGGCTACGTTGACGTCAAATACAACAAAGGTCGAGGAGCCAAGACGACCAAAGGATACATTGCCGTATTCGTTTGTATGGTGACAAAAGCAGTGCATCTCGAGCTTGTCTCCGATTTATCTTCGTCAGCATTTATATCAGCACTTCGGCGGATGGCAGCTAGACGTGGGGCACCGCGTCATGTATACTGCGACAATGGAACAAACTTTGTAGGCGCCGGTCGCATCTTACAGAAAGAGTTCTTTAACTTGCAACAATTATTAGATCAACAATTTTATCACCAAATCACTGACATGGAAATAGAATTTCATTTTAACGCGCCATCTTGGCCCAGTGCCGGTGGGCTCTGGGAAGCAGCGGTCAAGAGCCTTAAGCATCACCTTCGAAGAGTACTTGGAGAACAAAAACTCACCTATAAGGAATATTCTACGATATTAGCACAGATAGAAGCATGTTTGAACACTAGACCTCTGTGTGCTATCACAGAAAATCCCAAGGACATAAATTTTCTCACACCGTCTCACTTCTTATCAAGTGGCCCGACGCTTAGCATCATAGAAACCGAACGAGATGAAAGGACAAGATGGCAGCTAACACAAAAATATCTTTAATGATTTATGGAAACGTTGGCAAAACGAATATCTGTGTCAATTATCAGCTCGCAGTAAGTGGCAGCAGCTCCAGCAGAATCAACAAATAGGCGATTTAGTCATCATTCATGACACGAACTTACCTCCCGGCAAATGGCTACTTGGCAGAGTCGTCGATTTTCACCCTGGAAAGGATGGGCATCTACGGGTCGTAACAGTCAAGACGAAGAATGGCAACATCCAAAGACCAGTCGTAAAGTTATCAACGTTGCCTATTAGTAATAAAGGAAGTTTACTACAACAATCTAAACAATCAACTTCATCAGAAACTGCATCAAAAATATTTAAACCGAAAGTTCGTTCCGGCATCAAGACAATGCTTATAACTTTATTTACAATGTTGCTTATATTACCGATACAATGTTCATATAACATAGCGCAATTGAAAGACAATCAAGCGATCTATTTCGACAAGATTTCTAATATGCATTTAGCAAGAGGCGAATGGAAGCTTATTGTTTATTTTGACATGAAACCGTATTGGGAAGGCTCCGAAATTTTAAGAAAATATTTAAACCATATAGAAACTTTATGCAAAAGATGTAACCAACCACTGTGTGAAACAATTATAACACAGTTTGAACAAGCCTATAAGGAACTTGAACATTACAATCACCTGTTGCTTGGTCAGCAGTTTAACGATGACGCCACGAGAAAGTCACGGGCGAAACGTGGTCTAATCAACGGTATCGGAAACATTGCGCATTCACTGTTTGGAGTCCTCGATGATCAATTTGCCGAACAATATAAAAAAGATATCGAATTACTGCGATTAAATCAAAAACATATAGCCACACTCTGGAAAAATCATACCTCGATAGTCGAAGCGGAACATAATTTACTACAAAGAATCGAATCTACAATGAATAAGCAACACAAAGTCATCAATCAACATATAAACAAATTAGATAGAGTTACAAGCAATTTTAGTGAAAAAATTCAAGATATGTTAAACAGCAACGAGTTTGCATTATCAGCTATAATAATAACTAATATGTTACAGAATCTCAAAACCATCCAAGAATACTTACTTGACACTATTGCCGACCTTCATTATGGAACGTTTAACGTACACCTGATAACACCAGAGCAGCTAAAAAATGAATTAAACAGCATATCAGGGCATTTGCCCAAGGAACTATCATTACCAATTAACAACATCATAGGAGATCTTCCGAAATTATATCATCTTTTAAAGGTTAAGGCAAAGGCTACAAGGGAATATTTTATTTTTGAGATTCGGATACCGCTTGTTACAAGAGAGTCATATGAAATATTTAACCTTATACCTATTCAGAAAGGTAACAAGAGTAGCATGGTCAGCATAAAACCGATAGCAGACTACATAGCCTTGAGTATACAAAAGGACTTATACTTACCTATGACTCAAGCTGATATTCAAAAATGCCGTCCATTTCACGATTACACTTACCTGTGTATGTTACGAACTCCAATATATCGTCTGACGTCAGATAAAAACCTCTGCGTCAGAAGTGACGTATCATCACACTGCGTCACTATTAACGAGTCGTGCAAAGCAAGCTGGCTAGGATTACATGAACTTAACACATATTTGTTTTCATGTTGCGAACAATGCAGAGTTCATATAATATGTGACAATCAAATGTCAGCAAAGATTTTAAATGGCTGCGGAATAATAAATCTAGGAGAAAACTGTGTTCTCAAATCTGAAGAGATCACGATCTTTTCGCATCAACGGCGAGAAAACAGTCTCCATACTGAAATAAACGTACCGAAAATAAACATTCCGCCAATTAATCAAGTAATAGATTTTGAAGTTTCTACGGACAACACTACATCAACATTTATAAACAAAGATGTCGACCATACGCAGTTCCTGTTAGAAGCAAATAAAATCGAAGATCAAATTCAACAACTGAAAGTTACGCCTGCAGAAATCCGTTTGAATGAAGCTTCTGCGCATGACATAACTTTATATATAATACTCTTTATTGCACTGAGAAATTTTACATGATAATTTTACTCATGAAATTATTGTTCACAATGGCGGGCTTATTTCTAAAAGAAATTTCTTCCAGCCAACCCACAGCTGTAAGAGATAGTGTTATGTAGCAGGTATAAGTAGTGCAACATTAGATACTCTTACTAATAATATATAGAAGAAACAATTTTAATATAAGATAAGATAAGATAAATATACTTTATTGTACACCGAAACAAAAAAATACAAGAAGCAACACAACAAAATAGAAAACACTGTACAAAAGGCGGTCTTATCGCTAAAAGAGCGATCTCTTCCAGACAACCTTTGGATAGAGGACATTGAATACTGTAAGAAAGGGGTTCGGAGGTGTACACCTTTTAAATCATATATACACAAACATAAAGTATCTACATAACATACATACATACGATTAATACATGTTATATATAATATATAAATACGTGTATAAACAAAATAATACATATGTTTTATAAATAAATTCAAATACATAAAAATACAATATATATATATAAAGTATTATTATATTTCATAAATAAAAGTACAACGATTTACAATGACAAATAATAGCGTTTTACAAGCCTCTTAAAAGCAGCAACGGATTGTGCACGTCTTGTATTTATGGGCAAGGAGTTCCACAAGCGTACTGCTTGGACAGAGAAGGATTTAGTAAAAAAGGAAGAAGTATGGGAAGGAGTTTTAAGAGTAAGGTTTTGTTCGGAGCGAAGACTGCGGAAATGGGAATCACTAAGGAATTGGAAGGACTGTTTTAGATAAATAGGGGCATTGGGGTTGAAAAGTATACAGTAGAGAAGAGAGAGAATGTGTGTATTCCTGCGAAGGCGGATCGGGAGCCACTCGAGCTTTTTGCGAAAATCGGAAATGTGGTCATACTTGCGAAGCCCAAATATGAACCTGATGCAAAGATTTTGAATGCGCTCAAGTTTGTTCAATTGATCTTCTCTAAGATCAAGATAACAGCAATCTGCATAATCAAGAATTGGTAAAAGGATAGATTGTGCTAACGCAATTTTGGTGGGAATCGGTAAAAGGTTACGTAATCTACGTAGGGAACCAACAGCAACAAACATTTTTCTGCTTACCTCACTCATTTGTGGATTCCAAGAAAGGGTTTTATCGAATATTATACCCAGATTTTTAATTTTATCACTGTATGGAATTATGGCATTGTCAAATAATATAGGGGATAAAAGAGAAAAATCTATTCGTGAGATTAATATTGGACTGCCAATAATAATAGATTGACACTTAAGTGGATTTATTTTGAGACCGAATGAATTGCTCCAACTTAAGATCTTTTTTAAGTCTGAGTTAATTGTCTGTATTGTCAGTGGTAAATCTATTAACTTAGAGTGACAGTAAATCTGAAAATCGTCGGCATACAGGTGGTAGAGAGAAGATATATTGTGAGTTATGGAATTAATAAAAATCGAAAATAGCAGAGGTGAAAGCACTCCGCCTTGGGGCACACCGGCATTTAAAATTGACCAATCAGAATAAGAGTCCTGAACTCGGATTCTTTGTCTGCGGCCATGTAGATAACAACGAAACCAGTCAATTACAGTAGGACATATATTAAGAGAACTTAAAATAGCCAGTAATATGTCAAAATCAACAGTATTGAAGGCATTACTGAAATCCAGTAATGTCAAAACTGTAACTTCCTGGTTATCCATAGCTAATCTGATGTCATCGGTGATCTTAACTAAAGCAGTAGCCGTACTATGACAAGTTCGGAAACCCGACTGAAGTGGGTTAAATAGGTTATTTTTGGTTAGGAATAAATTAAGTTGTTGGTAAACAAGGCGCTCCAGGACTTTTGAGAGAAAAGGAAGTATGGATATAGGGCGGAAATCACTATAGGACGATGGATTAACTTTTTTCGGTAATGGGACAATTTGAGCGTCTTTCCAGGAGGAAGGATAAATACCAGTATTAATGGAATTATTAAGGATACATGTGATGACAGGAATAAGGTAATCAATGATAGGAATTATCATTTTACGGCTAATGCAGTCAGAGCCGACAGCATCAGAATTTATAGCTAAAATATTCTTCTTAATATCACTTTCCGTTAATTGACTAAAACTAAAAGATGGGAATGCTGGAGTGGATGAAGCAGAAAGATTATTTATTGTTTTTGATTTGACAGTGCCATCGATAGCAACTGCTGACGCGAAATGATTATTGAGCTGATTAAGATCGACATTATTGAAGTTTGTATCCGACTGAGCTTTCCCAACTCCAAGAGATTTCAGAAATTTCCAAACTTTAGAGGTATCGCCCTCCTCAACTACAGCTTTGTGAATATGCCGTCGATGTGTGTCTCTACACAGCCTGTTGCAACGATTTCGATACTTTATATATTTTTCTTTATTTGTGTCTGTCGGATTCGATTTATATTTGGCTTTAGCTAAATTTTTCTTTTCTTGGAGACGTTTTATATCTGAGGTAAGCCATGGTGCCGGTAAATGTTTGATACGAATACGCCGAACAGGTGCATGTGTATCATAAAGTTTAGTTAAAAGCGAATTGAATACACCAACCTGTTCATTAACAGTATTTCCATTTAACGCCAGCGACCAATCAATCTTAGCAGCATCAGCTTGCAGACGCTCTAAATCCATCCCAGCAAAATTGCGTTGCAGAAGAATTCTTGATTTTGCCTTCGGGGGTTTGATTTTATAGGATAGATATAAAAGATCATGGTAAGAAAAGGCATGCGCATCACATTGACCATGTTTTTCAACATGGTCAATAGATGACACAATGATTAAATCAAGAAGAGAAGGAACAGAATGAGGAAAACAGTGCGTAGCAGAAAGTGGCAAGACTGTCATGTTCACCCCGTTGACAAGCGATGTCAGACGAGATGACCGACAATCATTTTTAAGCAGACATGTATTGAAGTCACCCATGACCACCGTATGACTGTACGAAGGTACGAATGACTCCAACAGTTTTTCAAAACTTAAAAAATAATCCACATTCTGCGACGGACTATAATAGACACCTAAAAGAAGTTTAGTGTGTGAAAGTGTAACATCAATGAAAAGGTGTTCTGCCTCTCCACTGGTGTGAGACTGAGAGTAACTAACAATCGAGTATGCAATATGAGATCTGAGATATATGGCAACACCCCCGCCCGTTCGCCCTAAACGATCATTTCGGATCAGATGGAAACCAGGGAGTGAATACGTTGTAGACGGCAAACAGGGTTTAAGCCATGACTCAGATATCAATATTGCATGAAGATTTTTATTCTGGAAAGAGGATAATAAGTCTGGATAATGTGCAGGAATACTTTGCGCATTAATATGAACTATATTAAAATTTTTTTCAACATCAGAGAAATAAGTATCAAGGGACTCGTTGACGGAATGTATACTATGGAAACTACTGTCACTGTTCGAACCATTTGAGGATAAAGAAAAAAAAGATTCACTATCAGAGCTGTCATTAAAAGCCATTGTAACTACAACTGTAAGTAAAGTATAAATAATAATAAATATGTATATAAATTATTTTAAATATATAATTATATATATTTCAATATTATAAAATGTCTATAACTGCTAAAAAAATATAATAAATTTAGTATAATGTCCATTTATCCGCCAGCTGTAAGGAAAACAAAGCACATTTATTACACTCAAAAACAAAAATCAATATAAGATTAACAAAGCAGGATTCATGCATCATACATGTAACCCAAAAACATAAACAAAAAAAAAAATCATAGTAATAAAAAAACCAAATAATGTAATAAAAAAGCAAATAATAATAATAAAAGAAAAACCAAAATAACTAAAAAAAAAAAAATAAAATAAAATAAAAGAACCATAACAACACTGACAATAAAAAAAAAAAAAAAAAAATAAAAAAAAATAAAAGACATCCATAACACCAAGATCCCAATGCCAAGTCCATATTTAAATATCTATGTACATAATACGAAAATTAATCCTGCATTCTGTGACAGAATATTTTAGTCTGTGACAGATGATAGATAATTATTAAATAAGACATTGACACTTCGGACATTTGACAGTTTGACATACACAATGATAAAATAATTAGAGTAGGTAACCGTAAGAGAAATTATTAGATGTAAATAAAGTTAACAAGTGGGTACTAAGCTAGTAAAGTCGAGAAAGTAAACATTAGAAATTACTTTTTTATCAGTCTCTTAGTACGTGTAACAATTACCTTGTCAACACCTTTGGAGTCACAAGACTTTGTTTGAACCGGCGACTTCGTAGTAGACGCAGTGGGTATGCTGTTGAGGTCCGACAGGCTTTCAACTCGATGACGAGCACCATCCGACGCTATTACGTATATGAAACCGTCCCGCGTCCAGCACTTATTTATGCCAAAGCGTCTTCTGGCTTCGAGGAAAACATCGTGCCTGCTTTTCGTCAAGAACTCCGACTCTGTTAAGCCCGTGCCTTTAAATTTGGTTTTTGCGAACCAAACTTTATCGCGGATGCTAACGTCAGTGAATTTTACCACAATAGGCCTGGGTTTCTTATCTGACCGTTGGCCTAAGCGGTATGAGTGCTTAATGCTGGCGCTTGAAAAGTTTGGAAGCAAGAGATGATCCGCTACAAGGCCCGTGACGCGAGCCGACGTGTCTTCAGTCTTCTCCTCTGGGACACCATGAAGAAGAAGCATCTTCCGTCTATGCCGCATCTCCTGACGGTCAAGCTCTCTCCCAAGAAATTCTACTTGGCACTGAAGAGTGTTTAAAGCAGATATTACAAAGGATTTAAATGTAATAAAATCTGATGCCAAAGAAGTTGTAGATCCGGGAGAGGAGGTTTTATTTAGATCGTGCTGGAACTCTTGCATCCTGTTATTAAACAACTCTGTCATGGCTGCCAGTGATTGCTTGATAGAGTCCATATTGAGTGTTTAAGTTGGTGGTAATTGTTTAGAGTGAACTTTATTAAAGGAAAACACTTGCTGACGGTAAATGTAAGCTACATATATTAATTTTTCATATCACTGTATATAAAATATGAATATGTATATTTAATTTAAATAAAAAGTTCAAGAGCAAAATTTTGTGCTGTGCATTAATTCACTCCTACCCGCCGAAAAAAACAAAAAAACAAAAATATAATATAATTTATATGTCCTAATAAACTTTCTTTTCGTCATCATCATCGTAACTGGCATCAGGGGTACTGAGACCCCCCCTAGTCCCTGCGACGCCTATTGAGGCGGGGGGAGAAGGTGCGCGTAGCGCTTCTTCCTCCTCCCCGGTCGTCTTCGGCGGAGCGGGTCTGCAGCGGCATCCTCTTCCCGCTCCCGCTCCGCGGCTTTCTTCTGCGATATCACGTTTTCGCAGAAGGAGCGCATCTCCGACCAACACGTCTCGCTACCGAGCATTTCATTGACGATGCTCGGCAGCGAGAGGTCTCCGCCCATAGTCGCCGCAAGGGTGTGCCTCTGGGGCCCCCACGCAGCACACTCACTCAGGGTGTGGTGCGCCGTGTCGACTGGCGCACCACACTCGTGGCAGGAGGGTGACACCTGCCGCCGCGCTATCCCGTGCAGGTACTTACCGAAAGCATCCGTGCCCGGTAAGTACCTGCGTCATCCTGAAGGTGAGTGTGCCCTTCTTCCTCTCGACCCAGCGACTCAAGTGGGGGCGGATCGCCTCCACTGTCGCCAGGCCCGCCGTGAGTGACCCCAGATCCTCCTGCCATTGGGCGATCAAGGCTTGCTGGTCTAGATCCCTGATCCGCCCGACCTCCGCCGACCCTGGACGGTCGCCGCGGTTCCTCGCCTCGACCCGGAACCGGTACACTTCCGCGAGCACCTCCGCCTGGAGCTCCCAGGGCAAATCGCTCGCGAGAAGTGTCGCCACGTACTGCACCTAGACAACCTCTAAAAAAAAAATTTTCTCCTCTCGAACTTCCAAAACAAATATAAGTAAATACCACCACTCTAACAGATATTATCGAAAATGTTGATCATGGCCATCAGGTGGATGCTATCTATACAGATTTTTCTAAAGCTTTCGATAAAGTAAACCACACTTTACTATTACAAAAACTCTTAGCATATGGAATATCAAATCCATTACTAAATTGGTGCAAATCATATCTGTTAGGACGATCTTTTATTGTGGTACTCGATGGATATCAATCTGACCCTTTTGCTAATTATTCTGGTGTCCCTCAGGGATCGAACTTGGGTCCTTTATTTTTTAACATTTTCATAAACGACATAGTGAACATATCCAATAATAGTGGTATGAGTCTGTTTGCGGATGACTTAAAATTGATGCGAGTCATAAAGGATGTAAGGGATCAACATCTTTTACAGGAAGATCTCAATAGGTTAACTAAATGGTGTAGGACGAACAAAATGTATCTCAATGTCGAGAAATGTGTCCATATAAAATTTACACGCAAAAAATATATTTTTCCGTCCAAATATTTCATTAATGGAAGAGTATTATCCGAAACTAATAATATTAGAGATCTCGGTGTCATCATGGACAGTCGTCTTAGTTTTATTCCCCACATTGATCGTAGCCTGGAACTAGCGAACAGATCTCTTGGTTTTGTTATGCGCAGTACTAAAGGATTCAAGAATACTGCAACAATTTTTAAGATCTTTATTAGTCTTGTCCGTGGTAAACTGGAATACTGTAATATTATTTGGTCACCTTATAAAAAAATCCATACCACAAGGATTGAAAATATTCAAAAACGTTTCTTGAGGCAAATATCATATAGGTTTAAACTAAACCTTAAGAATTATAATGACAGCTTAAAGTACTTTAAAATATTTAGTCTTGAAATGAGAAGGAAAACCCTATGTTTAATGTTTCTTTTTAAACTTTTAAACAACAAAATTGACTGTCCAGATCTCTTAAATAGATTTCTATTTCGAGTTCCATCAAAAGTACCACGATATCCTTGCAAACTATTTCAAGTTGCAACATACAGGACTCAGTTAGGTAAAAATTCACCAATTTCCAGAATGGCGACATTATATAATCAAATCGCTAAAGAAATTAATAATTTGGACATATGTCATGATAAACAGGTACAGTTTAGACAAAAAATTTTGACCTACTTTTCAAATCATGAATGCATGCACTATTAAAATTAAGTTAAACTTGGATCTCAAATTAAAGACTCTTTTTATAAATATGCATATATACTATATTTTCCTAAAAGTATATGTATATTTATAAATTTAGGTATAGATTTATTTCTTAGTTAATTTAAAATTTAAATTTAAGCCACATTTAAAGTAATAATCATAATAATATAATAATCAAAATATAGTGTTTAATTTCGTGGTAATTATTATGTAATGTAATTGTTTTATTGAATAATGTAAGAGATTTATTGTATTTTTAATCATTATTGTTTCTTAATTTAATTTTTGATACACTACATTATTAATGTTTTGCATGTTGTGATAACCTATAATTAAAAGGACATTTAAGTCATTTTTATTATATAGTCTTTATAACGCATGTAATAATGTTTACTTTTGTTGGTTATCCAAATAAATAAATAAATGGGTAAGGAGGTAAACAATGACTGGACATCAAAACTAACCATTGTCTCGTTGTTGGTTAATTTAAGGTCTTTGATTTCACCAACAAACTGGTAAGAATCCTTGACATACGCCGCAGTGTGTCCTCGGAGGGGTGATAATATCCTTGCTATGTGTTGAGCCAATCTATATGTTAGTGTATCGATTTGGCTTACAATAGGACGCAGCGGAGCACCAGTTTTATGGATCTTAGGTAACCCATACAGTTAGGGTGGCTTTGCACATGTAGGCACGAGTGATTTTTTGTCCAGATTTAATTTTTCTTGATGTTTAGATATTAACGCGGATGTCTTTTTAAGAATATTATTAGTAGGGTCTTTAGTTACTTTTTTAAAAGTTTTTACATCCGATAAAATCGCGGAAATTTTCTGGTTATAATCACACGTATCCATCACAACGGTCGCGTTTCCCTTATCTGCTCGGAGGACTGTAATGTCTTTATTATTGCGTAAGTTCTTCAGTGCTATAGATTCATCACGAGTAAGGTTTCTTTTCGGTGGCCGGCTACGACGTAAAACACTCGAAATGTCCTGTCGAATAGTTTCCGAGTCTTCCTTTGTGATGTTATTTTTGAAAAGACACTCCTCCACATTGCAAATAATGTCTTCAAACGGTATTGTGGATGGAGCCGGTGCAAAATTTAATCCTTTATTTAATACCGCAATAGTCGATTCATCTAAACTTTGTTTTTTTTTTCTGGCTTTTATTTGTGCCAAAAAGACACAGATTATTTCGCCAATGTCACGTGCGATGGAGAAGACACGGTAGAGATTGATTGGTGCGGTCGAGATTGCAGGCTCAATTTAATTTTGAAGGCATAATAGTAGTAGACGGAATTAAAAAACCCACAGCCTAAAACAACACATTAATAATAATTAGATAAAAAAAAATAACTGCTATTTAAACACAGAAAAACAATCACAAAACTATTTATAGCTTAATCTTATTACGTTCAATATATTTACATAGAAATTTACAAAATGGACTAAACACAAACATTAATAAACATTCGACATTAATAGGGCGAGGAACTTTTGGAGGGAGAACGTCATATGCGGGATAGAGGCATGTTTGGGGCAAGAGAACAGTATATGGGGTAGGGAACCTTCGTCTAGGCCACACTCACACAAAGAGTGATCTCTAACTCTAATTTTACATAGATGTATGGGAGTACATGCATGTCCAAGGCGTAGTCGGCAGATAGTTGTGGTGATCCAACGATTGGCTTGCCTGTGAAGTGAAAACCAAGGTCGCCTTGGGATGTCTGGTTGAAGAGATGCGTAAAATCTACCTTTAGATTTTGATGAAATTTTCCAAACAGAGTTCCAGGATTTATCCAGATGAGTTTTCGCTAAAGCACACAAATCCTGAGTTGAATTTTTAAAATGATCTAGAGAGCCAGTTGTTATAGCAGCTCTAGCGAACGAGTCTGCGGCTTCATTACCGCTTATACCAGAATGGCTTGGTATCCAGACAAGCGATATTTCTAGCCCTTTTTGGTGACACGAGAACAAAGCCTCCCTGATCTTAAGGATGATAAAAAATTTCCGCCTACTACGAAATGGATTTTCCCTAATTGCCAACAGACAGCTCAAAGAGTCTGTCAGGATAACAGTCTGTCTTAGGTCATGGGATTGGGCAAATAGGATGGCTTCCAGAATTGCAATCGCTTCACCGGAAAAAATTGATGTTTCAGGAGGGGATTTGAATTGAAGGATAATTTTGAATTTGGGAATTCAACAGGCTGAACCGACACAGCTATCGGGGGATATTTTAGAGGCATCAGTAAATATAAGGAGATGGTTTGACCATTTTTGATGAAAGATTCTTTGAAATTTACAGTTTGTTTCAGGAGCCCCTTTAGTAAGACCAAGATCTGTGATAATTGGAGGATTATATACAAGAGCTCTAAATGGAGTGGAAAAAAGAGGATTTGAATGGAACCTCAATATAGGATGCGGAAGTTTGGTAAATTTTAAAAAACTATCTAATAACAAGGATGGACTTTTAGGACGAGCACAGAGTTGGGACAGTTTGCTTAAACGGGACCAAAGAGGATGAGAGGATAACTGTAATGATTTTACCACGAAGCGGTCGCATAAAAATTGTCTTCTTAGTTGTAGAGGAGGATCAACACATTCAACTTGCAGGGCGTTAGTGGGTGAAGTCTTCATGGCTCCTATAATTATTCTAAGGCATTTGTGTTGGATTCTATTAAGTTTATCAGAAACGGTTTTATTAAGTGGATCTAAGACAAATAATCCATAGTCTAAATGACTACGGACTATTGCATTGTACAGTAGTTTAAGAGAATATGGGTGAGCTCCCCACCAGACACCTGCGACAGCTCTAAGGACGTTAATGCCCTTTTCACATTTTTTGATAATATGTTCAGAGTGACAAATTCCGTTCAGTTTGCTATCAAGTATTATGCCTAGAAACTTAGCCTTATTGACAAAGTTGATACGCTGATCCCCACAAAACAGGTCAAAGACGGGAATAAGCCTTTTTCGTGGAAAAGCAACTGCCTGAGTCTTATCTACTGAAAGAGATAAGCCATGATCAGAGAGCCATAGGTCAAGATAATGCAAAACAGAGTTTAAACGCAATGTTAAGTTTTGGACGGAAGAAGATCTATGATATAATACAATGTCATCAGCATATTGAAGGATGTTACAAAAGTTATTAACAGACAATTCGAGATCGTGGGTATAAATGCTGTAAAGCAGAGGGCTTAGGACTGAGCCTTGCGGGAGACCTTTCCAGACGAATCGGGGGGGAAGAAAAAAATTTTGGTGTTTAACAGAAATTTATCTGCAAAATAGCAGGTTACATATGAAATGTGTAATCCTCGGAGGAACGCTCAGCTGGTGCAGTTTTTGCCTGAGTACCGGAAGAAGAACATTATCATATGCAGAAGAAATATCTAGAAAAACACCCACAAGGTACTCTCCGTTAGAAAAGGCTATTCGAATGTCTGTCGTGAGAATGCTGAGACTATCGAGAGTGCTCAGACCCTTTCGAAAGCCAAATTGAGAGGGTGAGAGAATATTCCTGCTTTCCATTATCCATTCCAAACGGTTTTTTAAGAGGTGTTCAGTTACTTTTACTAATGTAGATGATAAAGCAATGGGTCTATAAAAACTTGGGTCCAATGGGCTTTTTCCTGGTTTGAGAATGGGGATAATAATTTGGGACTTCCAAGATTCCGGGACGATTCCTGCTGAGAAAAAAGCATTAATTAAATTCAAATAGACGCATTTAGCTTTATCACTAAGGATTACTATAAAAGCATAGGGAACGCCATCTTCCCCTGGAGATGAGTCTTTAAGTCCCTTTAGAGCTGTATGGAGCTCTGAGAGAGTAAACGGACCATCCATATCATCCGATACAAGTGTTGGAGTCAGTGTAATAAAGCTATCCTGGCATAAGACAAAGGGAGGTGCCAGCTTGGCAGCAAAATCATTAAGCCATATGGAGGGATTATTGGCATTTGGATTTTCTGAGTTGAGGGAACGGCGAAATTTCCCGGCAATTTGTCCAAACTGTTTGAGGAGGAGATCGAGGACTGAGGAATTCACAGAAGTTGGTCCACCCTAGCTTTTTCTTTGTTTTTTGAACAGTCTTTTAATTTTGGCATCAATACGCTGATATTTGATGAAATTTTGTGGAGTCATAGAGACTGTATATGACTCTTTGGCTTTAGATCTCCGTTGGACCATGACATTACATTCTTCATCCCACCAAGGAGGAGAAAGCAAAGTCTTTTTATTTATATTTTTTAGAGGAAAATGGGTATCAGCAGAGGATTTGATAGCATTAAGGAAAAGTTCGTAGTAAGCAATAATATTTTTATCATTCACAAAACCAGGGAGGGAGTCTAACATGGCATCAACAGAGTTAGAGCATGCTGACCAGTTAACATTTTTTAGTCTGTATTTTAGAAGAGGGGACGATTTGAAGGATGTGAGGGATCTGTTCTTAAGTGAAAGAAGGATAGGAAAATGGTCGTTTCCAAATGTTGATGGGAGGGTATTCCAAGATAGTTGTGAGGATAGGGAGGGAGTTGATAGGGATAAGTCGACGGCAGAATAAGGATTCTGATTTGGATAAACTCTACGAGTCGGCGAGCCATCGTTGAGAATGCATAAATTTACATCATCAACGATGTCCACCAACAAGGGAGCAAATCCGTCACAGTGATAGGAATCCCATAATGTATGATGGAAGGGAAGGGAAGATGGAGTGTAATTCAGGAGCAAGAGAAGAATTAGGATGGGGAATGTAAAGGGATAAAAAGGATATATTAAAGGCTTTTATAGCCACGGCATTGATATGCTGGCTAAAAGGAGGTAAGGGAATTTGGGAGAAGGGAATAGAGTGCCTGATCAGGATGGCACTACCTGCATACCCATCACTTCTGTCATCCCTCAAACAGGAAAAACCCGGAATCCAAAATCGAGAACCGGGAATTAACCATGTCTCAGAGAGGGCAATAATGACGGGTTTATATGAATTAATAAGGGACAGGAGGTCAGGTTTCTTAGGACGAATGCTTTTACAATTCCATTGAAGGAATCTGATTGGGGCCATTTTTAAGGATAATGAAGAGTTACTTTTGCGATGCTGGCGAGGCACGGGCAGCTTGTTCTGGTGGAGTGAGAAGCCGTATCAAGCCACCCACAGTTGAGCGACAACCTGCATTTCTACCATATGTGAAGGGAGTTACAGACAGGATTGGCAATATCTTGAAGCGAGCTTCGATTAAAACCATTTACAAGCCTCATATGAAAGTGAGCCAGTTCTTGAGACCTATCAAGAGTAATATCCCTTTACAAACTGCGGGAGTATATAAACTCGAATGTGAGTGTGGTTTATCTTACATAGGTCAAACAAAGAGATGTATCGGTACTAGGGTCAAGGAACATATAGAAGATGTCAAAAATAGGCGTTCTTCAAAGTCTGCAGTCTGTGAACATGCTCTGGATAAACCTAACCATTTTATTCGATTTGATAAACCACAGATCCTCGCTAGAGAACACAGATTCATTCCTAGAATGATACGCGAGGCTATTGAAATTCAAAAACATCCGAACTTCAATAGAGATAATGGTTGGAGACTTTCTAACACTTGGGATCCACTTATTAAAAATTTAAAATCCCAAATCCAACAGACTGCAAGACCTAAAGATACAGTTAGTGCCTTCTGCGTGCAACCGGAACGCTACTCAAGATATCAATTAAGAAATCGTTGGCGGTAGTTGTAAATAATATTTCTTTTGTAATTCGAATAGACAAATGTCACCTTAGTCTGCCCGTGACCGTGAACACTGCAAAGTGCTCGAAACGTCGGGATGTTAAAATAAAACAATTAATATACGCGATTAAATCCGTTAAAAACTAGTTTTATTTCAAGGTTCACACCTGCGTGCGCCATCAGGCGGGTTCCGTGGTGGACGTTTCGTTCGCCACCCCTGTTGTAGCACGCAGAGTGGTCGATTGGAGAGTGGAGGAGGAGGTGGAGACTCTATCGGACCACCGTTACATCCTATTCGAGATCTCCACCTCTCGCAGGCCGGCGGAACCCCAGAGGGTGCTGACTACGCTGCAGAAGTGGTCTCTCGGCCAGGTCGATCGAGAGCTGGTCAAGGAGACCGCCATCGTGCTGCGGTAGGGTTCCGCAGGAAGGACGGAGGGCGCCAGTGCAGAGGAGCTGGCGGGCCGCATGCGCGCAGTGCGCAGAAAGCGCCTATCCATGGTAGTTGAAGACGTGCCGAAGACCTCTGCCGCACTGGACGCTGCGGTCCAGGAAGCACTGAACGTGGTGGTCCAGGTGGCTGATAAGTCTGGCAAGCTGAAGGTGCGGAGGCTGATTTAAGAGCTCTCAACGTGTCGGAGGAGGTCACCCGGTTAGAAGCTGCCAATGCACAACTGTCGGGCCAACTAGCCGAATTGCGCTGGGAAGTGGCCCAGCTGCGCCAGTAACCCGCCGCCGACCAGATGGCGGACATAAAGCGGATGATGGAAGAGGCGCTGCGCTCCAGCCGTGAGCAATTCAGCACAATGCTGAATGCCCGGATGGAGGGCATCAAGCGCCGCCTCCTTCCGGAGCTGTCGCCCCTGCAGTTACGAAGACTGGGAATCGGCGGCAGCGACACCGAGAAAAACCGAGATTCCGAGAAATATGAAGCAGAAGGCCCCTAAAAGTACACTTCCACTGTTTTAACCGCCCGTTTTTTACTGTAACCGTCTATCCTCCTTTGCTTGTATGTAACTTTTAAATCCCTAACCTAAAAAAAAAAGAAGGCAAGATAAATTACTTATGTCTAGAATATTAATCATTGGCCAAGTCAATATGTGTGTAAACACAACAATGAATACTATATATACAATTTCTTACCTGATATTGTTCTGTCCAATTTTAACCTTGAATCAATAAGTTAATTGTGTCACTATTTGCATTTGTTGTAATGTTCGTGAATGTGGGACAAGCGAGCGGCGCGCGGAAAATACGGTGTTTGCTGTCAGACGCTGCATTCATACTTAATAAAACCCAATATCGCTTATGCCGTCCTCCCGCGCGCCCCGATACGCCCCGCGCCGCTGAGCGCTGGCGCGACAATTAAACATAATTTTTTGTCCTTAGTTCTTTATATTATATAAATTTACTTTCTATGTTTGGTTCCTTCATGTTCAATTTTTATAAATTTATATTGTTTTTTTTTCCTTTTAAATTATATCTTTTATCTGCAACGGCTGTCAGTAATGACATTAGGAGGCCACTGAAAATCAGTGTAGAAGCTAACATGTTTCTACGTATACTGAGTGGTCTCCTTTTGGCTGAATTACACTGCTGCGCACTTATACATACCTACTACTATTTCTTTTCTAAGTAATTTTTGTTTATTTGTTATTTTTTTTTCTTTTTTTTTTCTCTTTTGTTTTTCATTTTTTGTTTTGTGTATAATTTTTGTATTACATAGAATAAGTGTCTTTTTGTTCTGTTTTAATTACTATACATTTTGTGTCTGTAGTAGTGTAATTTATTCAGCCAATAAAGATTATTATTATTATTATTATTATTAAAAGGAAACTTCGCCCTCCTCGCACCGCGGTGATTACGATCACGTTGAAGCCCGGTGCCGAGGAGAAAGGCCTAACGTATGAGAATGTTCTCGTTGAGGCCAAAAGCCGTATTAAACTCGGCGAGGTGGGCCTCACCTCTGTGCGCTTCCGCACGACAGCCACAGGTGCACGATTGCTCGACGACGCGGAGAAGGCGGCGGATGCCCTGGCGGACAAGCTCCGCGAGGTCCTCAGCTCGGACGCGGTCCAGGTCCATAGACCGACCAAGTGCGTCGAGTTGAGAGTCTTGGACCTGGACGACTCGGTGACTGTGGTGGAGGTGGTGTCTGCGGTCGCCGAAAAGGGAGGTTGTTACGCCGGAACAATAAAACCGGGTGTTATTGCCCGGTGCTCCGGTGGGCTCGGCTCCCTCTGGATGAGCTGCCCGGTGGCGGTGGCATTGAGAGTGATGGAAGTGGGCCGCGTCAAGGTGGGGTGGGTCTCGGCACGAGTAAGACTGCTCGAGCCGAGGCCGCTCCGCTGCTTCAGGTGCCTGGAAGGGGTCCACATGAGGGCCAAGTGTGATAGGGGTGTCGACCGCAGCCGTCTTTGCTTCTGCTGCGGACTACCCGTTCAAAGGGCCCGGGAGTGTACCGCCGCTGAAGCAAATTGCATCGTATGCTCAGCGGCCGGTAAGCCAGCGTCACACTCCGTTGGCGGCAAAGGGTGCCCGGGCAGCAGAGTTCGCCCTGCCCTAAGGAAGGGAGGAGCGGCGGCGAAAGGTCCTGTCACGCTCCTGCTCCTCAGGTGAGCAGTGAAGCCAGGCTCATGGAGCAAATCGGTGGCCTCATGGAGGAGAAACTGGCCACCTTCAGGGCGGAGCTCTTCCCCGACAGGGCATATAGGCCTGCGTTGGCGGGCCAGTCCGGCCAGTGGAGGCCCTATTGGCAGAGCCTCCTCCGCCCAAGAAACGAAGAAACAGGGGGGGAAAAGGAGGGCGGGACCCCCTCCTCCGCCGGTCACTGATTTACCACCGGTGCCCACCCCTTCTCCCTCCTTCTCTCATCCGACGGCTTCTGACGTGAATTGGGCGACGGTCGCGTCCAGGAAAGCGAAACCTGGATCTGGGCCGAAGGTGCCTAAGAAGTCGACTGCCACGGTCGTCGGCACCTTTGGAAGCCTTCCAAAGGTGCCAACGAATGTGGCAGTCGCTAAAACGGTCGTCGAAGGTGCGATGACGATCTATACTGAGGTCATGCGAGCTGCCCATACGCGGATTAAGCTCCCTGACCTCGGCATCGAAACGGTCGAGTTTAAATAAGCCATCTCTGGCGGGGTACTGATGAACCTCAGCGGCCCCAACAGTGGTGAGAAAACCGACCGTCTCGCATTGCGTGAGGTCCTCAAGGACCTCAACGTAAAGGTGGCTCGCCCAATGAAAATGGGCGAGTTACGGGTGCTCGGCCTGGACGACGCCACGACACCGGAAGAGGTGGCGTCGTAATATCTCCTAAGCTACTAGAGCTTATCTAAAATATCTCCTAAGCTACTAGAGCTTAGGAGATATTTTAGATAAACTAAGACACATTTATAACTCCATAGAGTTAATAGAGGAAGATCTTAGAGATTATTATAGTATTATCAGACCTGAGATTATTATAGTATTATTATGCAGGAAAGCGAATAGTAATAATTTTTAAATTCCCGATTGTTTCTCCTAGACAATTCAAATTATTTAAACTGTCAATTGTTCCTTACAAAGACCAATATACCTTTATCCCACCATACCCTCTCATAGCAACTGATGGTAAAGCTTTCATGTACATGGAGGCTGAATGCCCGAAGTTTAATCAGCAATATCTCTGCGAGGAAAACATCCAACATCAGGCCCGAGAACAGTTAGAGTGCGTTCAGACCCTCATCACGAGTCTATCTATGAATAGATCCTGCCGGTCCGTTAAAATTACGCTAGTCGAAGAAACAATGGAGCAACTAGATGATCAGTACTGCACTCTCTTCCCACGCCAAACGAAGGTTGAGTTAGAATGCAGCAGCCATGAATTTATTACCCTATTCGGAAGTTATCTAGCCACGATTCCGCAGACGTGTTCACTACACACTGACGAATTCACCATCGCTAACATTCAAAATAAACTCAAAGGACAGCCGCTGAAAATAACCGAAATTCCTAAATATTATACAACTACAAAGAACTACAAGAACAATGCCTCACCTGAAACTGTAAAATATATATATACCGGGGCTACGCAGCATTGAAGACAGGGTCCCGAATGAGCAACCTACAAAACTAGATCATCTCAATGGAAGTATATATCATACAACTATTCCATTTTACATACTTTTGTTCAGCGCACTGGTACTTAGTATTGCCATACTCACTAGGCGGTACATTCACCATGTAACAAGGAATGAATCGCTTAAAATAGATAACGGGACCCATAACAACCCTGCTGAAGAGCCTGTGCAAGCCAGGAACGAGACATCATTGCCAGCGACATTTGCACTCAACGTTTTCAAATAGTCGCTGATCTACGGGGGGAGGTGTTATGTATGCGACCAACCATACATAACACCTCCCCCCCTCCCATGTATGGAGGTACATTAGGACATCGCGTTCGCCAAAACCACCGACGACGGCCCGGTACCAGCAACCCTTGCGCAACATCACGCCGCTCAACAACGGACTACACCGATCTTTCTTTATAATTTCTGTGTCTCTTAGAATTAAGAAAAGTATTAATATTAAATTATAATAATTGGTTCTGAGAGCATTCTGTGTTACAACCTCAACACATGAAGTAGTCTAATTAAATTAGTATTAATATTTGTAAAATAATTTTGTGAATTAAAATAAATTCACTTTTAAAGTACTCTCGGATTTTTTTTAAGTCCTTCGGCTGCGAACGACGTAATTCGCGACACTTGTAAACAACTAACGCTTAGCGATAATAGTAGTCACAAAACATTAGGAATAAGTTGGCTTAATGGCAGCGATGAATTTTGTTTTCATACAGATTTTGAATTTGACAGTAATCTACCTATTACTAAGCGTAAAATTTTGTCACACGCATCTTAAATTTTCGACCCTGTAGGTATTTTAAGTCCATTTATTTTAACAGCAAAAATGTTATTACAATAGCTGTGGTTGTTAAAGTTAGAGTGGGACGACACCGTACCGAACGTTATCGCACATCAATGGAATCGCTTTTTGCGTCTATGCTGGTATTAAAAACAATTCGCTATGTTTTGAATAGTAATGCTATATATACAGAGATGCATATATTTACAGATGCCTCGCAAACAGCGTACGGAGCGTGCATTTACATTCGAACTATAAGCGCTAATAACACAGAGGGCTTAGCCAAGTTGACATTCTACAATCGTAATCGCTAATAGAAAACTAAACAAATGTATGGGCATGACGTCATTTCAACGCTAAGTCACGTGATCAAAACAAACGAATAGAAAAGTCGTAGACAAGTTGACAATCGTTTAAAGTGATAGAATTGAATATAATCGTTTCTACAACGATAATCGCTAACTCGATACAAAATGGTAGCCAAACTGTAACAGTTTTGACAAGCGCTGACGAAACGATGTCGAAGTTTTTTATCGATAACTAAGCGATCTTAGAGACTCAATAGTTATCTCCTAAAAAACCGTTTGGAATGGATAATGGAAAGCAGGAATATTCTCTCGCCCTCTCAATTCGGCTTTCGAAAGGGTTTGAGCACTCTTGATAGTCTCAGCATTCTCACGACAGACATTCGAATAGCCTTCTCTAACGGAGAGTACCTTGTGGGTGTTTTTCTAGACATTTCTTCGGCATATGATAATGTTCTTCTTCCGGTACTCAGGCAGAAACTGCAACAGCTGAGTATCCCTCCGCGGATTACTCATTTCATATGTAATCTGCTTTTTTGCAGATCTATTACCGTTAAACATCAAAATTGTATTCTCCCCCCCAGATTTGTCTGGAAAGGTCTCCCGCAAGGTTCAGTCCTCAGCCCTCTGCTTTACAGCATTTATACCCATGATCTCGAATTGTCTGTTAACAACTTTTGTAACATTCTTCAATATGCCGATGACATTGTTTTATATCTTAAATCTTCTTCTATTCAAAATTTAACTTTGCGATTGTAATGCCGGGATCAATGAAACGACTGCTCTGTCCCAGGTTCTGCTTTATTCTGTTGTAAGTTACGTACAACAGGCGAATGCCTTAGGCTACTACATCACACCTCCCACGGCATTTTAAGAAAAAAAATGTACATATATATTTTTTTTCGAAAACAATTTTATCAGTTTTATTATATTCTAAATAGACTTTTTCATATTTTATTACAAAAGGGTTTTATTTTATTTTTAAAAAAAGATGACATAATAATAAAAGAAAAGAACCTAGATATCTTAATCTAAAAAGAAGAGAAAACCAAATATGACCTTGAAAAAATATGATAAAATATGACGTTTAAAATCTACAGTAATATTAATATATCTTATAAACTATATTCTTATTCTAATCTATAAATGTTAGTTGAAATATTTTTCTTTGTCTCCTTCCAGTTTTGTCATATTTATTGTCGTTATACGTTATATGTCTATATCCATGTAATAGAAACGAGCTATTTTTGTTTCTTAGCCCTTGTCAGTATTAATGTACACTGAGCATATACACTTTGGGCCTTAAGACGTCTTATTATTATTTTTTTTTAAATTAATTCTCGAGTTTGTACCATCGCGATCTTAATTAATTTCTCTTTTATATCTAAGATATAACTTCTCATTTCAGGCGAGCCCATAGGCCTTTTTAAATTATTATTTTATTAATTATTATTTATTTATATTTGATTGGGTGGCCCGGACCACTCCCAATATATTTTATTTTAATTATTTGGTTAACCACTTATTTATTTATTTGTACTCTATGTCACAATCTTTCACGCAGACGAACTCGCGTACAGCATGATCAAGACATGTGCTAGTACTTTATTTTAATTTTTATCCTCTTTCAAAAAAAATAAATAACCATATCATTCCTTTTTCCATGACCTTTCAATTAAGCATATCGATATATTAGAATAACTAACGTTAGGGCCCAAAACATAGCTAAGCTAATATCCGATAGCCAATTTCATACAATCACACCAATAACTAGCGAATTAGATCGACGTAGTTAATAAATCCTTACATATATATTCACACACCTTTTCTTACATTTAAAACATTCTGTAACTATTCTCATATAACCCTTTCTTTCATTAGATCTATTAAAAATCTTTCATTTTATAACCCTGCCAAAAACTTACTCCTTTACTTTAGAGCATTTCTATAGCTCTATTTTTTTTTATTTAGAACTGCAGTGTCATATACCTCATATTGGCGTCTCGCGCACAATATGATAAGTCATACAACCAATACCTATTGATATACAATTATTGTAGCATTAAGCTACATATATTTTTTATTTCAATTAATTTTCATACCCAACATTCTATATGTACCAAGGAAATTTAACTTGTCCACGATTATTCATTGGTTGATCTATCCGACTACAAATAGCCAAGCTAAACTTCAAAGGCACATTTTCCATAACAACAACGTCACACCATACAATCTACATAATCGTACCACTCTCACACAATAACGTAATATTACTCTACTTTGACATACCTTTCATATTACATTTTTATTTTAATCCATATTAATAAATCTTTTAATTTTTGTACTGTCCTTTTATATCCGACATAATATATTTCCTTCAATGTCATAATATTGACAACATTTAGTTTTTATTCCATTATCGTTATTTTTTTTTCATTATCCGTGTTTTTTTTTTTATTTAAGACTCCTTGTCTTTGAAAAAAAAGAAAATTATTAAAACGAAGTATTCGATTATTTGAAGAAAAAAAAAAAGTTATTTTTAGTCTAAATTACGACACTAATAAAGTGTTATTTAAAAATATCAAACAATATAAATTAAAATTAATGACAAAGGCAAGCCAGGAGACAACAATGGTATCTACGAATGATTGCATCAGCGCCAGCGTTTAATCTGAATCTTCAATATCCTATTAGTTTACAAATTCCACGCCTTATTCGTAAAACTTCGCGTCAACGTTTTTATAAATTTGAGCTGCACCGTGTATGGGAACCCAGAGTTACGTTTCGAAGAATGTGTAAATGTGAACCGTGCTATGTCATCATATTGAGAATAAAGTTACATTGTTTAAAATAATTACAACATTAGTTTACGCGAATTTTTGTATTGAGTTTTCGGTAGATATATTTTTATTATGCATTTATCCTATTTTATTTGAGTTTTTAGGTTTTTGATTTGAGTAATGTATGTTTTAAACATTAAGTATTTAATTTTCTATCTAATTTTTTTTTTTTAATTTACGTCTTAATTAGTTTTAAAGAAGTTACATTGAGTTTTATATTACACCGATACTCTTTTTATACTCTATATTTAATTAATATAAAATTGGAAAGCGAAATTCAATATACCTACAGCGTGTTGAAAACAAAATTACACACAAATTATAATCCGCGATTAATATTTCTTATTATACTCAAGACAAAGAGACAGTTTTAAATATTGAGTGTTTATCATCTTATCATGATGCTTTTTTATGGAATCTCATTGGATCGTCTTACATTTTTATATGACCATAACTAGCTGACCCGGCGAACTTTGTTCCGCCTTAATGGCAATAAGGTTTTATTATTAAAATTGCGACTATAATTTGAGATTTAAACTATCCTATCTCTCAAGTTGGATCGAACTGCACGTTGTGTGCGAATTTTATTATAATCGGTTAAGTGGTTTAGGAGTCCATTGAGGATAAACATTGTGACACGAGATTTATATATATTAGGATGTAGTTATATTGATATCACAAGAATGCCAGTAATGCATTTACTGCATATAGTATTCTAATTTAATTGATTAAGGACACGCTTTACTTTGGCGGACCTTTTGAAGAATTAGTTCTCATTTGATTTTTTTTTAAATTATTAATTAATGTTTTGTTTTTTTTTTCTAAATTCATCGTTTACAGCATATTGATAATATTATTGAAGTTAATGTTAAACCAATTAGAACAAAACGCTGTAGTATTTTTTTTTTAAATATATTTTTTTTAAGTTTTTAATTACAACTTAGACTCATTTTATTATTCAATTATTTATTTTAAACAAATCATGTTTAAATCTTTTAATTTTGACTAAATATTAGATATTGACATATAATTAAGTATAGGTTTTTTCAAACGATGGTTTTTGTTTTCACTTATTTTATATAGGTATTTTTATGATAATTTATTTATACTACAAGTTTTGTCAACATTTTTTAGTTTATTGAAGTGAATAATAGTCGTGTTAGTCGTTCATTAGTCAAAATATTTTACTACTCTTATTATTTGTAGCATTAAAGCTTTTTTTTTTTTAAAAAAAAAGCTAAGATGATAATCCAAGAGTTTAAGCTAAGATGATAATCCAAAAGAATTTATAGTAATTAAAACTTATTTAGCTCAACTTATTTTTCGATTTTTAAGAGAAAATACAAATTCATGAATGATAAAATTTAACTTAATTAACCGACAATTCAACAATTGATTTACAGTTTGAAACATATACATATAAAATTATAAACTTTATCAGTTAAAAAAAAATTATTAAGTACAAATTATGAAAGTTAAAATGACATACCCAAAATTTCAGCATGTTGGCTGCTTCACGTGCTTGTTATCTAAAGTTTGGCATCGCACATATTTACACGTTTACAATAATATATAGAAAACACAATTAAATTATCAATATATTTTGTAATAACATACGAAAAAATCGTTTTATTGAATGTGAAAATTCGAATGTAACATAAAGTGATAATAGTGAAAATTCTTTTTAAATCAAAACAATTTACCATATTCTGAGACATTTTGAATCAAATAACGACAAATGTTTTATAGTATGAATATTATGTCATAAAATTAAAAATAAATTGAGTATATAATAATATCTATAAGTATTTATCCAATATAAAAAGAATATTATAACAATTTGGTTAATTCACATAAATTTTTGATAAAGGTATAAAAGATATTTGTTGTTACATAGATAATGTTTAGAATTAGTTTTTTCTATTTTATAAAACATTTCTCTATTGTAGAATAATATTTAAGTTACGCTTTATATTTGACAAGTGCGTTTAATTAATAATATCATTTCTTTTTTCTCATTAAAATGAACATAGATAACATTCTAGCATTTAATTATATTGAAATAACATTTTAAACATACATATATATAATAGAAATTAAATCTTATACTTATACTTGAGAGAATTATTTAAACATTGCACTAAAATATCAGAATCTTTCTCTATTTATCTATAATAAATTAAGTTTTAATTTGATTCGTTTTTATTACTTACACGTTTTTTTTTTTTTTTAACAAGAATAATAATTTAAATTGTTTTTTTTTTTAACATAATCCATTTTTTTTTTTTTTTTTGCTTCATTTTCTTCACGATGCACGCGGCGTATTCCTTAGAAATCGTACTTGCTGTCTTGAAAATATGCCTCGATAATATTTTCTTTTTTTTCAATTTTCTTTCTTCTTTTTGCATCTTCTTTAAAAAAAAAATATTGTCAGTCGAATAGTAGATACCTCTTGCATTTTCGGTTCTTGTGTCTTCCTTGGCTGCGACTTTCTTTATTATTTTATATGTGCAAAATAATTTATTTTAATTTCTTTTCTTTCTTCATATTTTAGAATGTGTATAGAAAATTATTCATTTTTAATACTTTCTTTGTCAATCCGAGTTTTTTTTTTTTGCGATTTACTTTCCATAATATAATTTTTTTCACTATTATTTATTATTTTATCGGTGGCCAGTCGGTGCACGCGTCGCAGGCTAGCGCGCGCACACCGACTGGCAGGGTCGCCATGTAATGTCGGTATCAATGAAACGACTGCTCTGTCCCAGGTTCTGCTTTATTCTGTTGTAAGTTACGTACAACAGGCGAATGCCTTAGGCTACTACATCACACGATTAAACTCTGCTTTGCATTATCTTGACCTATGGCTCTCTGACCATGGCTTATCTTTATCAATAGATAAGACCCAGGCAGTTGTTTTTACTCGGAAAAGACTAATTCCAGTCTTTGACTTGGTTTGTGGGGATCAACTTTGTCAACAAGACGAAATTTCTAGGCATAATACTCGACAACAAACTGAATGGAATTTATCACTCTGAGCATATTATTAAAAAATGTGAAAAGGGCATTAACGTCCTTAGAGCAGTCTCAGGAGTCAGGTGGGGAGCTCACCCCTATTCTCTTAAACTACTGTACAATGCAATAGTTCGTAGTCATTAAGACTATGGACTGTTTGTCTTAGAACTCCTAAATAAAGCCGTTTCTGATAAGATTAATAAAATTCAATACAAATGCCTTAAGATAATTATAGGAGCTATGAAAACTTCTCCCACTAACGCTCTGCAAGTTGAATGTGTTGATCCTCCACTCCAACTGAGAAGACAATTTTTATGCGACCGTTTTGTGGTAAAAACAATAACAAATTTCAGACATAAATATAAATTATTTTTATTAGAAAAACAAAAAGATTGTAGTTAATTATTGCCTATTATTATTAATCAAAATGTTATATAATTCATATATGTATTTGTTAATTTATTTAATTTGGTTCTCTAACAATGAGTATGTGTAACAATAACGTATGTATTTGTATCTATATATGTGTGTATGTATATATACATATATAATTATTACATATTTTTAAAGATCTAATTACGCGAACCTGTCTGTTTGCGGCACGAAAGCAATAGGCTAGGTTCTGGTCAGCGCTTGGGGAACTCATCCCTTGACCTTGGCTTCCTCGTACACTAACACTGTTTTAACCGCCCGTTTTTTACTGTAACCGTCTATCCTCCTTTGCTTGTATGTAACTTTAAAATCCTTAACCTAAAAAAAAAAGAAGGCAAGATAAATTACCTATGTCTAGAATATTAATCATTGGCCAAGTCAATTATTATTATTATTATTATTATTATTATTATTATTATTATTATTATTATTATTATTATTATTATTATTATTATTATTATTATTATTATTATTATTATTATTATTATTATTATTATTATTATTATTATTATTATTATTATTATTATTATTATTATTATTATTATTATTATTATTATTATTATTATTATTATTATTATTATTATTATTATTATTATTATTATTATTATTATTATTATTATTATTATTATTATTATTATTATTATTATTATTATTATTATTATTATTATTATTATTATTATTATTATTATTATTATTATTATTATTATTATTATTATTATTATTATTATTATTATTATTATTATTATTATTATTATTATTATTATTATTATTATTATTATTATTATTATTATTATTATTATTATTATTATTATTATTATTATTATTATTATTATTATTATTATTATTATTATTATTATTATTATTATTATTATTATTATTATTATTATTATTATTATTATTATTATTATTATTATTATTATTATTATTATTATTATTATTATTATTATTATTATTATTATTATTATTATTATTATTATTATTATTATTATTATTATTATTATTATTATTATTATTATTATTATTATTATTATTATTATTATTATTATTATTATTATTATTATTATTATTATTATTATTATTATTATTATTATTATTATTATTATTATTATTATTATTATTATTATTATTATTATTATTATTATTATTATTATTATTATTATTATTATTATTATTATTATTATTATTATTATTATTATTATTATTATTATTATTATTATTATTATTATTATTATTATTATTATTATTATTATTATTATTATTATTATTATTATTATTATTATTATTATTATTATTATTATTATTATTATTATTATTATTATTATTATTATTATTATTATTATTATTATTATTATTATTATTATTATTATTATTATTATTATTATTATTATTATTATTATTATTATTATTATTATTATTATTATTATTATTATTATTATTATTATTATTATTATTATTATTATTATTATTATTATTATTTTAATTTTTCTCTCTTATGAGGTAACTAAATCCTACACACACGGGCCGTAGCCAAGCGCTAGTAGGAGCTAGGTAATGGCAGCTGAGATGGATGAGGTCGTAAGGAACTTGCGGGTGAGGCGGCAAGTGTTGAGGATTACTGCCTTTTGGAGTAAATGATTAGTGTGATGAGATATGTGTAATATATCGAGACTGCGTTGTAGGCTTTTAGGTACGATCCCAGTTGATGAGATGACTATGGGAACAATATGAATGGTGTCTGCACGCCACTGACGTTTCAGTTCTATTGCTAAGTCTTGATATTTACTAAGCTTTTCCGAAATTGTCAACTGTATGTTGTGAGTGTTAGGGATAGCTATGTCAATAAGATAAACAGTTTTATTAATTTTGTCATGTAGTGTGATATCGGGTCTATTGAAATGTATTGTTTTATCTGTGATTATGGTTCTATCCCAGTATATCCTGTATCTGTTATTTTCTAGTATGGTGTCGGGTTTGTATTTATAGTATGGGATCTTCTTATCTATAAAATTATACTTGTGTGCTAGATGTTGGTGTATAATAGCGCTCACTTGGTCGTGTCGATGTTTATAATCAGTTTGCGCAAGGGCTCGGCAAGCAGAAGTTATATGTTGAATGGTTTCAGGACTAGAATGACAGTGTCGGCATGCATCTGATTGAAGATTAGAGGTGCGTATTATGTGCTTCTGGTAGTTCCGGGTGTCAATGACTTGATCCTGGATCGCTAACATAAAAGCTTCCGTTTCTGGGAACAGTTCACCACGCCTCAGCCAAGCGTTTGACGCTGCTTTGTCAACATATGATTGCTGTAAATCGTGGTGGTGTCTTCCATGAAGGGATTTCTGTCTCCATAAAGCAGTTTTTTCGTTCATGTCAGTAATCCGTTCGTTTTTTTGCGGGTGTCGGTCTTTAAGGTTTAGTGGGGTGAAGCGTTTGTCTGCGAGCGTTACTGTTTCATGAAGTGGAGAGTATTCTGAGCGTTGATGGAAGTAGTGTCTCAGGGATGTAATTTGCTTGTTATGCAGATTGACTATATCTATTAAGCCTCGTCCGCCTTCACCTCTGGGTAGAGTCATTCTTTGGACACAAGATCTAGGATGGTGTTTTCGGTGGGCAGTTAGAGTAGTATTAATGATACGTTGAAGGTTGTGGAGCTCACATTGGGACCAGTTAATTATGCCGAAAGAATATGTAAGTACTGGGATTGCGTAACTATTGATTGCTTTAAATAAATTGTGGGAGTTGAGTTGAGATCGGAAAAGGATATTTAGGCGGTGTTTGAATTTAGTTTTAAGGCTATTTTTTGTTTCTTTTTGGTTAATCTTCCGAGCTTGTTGAAAGCCTAAGTATTTATAAGTAGTTTCTTCTTCTAAAGGTTCAATAATATTTCCTGATTCTAACATGTAGCTATTTGGGACGATTATTCCATTTTTGACCGAAAATGTTTTACACTTATCTATTCCAAATTCCATGTGTATGTCCTTTGAGAAAGTTTGGGTGATATCTGCAAGGTGATGTAGTGATTGTATTGTGTTACTGTATAACTTAATATCATCCATGTACATGAGGTGTGTGAGAGTGGTGTCTTTGTGTGGAGTGGTAATAATGTAGCCGAGATTGGATTTTTGGAGCATATTTGAGAGAGGATTTAGCGCTAGGCAAAACCACAGTGGGCTAAGGGCGTCGCCTTGAAAGATTCCTCGTCGTATTAAGATGTCAGGTGTTTCAGTATTAGCATGTCCCGTGATTTTAAGAGTTGTTTTCCAGTTTTGCATAGAGTTTTCAAGGAAATAAATAAGTTGTGGGTGAACTTTATAGTGATGTAATACATAAAGAAGCCAGCTATGTGGTATGGAGTCAAAAGCTTTCCTGTAGTCTATATACATGGTATTAATATTTTTTTTCGTAGAAATAGCATGTTTCATTGTTACTGAGTCTATTACGAGCTGTTCTTTGCAACCTTGTCTACCTTTTCGGCATCCTTTTTGTTCTTCAGCAAGAATATTGTTAACGGCAATATGTTCGTGTAGGAGTTCAGTGATACATCCTGTAAGTATTTTGTAAATGGTTTGCAGGCAAGTAATTGGACGATATTTAGCTGGATTTTGATGGTCAGTGTCTTTTGGTATCATGAAGGTAAGGCCCTGTGTAACAAAGTGCGGCATTATGTTTGGTGTTTGAATGAAATTGTTCATGTGTTTGTGTAGTAATGAATGGGTTGATGTGAACTTTTTATACCAATAGTTGTGTATATGGTCACTACCAGGTGATTTCCAGTTGTTCGCCTTATTGAGTACTCGCATGAAAACTTCTACAGATATATGTTCAAAATTCATAGGTTCGATAGAATTAATTACTTCGTGGTCTGTATCTAGCCACGCAGCGTCTGTATTGTGACATACTGGATCACTCCATATGTTAGACCAGAAAGTATGTATTGCATTGGCTGGTGGTGGTGTTATGTCTTGTGTATTTGTATTAGTGTTGCGTTGTGTGGCAGATGATAAGATTCTATAAAACTTTTTCTCATTATTACAGAATTGTGTGTTTTGTGATTTTCTAAGAGTGCAATTTAAATATCTTTTCAGCCTACTAGATGCGGCATTTAGTTTTTGTTTGAGGGTGTCAAGAAAATGTTCGTTACTAGAGTTAGGTTCTTCATGTTGAGAGTGTATTTTGTATTTATTTTTTATCGTTTCTACTAGTAAGGTAAGCCTATTTGTCCTATTGCCGTTAATATGTTCTGTGAGTCTTCCGATGTCTCTTCTGAGATTCTGTATCTTTTTCTGTAACCTTTTCTGCCATGCGGGTATTCTTTTCTGGAGTTGGCAAGGTTGGCTAGTTATGTCCTTAATGTTAGTTCCATTGCAGGTAGCCGCTGTGTAGGCAGCACAGTAAATAAGTGTATGAGTGGTCACAAAATCTTGTTCGACTGAAATATGTTGAGGCAGTACTTTGGTGTTAATGACATTAATAATTTGGGCTAGTTTTCTTGAGCTGTTTTGTTTTGGTATGTAGGGACGGCTAATTGGGTTGGTGTTTTGAAATTTTTCTAATGTAATGTTGTATTGTTTTTTAATTTTTTCCACATCTAGATAATTAGGGGTTTGGTCCTGTTCAGCTATTGTAGAAATGTCTAGTATTGGTTGTGTTTGTGGTGATATATGTGGGTGGTTGTTGTTTTCTGCGGATGCCGTATTTTGTGGTATAGTCAAGTGTTGTGAAGTATTTTCAAGATGGTTACGACGCAAACGAAGATCGTTTGATATTTCTTCACGGATTTCTTTAAGTTTTTGATCACTAATCATTTTGTTATTTAAAATAACTCTAAGCTGATCTGATATTCGCTGTTCACTTACTTCTGATAATTCCGGGTGTTCTGCGATTACCGCTTGATGAAGGGGTTGACGGTAAGCTGATCTATTTGCTTCTAATTCTGTAATTGTGTAGTAGTTTCTAATAATGGTTTCATTATACTCAGTGGTCCATCTTCTTCTCTGCTTTATACCTTGTTGGTGGCTATTGTGTATTTGCATGCTTAAATTAGTTTGAATATTTTGTGTTCTATCTTGGTTGTTGGTTTGTTGTAGGCTCTCTGTTACTTCTTCTTTTATTTGTTCTAATATTTCTTGAGAAAGTAATTTATTTCTGACTATAGCTCGGCATTGGTCACCTAGTCTCTGTCTAGATGCCTGCATCTGAGGAAATTTTAGTGAAAATTCGTGGTGTAGATGAGCAAGGTATATTTTACTGGTGTTCAATTTTGTAGCAATGAGGTACGTGCGCCAGATGAATTTATTCATTTCGTCTGACCATCTTTTACGCGCACGATTTGTACCTGTGGCGGGTGCAGGTTCAATAGCATGTGCCTCCTGCACAACATCCACAGACATAGGTGAAATTGTGTTTGATCTTGATGAAACCTGGTATGAAAGTTGAGATGAACTAGGTGATTCATATGAGTTGAAGGGTGAAGGTGAAGCTGAAATTATATCGTTAAGCATATCGGAATCCTTTTCGTGTTCTGCTTGGGTCATATGCTGGGGGCGAGTCGAAGGGGTATTTGTTTCGTTGCCCAAGGGATCGGCTGTAGCTTCTACGTTGTGAGTCCGCCTGTTCAACTCACAGCGACCGGCTGTAACATTTTTGTTGATGAGTGCCCGCCTGCTCAGCTCCTCACCACCGATGGTTCGCATGCTGTAGCATCCAGCATCGGCTCCAGATGCGCCCCGGCGAACCCCGGGAAGCGGCCGTAAATTGTATTCTTTTTTACTCATCTCCATTTGGGTTTTGGGTTTGGGACCGTTAGTTGTGAAGGGCATAGCCAAGGTATTAGCGGTTATTAAATTTATGTATCTCCTGTTTCGTTTATTAACAGGGTATATATGGTTTAGTTCTTGATGACCATTCGTCCCTTCCCTTAAGCCCCCCCACCACGGCAAGGTGGTCCCATGGGGGGGTTATTATTATTATTATTATTATTATTATAAAATCATTACACAACATCCATCTTTTCTGGTGAAGCGATTGCGATTTTGGAAGCCATCCTTTTCCCACTCCCACTTCCATGACCTCAGAAATACGGTAATTCTGACAGATTCTTTGAGTTGTTTGTTGGCAATTAAGGAAAATCCGTTTCGTAGTAGGCGAAAATTTTTTATCATCTTTAAGATCAGGGAGGCATTGTTTTCCTGTCATCAAAAAGGGCTGGAAATATCGCTTGTCTGGATACCAAGCTACTCTGGTATATCCGATAATTTATTTTTATTTATTTATTTATTAATTTTCGAAACACCATCGGCATAAATAATTAAGAAACAAAATATTTAAGAAAAAGTAAGAAATACATTCTTGTACGGTGTGATACACCACTACAGGCGTTTACATTTTACACATCAAATAACAAAATAATAACAAAACATTACACTCTTACATTAATAAATCTTTAAAATAACAACAAAAATATGAAAGATATGAAGTAACAAAAAGGAAACCAAAACAATAATAAATTACTCCAAATTAAAAGAAATAAAAGCAAAAACTAAAAAAATACAAAATCTTGACACAAATTGAGCAAACAGTCTAATTTTTTCTTAAAACTATTGCTGTTATGGCTAAATATATCAATCTCATGAGAAGTGATATTATTGTAACGACTCATATATCGGATAATAGGCGAAAACTTTCCTACATTTGTACGGAATCTAGGAATAGCGAAGGTGTTTTGTATTGGGTGACGCGGAATCGTTCTTGGGACATTTATATAGATTTGTGAAAGTAATTTTTGCGAGTCTATTGAACCATGGATTAATTTATGCAGAAACATTAAGTCATGATTGCACCTACGTTTCTCCAATGTGGCAAGTTTGAAGTGTTTCAGTCGTGTATTATAGTCTGCGCGATATGGACAGCTTCTATCTTTATATGCCAAAAACTTTGTAAATCCTTTTTGAATTCTTTCAAGGCGATTAATGTGAATTTTATAAGATGGATTCCATGCAGGTGAAGCATATTCAATAATACTACGGCTTAGTGAAAAATATAAAGTTAGAATGGCATTTACGTTTTTAAAATCATGACATGTTCTTTTAATAAATCCTATCATTTTCAAGCATTTTTTTACGATTGTATCTATGTGATCTTTTAATTGAATTCTTTTATCTATAATTACACCTAAATCTCGTAACTTTTCAACTTCGGATATTAATTGATTATCTATGTAGTAAGTTGATGGTATGAAGTTTTTCTTTTTTTTACTAAATTTGATATGCTGACATTTATTAATGATGCAGCAGACTCGTTCGCTAGAGCTGCTATAACAACTGGCTCTCTTGAACATTTTAAAAATTCATCTCAGGACTTGTGTGCTCTAGCGAAAACTTATCTAGATAAATCCTGAAACTCTATTTGGAAAGTTTCATCAAAATCTAAAGGTAGATTTTACGCATCTCTACAACCAGATATTCCAAGGCGACCTCGGTTTTCTCTTCACAGGCAAGCTAATCGTTGGGTCACCACAACTATCTGCCGACTACGCCTTGGACATGCATGTACTCCCATACATATTTGTAAAATTAGAGTCAGAGATCACTTTTTGTGTGAATGTGGCCTAGACGAAGATTCTTTATCCCATATACTGTTTTCTTGCCCCAAACTCCTCCATCCCTTATATGACGTTCTCCCTCCTAAAGCTCCTCGCCCTATTAATGTTCAATGTTTGTTAATGTTTGTGTTCAGTCGGGCCGTCATCGGTGGTCACGGCGAACGCGATGTCCTAATGTACCTCCATAGGGTGGTCGCGTACATAACAAGCGTAATAACATTAAGTTGTAAATATTTTTGTGTTTGTTCATATATGTTATCTTAATAATAATTTATGTTTATCTTATTATTTATTATTGTGTTGTTTTAGGTTATGGGCTAACAGAGACTCCTCTTCTATTATGCCTTCAAATTAAATTAAGCCTGTAATCTCGACCGCACCGATCAATCTCCATCGTGTCTTCTCCATCGCACGTGACATTGGCGAAATAATCTGTGCCCTCTTGGCATAAATAAAAGCCAAAACTAAAAAAAAAAAAAAACTCAATAGTTAACGCTAAAAAAATGGCGTCTTATTTGGTGATCGACAAGTGTTTTGTTTGTTAACCTTATTTTTTTCTATTATTACCTTTTAAAACGCATACTTTAAATATGTTGTGGTGTGCTCATAATGAAGAAGTGTGGCATAGGCGGCAAAAAAGAGACAAAAATCGTCAGTGCATGGAAAACATACGCGAAATGTCGGCAACATTATTTGTGCAGCAATTTCGGCTAGACAAAACAACCTTTGAAGCTCTTTGTCGTGAACTCCGACACAAGACTTCGTTAAAAGGAACCAAAGAGATTCCCCTCAATGTTAAGGTAAGTGCTTAATAATCTTATTGATAATTTATTTATTTATTAAGGACACACCACATGTCATAATAAAAACATATTCAGAATTAACATAAAGTGTGTGACTCTTCAAGACAGCCACAACAGTTATTTACGTTACAGTTATATAATAATAACATAAACAATATTTTTACAACAATAAAAATTACTCACAATAGAATATTGTATTTGATATTTATTTTTTAACGTAACTATGATAAATTTCATTTCCTGAATTGTTGTGTGATTGTAGGTATTGTGCACTCTTAGTTTCCTAGCAACAGGATCCTATCAGCGAATTGTTGGGGTTTCTCAGCATCTTGCCCAACGGACAGCTAGTCGGTGCATAAGACAAGTCATTGATGCTTTGAACCACTCTGCTATCATGGAAAAATGGATCAAGTTTCCGAAAACACGACAAGACAGAGCATTTATAAAACAAGAGTGAGCATTTAAAGTAACAATATTTAATTTATGAAATAAATTTAATAAACATAACATTTTAATTTACGAGGTTCCAAAGAAGATTTGGCCTGCCTGGTGTAATTGGGTGCATAGACTGCACCCATATAGCTTTGGTAAAGCCCAACCATGAAGAGCATCTTTTTTATAATAGAAAAGGATATCATTCCTTAAATGTTCAAATAGTAGATATAATTATTATTTATATTGTACGGCATGTTAGAGTGAGATATCAGTCTTAATAGAGGTTTTATTTTCAGATTTGTGATAGTAATCTTTTAATTTTAAATGTAAATGCAAAGTTTGGTGGAGCTACACATGATTCACATATATGGTCTTCTAGTAGAGTTGAATTATATATGCGTAAACTTCATCAAAATAATGAGCAAGTATGGCTCTTAGGTAGGTATTTATAATAATAATAAGATCTAATCTAAAAGAGTTTAATTGTGACTAACCAAATTTTAAAATAATTTTCAGGTGACTCTGGATATCCACAACGTCCTTGGCTTATGACACCTATCCTCAATGCAGTTGAAGGTTCTAGGGAAGACCAATACACTCGATTGCATGTGCAAGCCCATAACTGCATTGAGCGATGTTTTGGATTACTCAAAGCAAGGTGGAGATGTTTGCTTAGTGACAGAGTTCTTCACTATCATCCTCATGTAGCTAGCAAAATTACAATGCCATGTTGTGTATTACACAATATAGCTTTGCAAGCTGGGCTGCCACCACCACAACCACTTCCTGCTGCACATGACAATGGGGATAATACAATGATGCAAGATCCCACATCCACTGTGTTTGTAGCCAGAGTGAAGTAATCCAAGGAAGAGCCATGCTGAGTTGTTTATTGAATAGGATATAGTAAGATTATTTTAAGCTTTAATATGAATCTATTTTACATTTCTTAATTATAAATTAAACTTTTATACTCTATACAAATTTATCTTCTGTAAATATTAATAAGTTGATTGTATTGTGAACAAGTCTAGGTAATTTTACTTTAAATGTAATTTATTTAATAATAAAACAGATTTATTATTACAACAAAATTTTTATATAACACTTACATTTATAATCAAATAAAAGACGTTAAAATATAATATAATATAAATAATTTAGTATTATTGTGTAGGTAAGAACAAAAAAAGAACATTTAGGTAAAATCAGGTTTCTTAAATGCTACAACAAAATTAAAGTAATCAAAATAAAATTATTCTTATTTAAGTAGACTTTTGAAACATTATATTACAAAACTATATTAAGTGGCTACCACCGGTTCTACACAGAAGAACTGGCAAGAACCTCAATAGTTACATTTTTCAAACATTTAAAATACAAACGAATATGAATGTATGAATCAACAAAATTAAAAATAGCTGTAGAATTTTATTATACAAACGGATACTTTGCACCAAGGATTTACTAGCTTTGCGGAGTCAAAAACTTAAAAAAAAAACTAATACTGTAGGCAATTTGAAATGTACGTAAGCCACAGCTGAGATCATTATTACTACATTGATATTTTAATAATAATAATAATAATAATAATTCATTTATTTGCCAGAATATGGTACATAATATAGATGGTCATTTATAATGATTCTCATATTCTACCGATTTATCGGTGTGCAAATATTAAACATGCATTAATGATATTGAATTAAATACAATTAATTAAATCAAATTACAATTAATAAAAATGTCATTCAATAATAATAAAAGAATTGAGAATAGGTATACACGATTAAAGATAAAATGTCAAACACAATATGTATATTATATATTTATGGGATAATATCTGTTGAAGGCAGTGATGATGGTCTCAACTGTGGTAAAATTTCTATTAAATTGACTACTGTATTAGCTAAACTGTTTAAAATTTCGTTTTGCTTTTCTTGGACCTCAATTCTTTTAGACTCTAGTTTTAATCTTTCCAACTCCCTTTGATGGTAATTTTTTTCACGGTCTGCCTCAAGTTGGAGCCGGCATTTCTCAACAGCCACACACTCACTTGTGGCTCGTTCAAAGGATGTTTGAACCCGGCGTGTGCGCGCTCGGAGGAGCCTATGGCGCCGCGGAGTTGAGGTGGGCGAAGCTGAAGGCGACGGATTTGCCTGATGTCGCTGCCGTTAAGTAGCACGCCGTGACGTGGAAGCGGCAGGTGTCGTCGCTGACGGCACCGGCGAGGACGTAGTGCCGGGCGGCGGCGTTAGCACTGGTGGTGGATGTTGTTGTGATGAGGTGGCAGTAAAGGCTGATGTTGTTGCTAATAAAATAAAAAACTATATTTTAAATTGGGCACAAATAAATTTATTCAGGCAAAACATTCTATCTTTAAAAATAATTTCATCCGTGGCTGTGGTAGAAATTTGGGGTGGACAGACCGTACAATTAGAATCTCTGGTCGGGGATGGTTCAGTGTTTCTCACTGATGGTTGAGCCTGAAAATATGAACAACTTGATAATTTTTATTTTAAGAAGAAAATACACTAATAAGCCAAGACCCCAAGCAAAAAAAAAAAACTAGCATAAAAGCCTCTCTCTATAATTCCCAACAACAGCAGTCAAACCCATTATACACAACACCCTCTCTTCTGAAGCAGTGAGAGTTTGTCTGCTGCTTGGACCACCACCAGTACCAGAAGCCTCACGACGTATTGCTAAAGCTTTTTTCTTAGTTTTAGCTTTCCAGTCTGCCCACACCTGGACATTATTTGTTAATTTTTGTCATTAATATTTTCATCAATTATTTTATAATTTTTGAAATAAGCTGATTGATAATAATGAAGTGAATGAATGATAATTATAGAAAACTATAAAATAATATTTTTAGGGGGGTTTTATTAGAACCATACTTTTTTCCACTTGTCCCTTGGTTTTACTACTCCTCCACCTATGGAGTTTAATAACCCTTCTCATTGCTGCCACAGTCGGTCAGCTTTAATTCGGCCTTGTGGCCCTTGCTGGGGTCTCGTTATATCGCCATAGCTAGAAGAAGTTAAAACTATTTCAGAGAAACAAAGGGTCTATTGATTAAGTAAAGAATCAAACACAATTATTGTTTGTTTCGTAAGTGGTTGTAGGAGCCCTAACGGGACTTCGGTGTAATAAACTTGGACTGTATTGTAATAATTTATTCGCGTATTAAAATTGCACGCAAGGATGATAAAATGTCCGCCTAGTTGGCTGTCGCTCGCTGAGTGACCGATGAATCGCGGCGCACGCGCAACGGGCCGCGAGCCCGCGCCCCGTGCCCCGCGCCTCTCTCGTCGTCGGCATATGTGAAGCGCCGACATACTCCCCGGGTTGAAGAGTGCTCTTCAATCTTGATCAGGAAGGGGGCAGATGTTATTGAAAGCGCGAGGAATTGTTCCTCTCTTCGTTTTGATTTCTGCTACCCGCGTGACTCCGTCTACGCCGGGAAAAGTCTGTGTGACCCGACCCAGGGACCAGAGCAGCGGTGGTGTTGTTTTGTCCTTGATTAGGACTAAAGACCCTGGTTTCACCTCCCCTTGGATTCTCCTCCATCGGTCCAGTCGAGTGATGTCGGCTTCAGTCACCCGAGAGCACGGTACTGATAAGAGTGATCGTCCAATTGCAAAATGAGAGGGAGTTAGTGCCAAAAATTCATTAGGGTCTAAAGAGAGAGGTGTTAGAGGACGCGAATTTAGAATCGCTTCTATTTGAGTTAGACACGTAGTCATCTCCTCAAATGTGAAATGGGTTAGAGAAAGTAATATTTTTAAATGATGCTTGCATGATTTGACTGCTGCTTCTGCTAAAGAGTTGAAATGAGGACTATAAGCAGGTGTGAAAATGAAATCGATACCCTCTTGTGCTATCTCACATGCAACATTCGATGATTGAATAAATTTCTGTATTTCATTGGATGCGCCTACGAAATTCGTGCCGTTATCAGATGTTATCGTCCGCGGTTTGCCTCGACGCGCTATGAAACGATGTAGCGCGGCCATATAAGCATCAGTGCTAAGATCAGAGACGAGCTCCAAGTGCACTGCTTTTACTGCTGAGCAAACAAAGATGCACATATAAGATTTTATAAGTTTGCAACCGCGGCCTTTACGATCGGCTATCAATACTGGCCCCGCGTAATCTACATAACAGTTGAGAAATGGAAATTCCAGATTAGTTCGAGCACTAGGTGAATGACCCATTAGAGGCTGTACATTTTGTGCTCTATTTTTGAAACATGTGAGGCATTTATTTACGATAAGTCTAGATAAGTTTCTGCCACCTAGAGGCCAATAACTTTGTCTTATATGTGACAATAATAATTGTGGGCCGGCATGTAAAAGTTTTAAATGTTGCATATGAAATAAAAGTTTAGTAAAAATATGCTTACTACAAATTACAATGGGATGTTTTATGTTAAAATCGTAGGGGGAGTTGTCAAGCCTCCCGCCCACGCGAATGAGATTATGATTGTCAATGAATGGAGTCAAAGGAAGCAATCTACTTTTGCGTGGCAATTTCTGACCAGATTTTAAAAGATTATACTCTTCAGGAAACATTTCAAGTTGACAGTGATGTATAATAGTATTTATTGAATTTTGTATTTCTGTTGCAGAAAGATTGCCATGCATTTTATTTTTATGTTTTAAGTTATAAATAAATCTTTGTATATATGTAAAAATTTTGTAAATTTTATTTAGGCTAGAATATTTTTCTAATAAGCACTTAATGATTGATGAATGCGTGATTGCGTCTGAATGATAAACGTATGAATGATTGCGACAATTACTAATGAAATGAGTAACTACTTCCGGCAAACCGTGTTTCTCTGTGTTTGGCATTTTCGGCCACTCCTTTTCACCATGAAGTAAAAAAGAAGGACCGGACCACCACAGAGGTGTATCGTTTATTACGTCGGCACTGAGGCCACGGGAAACAAAAACCGCCGGGTTGTCCTTCGACGGTACGTAGCTCCAGGAGTGACCAGATGTGATTTCCAAAATCTCATTGACTCTGTTTTTAACAAAAGGTTTTAATTGATTAGAAGGAGTTGAAAGCCATCCTAGAACTATAGTAGAGTCACACCAAAAGCTACATCTATGAATGGGTATGGTAAGCGATTCCTGAACCTTAGTTCACAGCCTTGCACCTAACAAAGCTCCGCCAAGTTCAAGCCTCGGTATGGTCGTCGGTTTGACAGGTATTCGGTTTCTAGAGACTAGAAACTGTACATTTGTAGAGCCATTATCACTACTTGATCGAATATACAGACATGCCCCGTACGCCTTTTCCGATGCATCTGTGAAGACATGAATTTCGTGTTTAATAGAGTCTTGACACAAAATCCATCGTGGTATTTTTAAATTATTTAATGATATCAAAGTGTTTTCAAATGTCGACCAAAGATTTTTAAGCTCGTGTGATATTTCGTCATCCCAATCATATTTATTTATCCAAAGTCTCTGCATAATGATTTTTGCTTGAACGACACAAGGTCCTACTAGACCCAGTGGATCGAATATTTTACTAATTACAGAAAGAACATGACGTTTAGTGATTTTAGTTTTTGGCGTTATATTAATAGTATATGTAAGGGAATCTGAATCACAAACTCAATTAAGACCTAGAGTTTTAGCCTGACAAGAATTCGGATCTTGATCAAAGAAATGTAGAGTATTTTGTGATTCGATTTTACTATTAGTAACATGTCTAAGAATTTCTGGATTATTTGATCTCCATTTACGTAAATTAAATTTAGCTGATGATAGAACCGATTGTACTTTTTTTGAAATTTCGATAGTCTCGCTTATGGTATTCCCTCCACTCAAATAGTCGTCTACGTAAAAATCACGACGAATAGCGCTTTGAACACGATAGTCGTCAAGGTTATCAGCTAGACTTGTGAGACACTTTGTGGCTAAATAGGGGGCAGAGGCCATAAGTGACCGTATTTAATGTGTAGGTCTTAAGAGGTTCTGAAGAATTAAAACGAAAAATAATTTTTTGGAGAGGTCGTTGAACTGGATTTAATTCAATCGCCCTATACATCTTTTCAACGTCACCTGAAACCACGTACCTATGCTGACGAAAACGTGTTAAAATTGAAAACAGGTCGTCTTGAACTACTGGTCCGACCATCTGTATGTCGTTAAGAGACACGCCCGAACTGGTAGAGGCTGATGCGTCGAATACTCCATGGTGGGGAATAAAATATTGAAATTTAGAGATTTCAGGTACTGAAGTAGAGTGCGAGTCTAAAGTCATATGACCTAAGTTTTCATATTCTCGCATAAATTCAATATAATGCTTTTTAAAAATAGGGTCACGCCTAAATCGCCTTTCAAGGGATAAAAACCTATTTTTAGCATGTAAATAAGATTGACCTAAATTACTAGGGTCACCCTTTAAAGGCATGGTGACTACAAATCCACCATCATTGTTACGAACAGTGGTTTGCTTAAAAATTTGCTCACATGCTCTTTCTTCTAGAGAATATGAATGTTTTGAAGAAACGTTGTCAAGCTCCCAGAATTGAGTAAGGTCGGAAGTGACATTAGTGTGATGGCAAAAATGATTAAAAATAGATTTTTGTTTAGATTGGTGGGGAATACTACCTGATACTAGCCATCCGAATCTAGTTTCGTGTAATTTAGGTAAGTTTTTCCCTAAATCTATATAATTTTTACTTAATACCTCCCAACACTTCAGCCCCTACCAGGATATCTACGGCCGACGGAACGTTGAAGTTCGGGTCCGCTAGTTTAAAACCTGAAGGAATAGAGACGTGGTTGATGTGTACGAAAGACGACGGTAACACTTTTGTAATTTCAGGCAAGATATGACACTCTATATCTACAGTATAGGCACAGCATAAAGACTCTATTAGGAGGTGACAAGACTGTGTACTAGTAGAAATACGATTATTAATGCCTGTTAGCCTGAAGAATGTCTGCGTAACAAAGTTCGCCGTGCTACCGTTGTCCAGCAGTAGACGTGCAGTGTACTTTTTACCCGACGCGCCGATCACGTTCACCAGAGCTGTGGACAGTAATACATGCGCAGAAGTAGCAAGCTGCAAGCAATTGGCCGAAAGTGCAACATTTGACGTAGCAGGGTGCAGAGAAGAAGGCAATGAATTGACAGCTTTGAAGTCATTCGAATTTAAATGCAAAAGCGTATTATGTTTTATTTTACAATATTTGCAATGTGATAGTTTGCATTGCTTAGCAGAATGGCCTAACCGTAAGCAATTAAGACAAACATCATAATCATTTGCCTATTGTATGCGACTTTCAATAGATAAACTTCGAAATGAATCACATTTGTATAAAGCATGTGCTCGGGAGCAAAGCGGACATTTATTAAAATTATTATTAGATTTTTTAGGTATTTGAGTAGTTTTATTTGGAACAAATTTATTTGAATGATTATTATTTAAAGCAACAATAATATTATTTTGAGAAAGATTAATATTTGATTCGACGGATTCCAACCAATCTGCCTTTTTGTTTAAAAAGGAACAAAATTGTGCTAGAGTGAGATCATCTTTTAAAGTATTGTTTCTATGTTCTTCCCAATCCCGACTAGTTTTTAAATCTAATTTTTTAGACATTATATAAATGAGTAAAGTATCCCAATATTGAGTGGGCTGATTTAATGTTGTTAATGCCCTAACATTTTTATTAATCGTATCAACTAGATTTCTAATTGAAACACTAGACTCATTTGTTATTGACTCGACATCAAAAAGGGCCTGTATGTGGTTATTGACGAGAATGCGATTATTATTGTATCGTTCGCATAAAAGATCCCATGCAATATTGTAATGATCCTCTTTAAAATCAATATTTTTAATAATTAAAGCTGCATTACCCTGGAGTGAAGCTCGTAGGTAATGGAATTTATTGATATCATTAATGGTAGTATTATTGTGAATTAAAGATGTAAAAGTATCGCGAAATTCTAGCCAGCATTGATAGGTCCCGTCGAAATGCGGTAAATCTATTTTAGGCAAACGAATAAAATTCCTTGAATTGGAAATATGTGCACCTGAGTCAGCATCTTTGAAGCCCGCCTCAGATCCAGCACTGTTGGACGAAGCACCGAGCAGGCTGTGCGTGAGTGCCACCAGATCGAAATACTGACGGTCGAAGTCCTCACGCTCAGTAAACGTAGACTCGGCATCCTCGGAAAGTAGTTCAATCGTATACATTTTCAAATTTACGAAAACGTTCCATGAGGTCAAGACGTTGTAACTCTGATAATTCGGGACTGCTTTTTATTAACATTAAATAATTATTAAATATTGTTAATTTAGACTTTATTGAACTACGTTTTATAATAAGGGTTTTTAAATTATCAGACATCTTAAAAGTTTTTATATTGCAATGTGAAAAAAAAAAGAGTCATAAAAAAATAAAATCAAACAAAGGAATCGTAATGAATGCATATAAAAAATGCAGCACCTGTTTGCGTAGACGAACGGGTTCTATTCAAAGCGATAAGACTTGACCGGTTTAAAGGTTAACACGTGTCAAGTGCGTGCGTACTTATTATTATAAAACAATTAAATAATGCATCAATGAAGTAATTAAGCATATATTACTTGATTAACTAGAAGATGAAAATTAATTATGGAGAAATATTTAAAAAATAAAAATTTCGGCAAAAAGAAGTTTTCAAGAGGGAAAGTTGGAAATAAGTAATTGGATGGACTCACTCAAATACAGAATTATACTCCCTGACATCAGCTTCTTAAGACGACGAAGGCTGCCACGTAGATGACGGAGACGACTTCTTGTCCTTTATCCTTGGGCGCGGTCAATGTACACCACGCGACGTCAACGACCGTTGCGTTGCAATTGTAATGCGACGGAAGTATGCAGGTTTTTCGCTTCGAAGGACCAGAAAATGTAGGAGCCCTAACGGGACTTCAGTGTAATAAACTTGGACTGTATTGTAATAATTTATTCGCGTATTAAAATTGCACGCAAGGACGATAAAATGTCCGCCTAGTTGGCTGTCGCTCGCTGAGTGACCGATGAATCGCGGCGCACGCGCAACGGGCCGCGAGCCCGCGCCCCGTGCCCCGCGCCTCTCTCGTCGTCTGCATATGTGAAGCGCCGACAGTGGTAATATTAGTTCCTATCGCGTATCGCGTCATTGTTTATGTTTTAAACTTCCAAGTGCTTCAGTATGATAGATTTTCAAATAACAAAGGAATATACGAAACAACTAATTTATTTACGAAATAACTAATAATTTTACGTACCTTTCCATAAATTCTAGTAAAGTTGCAAACTGTTCTGGGCTTGCTCGAGATTTATATTCCATTCTATAAAAGTTATCACATCATTCAAGGTATCGGTCATACTAAAGCAGGATAATAAAATAAATTTTCGAGTCACAAGTAATGTTTAAATTTACATTCGGCACTGTGATATTGTTATAAACCAATTACAAGGAGAATGTATACCCACCCTATTTAATTTACTTATTTTTTAACACTTCAAATAAATATTCTTCAAACTTCTATTCAAAACAAGAGTTGATCCCGCGCTCAAAGTACACAACTGCGACTTTGACGTTGGTTTGACGTTTGTAAGATCGCTCACCATAGACTAAAGTGTAGGTTTTTTCTAAGTTCATTGTAGAATGAGCGATCGAATGTCCCCTCTCCATATCAAATTGGGGTTGATTAAACAATTTGTAAAATCGCTGCAAATAGATGGAGACTGTTTCAAATATTTATTTACAAAATTCCCGAAGCTGTCAAAAGTAAAGTTGAAAGAGAGTTTTCACCGGCCCCGATATAAGAAAACTTTTAATTGACCCTTAATTTGTGGAAACTATGAATGAAGAGGAAAAAGAAGCTTGGGTATCGTTCAAGGACGTAGTGCGAAAGTTTTTGGGAAATACTAAGGATTCTAAGTATAAAACTATTGATTAACGGATGCTACCAGCATACGAAGGTCAAGGCTGCAAGATGAGCTTGAAGGTCCATTTTTCACACTCTCACATAGAATATTTTCCTGAAAACCTGGGAGGTTACAGTGAAGAGCAGGGGGAGCGATTTCACCAGAATGTCCGTGATAGCGAGAGAAGGTACCAAGAGCTCGGCTGCTTAAGCGAGAAACTGAAGATGAAAATCTGAAAAGGACTCTTCAAAGTATCAAGCAAAAGAAGAAGAGCTTTCATAAAGAACATGAATAAGTATATGTATAAAAATAATGTTTCGTTTGCTTTAAAAATAAATACTTATTGTTTGAAAATTTTGATTAAAGGAGTGCTTTAACCAATTTTTTGTGTTTGAATTTGCAAAAAATCCTTATGTGATAGAAAAAAATGGCCATCACTTTTGAAATCAGCGCACTTTAAAACATATAATTCGGTAAAAATATCTCATGCAGCTGACAAAAAAAATTTTTTCGCAGACCTGTGTAATCGTAAGGTTTACAGTACGCTTATTATGTTCTAAAGGTAAGGTTGCGCCCCTGAAAACCATCAGTATTCCACGATTAGAACTTCTAGGGGCCCTGGTGAGTGCACGACTATATGATTTGGTTTCAAATTCACTTAATTTAAATTTTAATCATATAATGTTTTGGTCAGACTCCACAATTGTATTGGGTTGGCTGCGCATGCCGCCAAGGTTATTAAAAACTTTTGTTCAAAATAGGACCACAGCAATTCACGATTTGACGAAAGGGCTTCCGTGGTGTCACGTAAGCGGGAAAGAAAATACATCTGATCTTGTTTCGCGTAGGGTCGCATGTTTAGAAGAGCTCGCTTCTTCGAAGTTGTGGTGGAAAGGACTAGCATTCCTTCACGACAGCGAATTTGACTCTAGAAACATGCTATTTCACACACACGAGGAATAGTCAGGTGAATTGCCTGAAACTAAAGGCCCAAATATAACCGCGCTTATGGCCAGCGAAAGCTTTGAGGAAGGAACCATTATTGAATTTGAACCATTATTGAGTTTTTACATAATACGCACAATAAACTAAGAAGGCGAATAGGTATTCTCACCGTCGATGAGCTGAGAGAAGCCGCCAAATTGTTGACTAGGCTGTCTCAATTAGAGTCCTTTCCAGCTGAGTACAAATTAATAGTCAACAACAACGCCCTGAGTAGCAAACATCAATTAAATAAATTAAGTTTATTTATTGACGACGATAAAATTCTACGAGTCGGTGGTAGACTAGAATATTCTTCAGAATTCGATTACAATAAAAAGCATCCAATGTTACTTTCAGGGAAACATCACTTTACTCTTCTTCTTTTCCGACATGAACACGAAACATTATTACACGCTACGCCCCAAGCGCTTCTATTTCACATTCGCGAATTTTGGTGGCCACTTGCAGGTAGAAATCTTGCTAGAAAAGTAGTTCACGATTGCGTTACATGTAAACGCCTAAAAGGTCAAACACTTACTCCTCTTATGGGTAACTTGCCTAGTGAAAGAATCACACCTACTTTTCCGTTTTATCGTTGTGGTGTTGACCCAGTGCTCATTTTAAATAAAAAAGGTAAAGGTGCTAAAACTACTAAGTCGTATATTTGTATATTTATTTGTTTAGTTACGCGCGCTGTTAATTTGGAGCTGGTTAGTGACCTTACTACTAAAGCCTACATGCTTACGTTAAATCGTTTCATTGCACGTAGATCTAAACCCGCTGAAATTATGTCTGACAATGGTCGAAATTTCGTAGAGCTCATGAATGATTCCGTGAAATTTTTAGAACGATGTGGCTCTGAAATTATTGATTATGCTAATCAGCAACAAATAAAATTTACATTTATTGTACCATACGCTGCTCGTTTTGGAGGATTGTGGGAGGCAGGAGTGCGATCGTGTAAGTACCATCTACGTCGCGCTGTGGGCAACGCCCATCTTACTTACGAGGACTTCAGCACTATTTTAACTCAAGTAGAAGCCGTCCTAAACTCCCATCCTCTCTCTCCAATGTCAACCGACTCCAACGACCTACTTCCTCTCAGTCCTGCTCACTTTCCGGTTTGCCGACCGCTTACAGCGCCTGCCTGCAGCAATATGATAGATACGCCTATACACAAACTGGACCGGTATCAGCGCGTCGAACAAATCAGGCAACATTTTTGGATTCGCTGGGCTAAGAAATATGTTTCTGAGCTCCAGACGAAGTGGAGACAAAATTCAAAGGATCTCAAACCCAACACGATGGTTATCATTAAAGAAGACAATTTCCCTCCTTTAAAGTGGCATCTTGGACTAGTCATCAAAAGCATTCCTAGGAAGGATGATATTTCGCGAGTAGCTGCTATAAGAACTGCTTCAGGAATAGTGAGACGTTCTTACACGAAAATCTGTCCATTAGTTGATCCCGACGTAAATCAAAATAGTGGCGATCCAGTTGGAAGCTAAGAGTTCCAAGGCTGGGGATGTGTTTAAGCGTAAACTCAACTTCAAGCATTTACAAAACGCAAACTGACGTCAACAACTGCGATTGGTCCTTCTACGTTTTTCTAAAATCATTAATTGTAACGATTATTACGATACGAACCATCTCAGAAGTAAAGCGTATACTATTTTTTAATTCGCTTTTTTATTTTCAACTCCGAGCGTTAACATACTGCAATCCAGCGGGCCCTGCTCCGTGCTCGATCAGAGAGAGTGCGACTCTGATGTCGCGTTTATGTATAGATGTCTTGAGGCTGTGCTCTAGGATGGTCTTTTCTGAACAACCCGCCGCTCGGCCGATGAATCTGCCGATAACGTCGTTACCATCGTCCGTGTAATAGACATAGGTGTAAGTATGTCTAGTGATTGCCACAACTGCGTGAGGAACACTTTCGTGTATACGGAGCCTCACATTCTTCGACTGGACTATGATAACGTCGCCGTAGGTCTGTCTCTGAGATTCGTGGATGGTCATGGTGTAAGTATGTCTAGTGATTGCCACAACTGCGTGAGGAACACTTTCGTGTATACGGAGCCTCACATTCTTCGACTGGACTATGATAACGTCGCCGTAGGTCTGTCTCTGAGATTCGTGGATGGTCATGACGCTTGACTCTTCACCTTTTCCGTGTCCCTGGTCCATCAGGAGTTTCTTTTCCTCCTGCGTATGGGCCAGATATAGGGTTTTGGTTTGGTCGGATGGTATGTTGGCATCAGTGAATCTCTCCATTTTGAGGGAGTGGACGATGGGGCTAGCAGAGTAGATGCTACGGTAGGCCTCGCTAATGGTGTATGCGACGTCCAGGGGGTTTCGGAGCGTACAGGATAACTCACGGGTGATGTTTGTTGTCAGGCTTGGTCGGCAGTACCTCATTTCGAACAGATTTTCTCTGTCGATATAAGGCAACTGGTATATATGTCCAATGAGGACCACCTCGCTAGCTCCGGACAGCTGTGCCACCATTACTATGGCTCCGAAGTGGTTCATGAGGGCTTCATCGAACGTAAGACAGTTAAATTTTATGCTCTCGTTGAACCCGTTCACTAGCTCGAATGCCATAGTTCGTACCCTTGATTTAGCTTTTTCGCCAAATCGGTGTGTAAGTTATTCTTTCAGGTCTTTGGCGGCTTTGATTGTGGAGGTGACTACCACTTCTTTGTCCTCATCGAAATTCCTGACAATGCGAGTCGTCTTTTCGCACCCTGGTACCCTGTTTATCCACGACATCTGTGGCAGTTCCCAACCCACGTGTGGTGCGTCGACGCCCGGACCTTCTGAGATGGACTTTGCCATCGGGAGTATCCTGTCGTCTAGAATTACTCTCGTATATCTGGCCACTATAACCACTGGGTGGTTGTAGTGGCCAGATAACTAGACAAATTTATCACTGTACGAGTATCATTCGAGTTTTTAGAGTTAAAGCCAGTTGGTTTTTGCCGTTTTACTAGTCGCTCGAATTTTCGCTCTTTCTTGAACGCACTCGACTCACGAAAACGTTGAGCCTATTGGTAAGTGATACGATCACAAAAATTAAAATCTTCCGTTGTCAATGACGCACTGCACTCAAGATGTAAACGATACAACTCACTCCGACGTTTATCGATTTCAAATCGGGTGTTTCGTATAGTTTTACGCAACACACAGCTACACGGGATCATAAGTTACTGCGGCAGTACAGGGTTGAAAGACAACCAGCATTAATGCCATATGTTAAAGGAGTGACAGATAAGATAGCTAGAGTCCTGAGCAAATATGCGGTGTGACTATCTTCACTCCTTTCAAGAAGATAGGGCAAATGTTGCGTTCACCTAAAGATAGCTTTCCCTTGGAAAAACCCGGAGTTTATAAAATCGATTGTAGTTGTGGTAAATCCTATGTTGGACAGACGAAGCGAAAGGTATCTTGTCGTATCAACGAACATATCAAGGCGGTAAAAAACAATGATATCAAGAAATCAGCCATCGCGGAACATCTTCTGGAAGCCGGGCCGAACCATTGGATCGAGTTTCATAATGCTCAGATACTCGTGACAGAACGCCATTATTTACCCCGACTGGTACGAGAAGCCATTGAAATTACTAAATATAGTAATTTCAATAGGGAAGATGGGTTTCAACTGTCGAAAGTATGGAATCCAGTGTTAAAGTTATGCAAACCCTTGAATTATAATATAAAAATTCGCGAATCGATACGGTGAGTTTCGTTTGTAAAACATGGGATCGAGTTTCGAGTGCAAATAAAACATATAGAAAGGGTGAAAGTGACAGTGGTAGTGGTAATCAGTGTTTACGCAGCAAACGTACGAGAAAGGAGGTAGTCCGATATGGACACTTCTAATGCCGTCAACATCTACCCGCAAATGTCAGTCTCGTGAACAAGACATTCGTAGATAATGTCGAAATATCGAGCTCCAACAAATAAAAATAAAAAACATGGTAAATATCCCGTTTTAAATACTGTTAGTAATAAAAATAATCATGTTAATTTAAAATCTTATACAGATTTTAACCTGTTTGAATGTCAACTTGGAGGATGCCCTTAAGCGAGTTTGTACTGGTCGAAAGAATGTTGTTATTTGTGGAGATTTTAACATTGAAATTTTAGTGCAATCTTCCTTAAGTACAAGGTTCATAAATTTATTTCGGTCCTTCAATCTAAATAATATGTTTACTGAACCTACAAGAATATCAGCAACTTCTGCAACCTGTATAGATAACGTGTTTTGTAATTGTGAGGCCGTTAATAAGGAAATCTTATCAAACCTAACATCGGATCACTGTGGCCAAATGGTGTTAATAGGTATAAAAGAAAAACAAAAGAAACGGAAAATCACTTGTAAGCCAATTACTTTCAAAGGCTTAATTATCTTCAATAACGCTATACAATGTAACCTTCGAAATTTGAATTGAAGCGCAAACGATCCCAACTTTTTATATAATTCACATATTATAATATTTCAGTTAAAATCTTTTTATCTAAACGATCAAAAGAGTTCTCAGACTGGGCCACTACCGGTATCTATGTATATAAGTCGAAATAAATTATATGAGCTATATGAACTTAAGAAATATAATCGTAATTATAAATGTCTCAATTTTGTTAAAAAATATTCCAAGTTATTTAAACAAGTTTGTCAAACAGCTCGTCCGTTGCATATTAAAAGTAGAATCTTAAAATCTAAAAATAAAATGAAAACTACTTGGGATATTATAAGATCGGAGACAGAATGAATGAAGTTTGATGCAGGGCAATTAACCCTTAATATAAAAGGGAATATTGTAGGTGAAGATTTAGATGTGGCCAACCAATTCGAAGAATATTTCTTTAATATTCCTTTGAATAATACTAAAGGACTTAATGCGTCAACCAATCAAGCCTTAGACTTACTTAAGTGTTGTTCCCCAGAATGAGTTAGAATTTTCTTTTTAGAGTATAACTCCGTACGATGTATTAAAATAATTTAATTCGTGTATAGTAACAATATCCTTAAATCATTTCAGTCGGGTTTTCGGCCCGGTCATAGTACTACTACGGCTGTTCTGAAGGTCACGGAGGATGTTCGGAATGGTATGGAAAATAGAATGGTCACCATTTTAGTCTTAATCGACTTCTCTAATGCTTTTAACATGGTTGACCATGATATTGTCCTTGCTATACTCGAGCATTTCAAGTTTTCGCCATTAGTTTTGGAGTGGTTCTCATCATATATATACTGGAATACGGAAGCGTTGTTTAGAGGCCACATTATGCAACACACTGCCTAAGACTTGAGAGGACGTTTTCTTTATCATCTTACTTTCTCGTTAGGTAAAGGGAAAATGCTTCCTTCTTACAAAAAAAGATTGGAATTTTTCAAAATTTTTTCACTAAGTGATCGGAGGGATTTGTTGGATTTAAAATTTCTATATAAAACACTTAACAACAACTATGATAACTCGTTTTTGATATCAAAAATTAAATTGAATGTTCCCATTAGATTTCCACGTAAACCAATAACACCATTAGTAAGACCTTTCCGCAAAACTGTTTTAGGAAGCAATTCACCTGTATCTCGCTTGTATAAAATTTTGAATGAGCACAGTGCTGTTTTAGACCCTTTTGGAGACTCATCAAACAAGTTTCACAAAAAAATATTGTCAAAATTGTCAGCGAACTAATTTATTTTGTTTATATTTGTATGTTATTATTTTACTATTATTGTTAATTCTTGTCATTTTTAACCTTGATTTACTAACAATTAATTATTTGTAAGTTTATCATCTGCAACTTTATCTTTGCAAGTGGTATTCACCTTGATAGGTAATGCATTTAGTTTTAAGTTGTATTAAAATTGTATACCTTTGTACGTGTTGATGTATTTACCACTGGTGAATCTTAAATTAATAAATAAAAATAAATAAATAAAAAATAAATATCTTCGCGGCCGCCAGCAAGCAGTTAGATTGGATCAATCGCTCTCCGATTGGTTTGACCTTCATACTGGCGTACCACAAGGTGGCAATTTAAATCTCCTCACAACTTACATCAACTGTTCTTATCATTTTTACGCCGACGACTTGCAGCTCTACTGTCAAACCAAGTTGGATAACATAAATGATGCTGTTGCAACTATTAATAATAACCTAGCGAGTGTAAATATTTGGTCTCAAAAATTCGGTATAAGGGTTAACCCATCAAAATGTCAGGCGATCGTTATTGGGAGCTCTCGCCTTATCACCAATCTGAACCTTACATCTTTACCGCTCATTTTGTTTAATGACATCAATATTCCTTACCGCAATCATGTAAAGACCTCGCTCTACATATTGATTCCACATTCAGTTGGTCTGTGCATATCTCTGATATTAGTCGCTCAGTTACAGCCACGTTAAGGTGTCTGAATCGACTTCAAAATTTCCTTCCCATCAAGACTAAGATTATACTTGTGCACGCTTTGGTCTTTCCCATAATTGATTATGCAGACGTATGTTATTACGATCTCAACGAAAATCAACTCGATAAACTTGATCGTCTCCTAAATAACTCTTTGCGTTTCATTTTCTGTCTTCGTAAGTTCGACCATATCTCTCTGTATCGTGATAAACTAAAATGGTTTACAATTCGACAACGTAGAGACTTCCGATTACTTTCATCTCTTTTCTCTATTCTCTTTGATCCTCTCTCTCCCGATTATATGAAAGGCAAATTCAAATTTCATTGTGATAACCACAACCAATTTGTGATAACCAAAACCACTTCTTTTGTATTTTGCCAGTATTAAGTAAAATTTTTGAAAAAATTATTCTTATTCAATTGTTGTTATACTTTAACTCGAATAAGCTATTGCATTCTCAACAGTTCGGTTCTACTAAAGGTCGCTTGACTACTGATGTGGGTATAGCATTTGTTGAGCACATTTATGATGCGTGGGAGAAGTCACAAAATGCTATTGGTGTTTTTTATGACTTATCAAAAGCTTTCGATTGCGTTAGGTATGATATTCTTCTAGAAAAACTTAAATATCATGGAATCAAGGGCCCTACTAAGTACTGCTAGACTAGATTATTTTAGTAATTTTCACAGTCTTATGTCATATGGAATGTTGTTATGGGTAATGCAGCAGATATTTAAATATTATTTATTCTGCAGAATAAAGCTATTCGAACTATTTACAATATTAGCTCTAGGACATCATTACGCGAAAAATTTAAAGAAATAGGTGTATTAACGGCTGCTTCACAATATATTTATGATAATATAATGTTTATACAGAAGAATATACAAAAGTATTCAATAAAAGCTGATATAACTTGTAACCCCTACTTTCCGTTTGCATACGGTACAGAGAATGTTTTCGGGCAATGGTATACGCATTATATATGCGTATACCATTGCCCGAAAACATAAGATAGGGAAATGTAATCAATTTACTATTTACGAAATTAAAAAAGTTTATTAAGACTAAATTAATAAATAAGTCTTATTATTCATTAAATGAGTACTTTTTAGAAAACAAAACGCCTGGATTTAGGCTCGAGTTCCATCACAGGACACAATTTTTCTGTAAAAAAACAGCACTGTAAATCTGTTTATTTGAAAAGAGCAACTATGCGTGTTTCTTCTCTCTGGAGGCCGCTTTCCGAAACGGTGGTAGTTTTTTAATATCGACGATTCAAAAACGCTTCAAAAACGGAACATTCCCCGTGATAAATTCTGTAGAAGATGCAGAGCGATCCAACATCTCTACGCAAAGCCAAAGGATCAAACAGATCTAAAAGGGCTTGATCGTCGATAATTCGAGCCGCTCTACGTTGGATACGGTCAAATGGAAGGAGCTGGTACTGGGGAGCACCCGCCCAGAGGTGAGTGCAGTATTCCTTGTGAGGCCGAATTTGCGCCTTGTCAGTCTTAACAGTCTTAGACGATGGGCTAATCAGCTGGTACTCCTCTAGGTACCGCAGAAGCTGGCAGTTTATAATCAGCTTTCTCCTTCGCTGTATGAGCCAATGACTCACCATCCTTTTGCAGAGATGGTAAGGAAGGCTGACAGAAATTTCCTAAGACAGCCTTGGCGAGAGACCAGAACGCACGTGTTTCTGAAGGGAGGCGCACCAGTCTCACGCCAATTCTGCCAATGTACTCCGTCTTCGCCTTAACAATCACGTTTTTAAAGGACCTAGAGGCAGAGTTATATTCCTTTCTGAACGCGCTGGTATTTACATCACGAGACGCCGATGCGCCAGCCCACTTTGACGCTTAGTAGTGTTCCCATTTTCGGCGTGAAGCCGTTTTGCAGAAACGACCAAACCAGGGCTGGGACTTGCCACCGATGGGGACCGCAGAATACGGAATGAATAGTTCCATACCCTGAAGTAGCACATCGACGATAGAGTCAGCAACAGCGCTCGGATCATCCGGCAAAAAACAAACCTGCCCCCATGGGTAGGAAGCAAAAAGGACCGCAGCCCATCCCAATCTGCTGACCTGTAGTGCCACACTCGGCGGCAGCCCACGAAACGAGGTCGTGAGTACCGCGCAACCGGCACTGTACTTTGGACGAGACAGTGGTCCGACGAGCCCAGAGGGGGATCGACGATAACCTGGTTGCCATCCGGATGGGAATTCAGTAGAAGGTCCAACAGGGAAGGTGTATGATCCTCCATGTCTGGTATTCGCGTTGGCGAGGGGACTAGTTGTGTCAAATCATATGCTAAAGCGAAGTCGAAAACAGATCTACCCACATGATCGGTAGTGCGCGATCCAAGCCATTCGGCATGGTGGGCATTAAAATCGCCAAGAATTACGATCTCTGCGGATGGGATCTGCTGCAACACGGAATCTGTAGCCATTTGGACGAACTCAACCAGTCGGTCGGTTTCGGCATTACCGCTATGGGACCTATAAAGGCACGCGTAGATTCGCGGATGGTCGTCGCAGTCTACACGCAACCAGATAAACGATAGGTCCTGCCCTTCAAGGCTGCCGAGGCGTCGAGAGCAGATATCATCTCTGACGTTAACGCACACCCCAGCTCGTGGTACAAAGGAATGTTCCAATTTGTACCCGGGGTAAGAGAGAAAAGTCGTATCGGCAGGAGAAGATACCTGGGTCTCGGTAAGAAACAGCAAGGCCGGCTTCGCCGTCTCAAGGTGAAAGTGAACGGCGTTCAAGTTTGAGTTAAGTCCCATTATGTTGCAGAAGTCCACGGTGATATGATGCCTGCTCCGCTTGCCCCGAACAGTGGCGAGCGCAAAATTGCCCCCCCCCAGAATTCGGAGGGCAGCCTGGGCATCCCTGTGTACGTCCTGAGCATGGATGCCCAGAGAGGGATTCTCCACCGCAGTCGCTGATGGTACCTTCCTGGGGTAATAAAACCAAATTCTACACAACCATTATGTTTTTGGGGGGAGGGGGATCGGGCCTCCGGGACTTTCACATACCAGATGAAACGCAATAGCATAGCTACCACTTCACGCCTATTTTAAATGAGAGAGTGGTACTTCCCCGGGCGTGCCGGCCCATTGGGCTGCCACCCGAAAGTATGCAGTATGGCACTACTACTATAAACTCTGAGACAGCTTATAATAACGCAAGCAGAGAACACAAAAACCTGTCCAGGACATCAAAAAAACAGGAGCGAGGGTTGACAGAGTCCGGAAGGCTAGAGATCAGAAGGTTGTAATAAGATGTGCGTCCAAGGAAGACATGACATTAATAAAGAGTCGTGTCCAAACTGACAAACACTTAAACATTAGGGAGTCTGCAAATCAGAACCCCCTCGTTTGCGTGCGAGGCGTCCTAGCATGCTTTGCCAACGACGAAATAATAAAACATATAAAATCGCAGAACAAACACCTTCTGCACGGCGTTGGCGAGGCAGACCTAATAATGAAGGTCCGCTGTACAAAGCGAGCTGGGAACCCGCACGAATGCCATCCAGTCCTCGAGTTGTCTTCTGAAGTGTGGAGGCGGTTAACGCAATCCGGGAAGATTTACGTCCGATTCAGCAGATGCTCGGTGGAGGACCAGTCTCCCCGCAGCCAATGCGCCAAGCTTGGTTTCAGTCATACTACGAAACAATGTTGAGCTACAAAGGATACCTGTAGCTACTGCAGCGGCTAGCATATAGGCAAGGACCGTTCTACCAGGACAAAGGCAGAAGCTCCACGCTGTATAAACTGCACACGAGCAAAAAAGGACAGCTTGGAACTGGCGCACACGGCCTACAGCCCTGAGTGCCAAGAAAAACAAAAGTGGGACCATATAACGAGATCCAGAGTCCAGTTCTCCTAAAAGCTCCATTGAAATTAACACACCGGTCCCACTTCAAAGTCCTAATGAAACAGCGGGCAGGATCTTGTTTATACAAGCCAACCTGCAACGCTTGAAACTAGCCACAGCTGAACTACTAAAAACAGTTCAGGAAAAAGGGATCAGCGTCGCACTTATCCAAGAACAATATGTAGGACGGGCAGGTGAGATGAAACACTATCCCGGCACGAAAATTATCCAGTGCACCCTGAACCGCTAAAAGCCCGTCAAAGCCGCTGTAATCGTTTTCGGTGAGAAGCTTGAGGTCATCCATGATCCGCAGATCGTTACAGAAAATGATGCGGCAGTATTCCTGCAGGCGGGACAGCTGAGGCTAGGTTTAATTTCGGTCTATACGCATATATAATGCGTATACCATTGCCCGAAAACATAAGATAGGGAAATGTAATCAATTTACTATTTACGAAATTAAAAAAGTTTATTAAGACTAAATTAATAAATAAGTCTTATTATTCATTAAATGAGTACTTTTTAGAAAACAAAACGCCTGGATTTAGGCTCGAGTTCCATCACAGGACACAATTTTTCTGTAAAAAAACAGCACTGTAAATCTGTTTATTTGAAAAGAGCAACTATGCGTGTTTCTTCTCTCTGGAGGCCGCTTTCCGAAACGGTGGTAGTTTTTTAATATCGACGATTCAAAAACGCTTCGTTGTGAAGTTTGCTTTAATTAAATTGATTTGATTTGATTTGATAGCATGTCGTCCCGTCTTCTCGAGGTCTTCCTTATCACTCTGTAGACATCGTCCCAGACGCTTTGTCGGTCCTGGGTCGAGCAAAACTCCTTCCAGCTTTGAGTAGTTGCTTTGCACGCTTTCCTCATGTAATTTTCCCTCGCCTGTACGTACTCTTCCACTGTGAGTTGTTTCCTACTGGGTGCAGCATTACGTATTCGGTGGTTTTTCCGAAGCACATCCTTTTTAAGGTCTTTAGGACGGCTGACCACCATGGTGGTCTAGGATTGCCTTTTCACGGTTTTAGTTTCGGAATCGTGTCTTCACACGACTCGTGGATAATCGATGTATAGAGAATAGATTTTTTGAGTGGCTGCCCTAATTTGGGTTAAGTAGGGGTGCAAGTCATTGTCCCTCTCGAAGTAGACCGAAATTAAACCTAGCCTCAGCTGTCCCGCCTGCAGGAATACTGCCGCATCATTTTCTGTAACGATCTGCGGATCATGGATGACCTCAAGCTTCTCACCGAAAACGATTACAGCGGCTTTGACGGGCTTTTAGCGGTTCAGGGTGCACTGGATAATTTTCGTGCCGGGATAGTGTTTCATCTCACCTGCCCGTCCTACATATTGTTCTTGGATAAGTGCGACGCTGATCCCTTTTTCCTGAACTGTTTTTAGTAGTTCAGCTGTGGCTAGTTTCAAGCGTTGCAGGTTGGCTTGTATAAACAAGATCCTGCCCGCTGTTTCATTAGGACTTTGAAGTGGGACCGGTGTGTTAATTTCAATGGAGCTTTTAGGAGAACTGGACTCTGGATCTCGTTATATGGTCCCACTTTTGTTTTTCTTGGCACTCAGGGCTGTAGGCCGTGTGCGCCAGTTCCAAGCTGTCCTTTTTTGCTCGTGTGCAGTTTATACAGCGTGGAGCTTCTGCCTTTGTCCTGGTAGAACGGTCCTTGCCTATATGCTAGCCGCTGCAGTAGCTACAGGTATCCTTTGTAGCTCAACATTGTTTCGTAGTATGACTGAAACCAAGCTTGGCGCATTGGCTGCGGGGAGACTGGTCCTCCACCGAGCATCTGCTGAATCGGACGTAAATCTTCCCGGATTGCGTTAACCGCCTCCACACTTCAGAAGACAACTCGAGGACTGGATGGCATTCGTGCGGGTTCCCAGCTCGCTTTGTACAGCGGACCTTCATTATTAGGTCTGCCTCGCCAACGCCGTGCAGAAGGTGTTTGTTCTGCGATTTTATATGTTTTATTATTTCGTCGTTGGCAAAGCATGCTAGGACGCCTCGCACGCAAACGAGGGGGTTCTGATTTGCAGACTCCCTAATGTTTAAGTGTTTGTCAGTTTGGACACGACTCTTTATTAATGTCATGTCTTCCTTGGACGCACATCTTATTACAACCTTCTGATCTCTAGCCTTCCGGACTCTGTCAACCCTCGCTCCTGTTTTTTTGATGTCCTGGACAGGTTTTTGTGTTCTCTGCTTGCGTTATTATAAGCTGTCTCAGAGTTTATAGTAGTAGTGCCATACTGCATACTTTCGGGTGGCAGCCCAATGGGCCGGCACGCCCGGGGAAGTACCACTCTCTCATTTAAAATAGGCGTGAAGTGGTAGCTATGCTATTGCGTTTCATCTGGTATGTGAAAGTCCCGGAGGCCCGATCCCCCTCCCCCCAAAAACATAATGGTTGTGTAGAATTTGGTTTTATTACCCCAGGAAGGTACCATCAGCGACTGCGGTGGAGAATCCCTCTCTGGGCATCCATGCTCAGGACGTACACAGGGATGCCCAGGCTGCCCTCCGAATTCTGGGGGGGGGCAATTTTGCGCTCGCCACTGTTCGGGGCAAGCGGAGCAGGCATCATATCACCGTGGACTTCTGCAACATAATGGGACTTAACTCAAACTTGAACGCCGTTCACTTTCACCTTGAGACGGCGAAGCCGGCCTTGCTGTTTCTTACCGAGACCCAGGTATCTTCTCCTGCCGATACGACTTTTCTCTCTTACCCCGGGTACAAATTGGAACATTCCTTTGTACCACGAGCTGGGGTGTGCGTTAACGTCAGAGATGATATCTGCTCTCGACGCCTCGGCAGCCTTGAAGGGCAGGACCTATCGTTTATCTGGTTGCGTGTAGACTGCGACGACCATCCGCGAATCTACGCGTGCCTTTATAGGTCCCATAGCGGTAATGCCGAAACCGACCGACTGGTTGAGTTCGTCCAAATGGCTACAGATTCCGTGTTGCAGCAGATCCCATCCGCAGAGATCGTAATTCTTGGCGATTTTAATGCCCACCATGCCGAATGGCTTGGATCGCGCACTACCGATCATGTGGGTAGATCTGTTTTCGACTTCGCTTTAGCATATGATTTGACACAACTAGTCCCCTCGCCAACGCGAATACCAGACATGGAGGATCATACACCTTCCCTGTTGGACCTTCTACTGAATTCCCATCCGGATGGCAACCAGGTTATCGTCGATCCCCCTCTGGGCTCGTCGGACCACTGTCTCGTCCAAAGTACAGTGCCGGTTGCGCGGTACTCACGACCTCGTTTCGTGGGCTGCCGCCGAGTGTGGCACTACAGGTCAGCAGATTGGGACGGGCTGCGGTCCTTTTTGCTTCCTACCCATGGGGGCAGGTTTGTTTTTTGCCGGATGATCCGAGCGCTGTTGCTGACTCTATCGTCGATGTGCTACTTCAGGGTATGGAACTATTCATTCCGTATTCTGCGGTCCCCATCGGTGGCAAGTCCCAGCCCTGGTTTGGTCGTTTCTGCAAAACGGCTTCACGCCGAAAATGGGAACACTACTAAGCGTCAAAGTGGGCTGGCGCATCGGCGTCTCGTGATGTAAATACCAGCGCGTTCAGAAAGGAATATAACTCTGCCTCTAGGTCCTTTAAAAACGTGATTGTTAAGGCGAAGACGGAGTACATTGGCAGAATTGGCGTGAGACTGGTGCGCCTCCCTTCAGAAACACGTGCGTTCTGGTCTCTCGCCAAGGCTGTCTTAGGAAATTTCTGTCAGCCTTCCTTACCATCTCTGCAAAAGGATGGTGAGTCATTGGCTCATACAGCGAAGGAGAAAGCTGATTATAAACTGCCAGCTTCTGCGGTACCTAGAGGAGTACCAGCTGATTAGCCCATCGTCTAAGACTGTACAAGGCGCAAATTCGGCCTCACAAGGAATACTGCACTCACCTCTGGGCGGGTGCTCCCCAGTACCAGCTCCTTCCATTTGACCGTATCCAACGTAGAGCGGCTCGAATTATCGACGATCAAGCCCTTTTAGATCTGTTTGATCCTTTGGCTTTGCGTAGAGATGTTGGATCGCTCTGCATCTTCTACAGAATTTATCACGGGGAATGTTCCGAGGAATTGTTTGGATTAATCCCGGCTGCTGAATTTCACCTTCGGACATCTCGTCAAAATTCCAAATATCACCCGCACCACCACGGTTTTTCCGAACCGATACGACTTGGGAACCTTTAAGAAAAGAGCGTACTCTTTCCTGAAAGGCCGGCAACGCACCTGCAAGCCCCTCGATGTTGCAGATGTTCATGGGCGGTGGTAGTCACTTTCCATCAGGTGAGCCTCCTGCTCGTTTGCCACCTCTGACATAAAAAAAAATAATAATAATAATTTAGCTGCATCTAATGTAGATGATTTTAAATGACATGTTATTTTATTAGGTATGTTATTAAAAAATATTTCAAATAAATTTGCAATTTCTAATTCAGAATTTGTGTATCTACTACCTGTGTTCAATTTGATTGGTATCATTTCCTTTTTAGGTTTTCCACAAACGCTTTCAATAACATCCCATGTGGCCTTTATCTAGACACGCGGTAGAGTGTCAGCCAAGTACAAGTAACAGAACTGGCGAGCAGCACCGTGTATAATATTACATGAACCATTTGGAGTCACTTTTGACCTCCTCATAACTTAATCTAGACACTCGATAGAGTGTCAGCCAAGTACAAGTAACAGAACTGGCGAACAGCACCGTGTGTAATATTACACGAACCATTTGGAGCCACTTTTGACCTCCTCATAACTCAAAAACTATTTAACATAAACATGTCAAAATTGGCTCATATATTGAGACTCGAGAGAATTTGGAACACATATGTATCTCACATATGTGTTTCAAATTTCATAAACGCATCTTAAACGGTTATTTAGATATTAACGTCTAAAAATCGACAATTTTATCACTGACTGACCTATAGATCAAAACTATAACCAACTTCCAGGTGACCTAGATAGTTGAAATTTGGCATGCAGGTAGATAATTAGGCCAATACAAAGGAAAAAATCTGAAACTGGAAAATTTTTATCATTTTATTATAATTTTTCATTTTATTGGGTGTATTAGGAACACTTATATACTAGTTCCTGTAATAATAACTTTCAAAAAATGATGTAAGAACCAGCAATCAAAACTTATAACAGCCGGTCTTAATGTGGATTTTAAGGTCTTCACGTGAATATATAACGAGTTGAATACCACCCTTATTTTTTTTTTAAATCCAAATATTCCGTTTTAGTACTAATGAGTATAGTAGACTTTCGTATTTATTACGTTATTAACTAGCATTTAGCGCACATCAATGGTGCAAAATCATTATTATACTTTAAAAAACAATAATAATAGGCATTTCGGTACACGGCGCGCGACGCGACGCCAGAGCATCGGGATAGGAGCGTTGTGATAAAACCTTTACGCGGACGTGTCTGAGCGAGTGGCAACCGAGCTCAAAAGAATTATTTCAATGCCTTCCGATGGAAGCGGCCTAGTCTATTTGATTGCATATTCTTAGTTTGAGTATACTAGTATACAACCAAAAATAGGTTTCGTGAGACTGTAGTAGTGTATGTATATCGTAACTGGGATGATTTAAGTATGTACTCTAGCGCTACAAACGGGGATCCTTATTGGTTGGAATAGAGTAAGTATCGAGCAAGCATGCTGATGTCAGCAAATAACTGGTGAATGGGTCCAATGGAAAAATAGAGAAGGTACATTGGGACGTCGACAACAGCAATAGCGCACGTAAAATAACAATTCAATTTAAACATAATTTAATTTGCGAACTAGAAGTCAAAACTAAGTTTCAGAGATTAAGTAATGAATATGCTCAAAGTAAACAATTCTCTATTTGCCTAGCATATTCTGCTACTATCCACAAATAACAAGGCCTTCGCCTTGACAGTGCTCTTCTCGACATAGGCTCCTCTATATTTAGTAAAGGCTTACGTTGGCCTCTCCAGAGTTAAAACATAACACAATAAATACATTTCAGGAAGGACCATTGTACTTGGCACCCATATAGATCTCACTTCTTTTGTCGTTGAAGTCAACAACCAAGGTATATATCATAATATTGGACTTGGCTCTCATTTTTACATTTATATTTTTGGTGGGATTCTATAATCGCAATTTAAGATTTTGTTCTTTATGTATAAAGACTTAGCATAAATGCATACTGTTTTAAAAATTTTGGAATATTTATTGACGTATTCTAGAAAGGCTACGTTTCGATTCCACTGCTTCATACCATATATATATACATATAGGTTTTATAATTTATTTCTACTTTCATATATATGTGGGAGATAATAATTTTTAAACAAGTTCCGATCTTATAATACGGTTGTGCTATTGACTCAAAAGAACAAGTTGCTATAAAAAGGCTCGATAGATGTCAACAGATCAGAAGTGGTTCAGTGTTGAACACGGCACAATCGGTGCTCTGAACTGTTTTTTGGTGATTAAACCAGGTGAGCGTATCTTTGTACTTATTCTGTAATTAAACTCAATTATTCTATATATTATATCGAATTCATTGTAATTAGTGTATAAGAATAAGTATAATTTATTGTTATCGTTTTAAATATACATTGTTTACTTATAAATTTGTTTTACTACTTATTTTGTCACCCGTTACTCACATCAGAAGTGCGATTATGTAACCTCAACTACGGCCAGAAATTGTAATGATTCCAGGTGCAACAAAATGAATATTGGTGAACCCGTTGCTTCGAATCACGAGATCTCCGAGCAAATTCAAGTACCACAGGATGCTGGGCTTTCATCTCCGATCCTGGGATTAAATATGGCGGGTTGCATCGCCTCTGGTAGCGGCAATAATGACTCTGCTCGAAAAAGCCAGACGTTATCACCCAGCGGCGTAATAACCCGAAGGGAATCTACTTCAGTGAGTAGCGGTCACGCGGTCCCAACCAATTCAACACCAGCCAGCGACAGCCGTGAATCCAGGACAGTAGAATTTGTTCCCATTAATTTGATGCAAAGCATGATGCAGGAAATGATGACTCAATTAATTCAAACTACTGCTAAAGCTTTTAACCCACTCATTGAAAAACCTGCCCCTAGAATGCGAAGTCTTGAATTCATTTACGTACCTACTTTTGACCCTGATGATAGAACTGATACTGTACAAGTTTGATGTAAAAACATTGATGATCTTATAAAATAATATGAGCTTAGTAACAGGGAAGTTGTTAATTTAACCAGAAAAAATTTACGTGGTCATGCAACCGAGTGGGCACGTCGTAATTATACAAATTTATTAACAGCGTTTTACCTTACAATAAAACGCTTATTAAATACCTACCTTATTTGAAGCTTAAACATAATGAGATAGGCCTATCTGTTTTCCGCTCGTCTTACCTCTCTTTCTACCCTAGTAGCTCTAGTAGCGCTGTCTCACTCGCACACTTTCCCTCACTCCACCGGGGCGCGTGCGGCCGTTAGGTTCGGCTCGCTATCGTCATTGTGTCGAATTATACCAGGCAGAGAATTAAAGTTAAGCTTCAAATAAGATAAAGTAACCGTCATGAGAAGCTATAAATTTTGTAAACAAGTGTTCAGGAGTTCACAACATTTGGACCAACAAAAAAAATTAATTCGTTTAAGATTTAATAAATTATTAAGTAACAAATATTAATTAACATATATTATTTAAGAATAATTATTCGTCAGATTCATAAGTAAAATTAACAATAACAACCAGATTCGCGATATATGCAAAGCAATGAAACAAACTCGTACGCATTCGAAACTCGAATGACGCGTTTATTTCAAAATGGCGTCCCGATAGTTTACAATCCCTGCGACGGACGCGTTCCGGTACCAAAAAACACAAACGATAGCGCTTTGCGTCGTTAAAATATGATCCGACTAAATTAAATAGGTTGTTACTTTCATATAACCCGTCTATATTTCATGTCGATTGAATATGTTCAATTTATTATTATCTCGCAGTATAAAATGTTTACTTAGTAAAAGATGTTTGTTTACATAATTTATAGCTTCTCGTGACGGGTATTTTAGGTATTTAATAAGCGTTTTATTGTAAGGTAGAACGCTGTTATTAAAAACCTGACCGTTATTTGAACCTTAAACATAATGAGACCTGTTTGTTATCGCCTGGTGGAGGAGGACGCCAATGTGAATGTATGCATTTCGTCAGGCTGAAGGCATAAAAATAAGCCATAAAAAGAAAGTGTGCGATGCTTAAAAAAATTATTCTATCACAAAATATCAAACTAATCGGAATATATATAAAAAAACTAAATAATATCTTCCTTCATAATAATTCAATATTACATTAATTACAATTTTTATTAAATTGGGCAAAAGTAATTTGTCATCCCAGGGCTAGCAGGAGCCTGGACTACCTGACGTCTATAGAAGCGACGGAATGTGTCACCGGATTTCCAGTTTCCTTGTGACAAAATTTCGTCAACTGAGACATTATCGGCCCAACTCCTGGAGGCGACCGCAGAGCGCACGCTACCCGGAGCTGCGACAATACCTGCCTCTGATAAGAGAGATTTCACCCAGCCTGCAATCACCGTAGGTGATGCTGGGTTATGATTACCTCTTAAGTTAAGAAATAAAGAATAATTATTTGAGGAATTCCGTTTTTCATTAAATATTTTGATACAATGCTTCACCCAAAACACCGGATCGAGGTTTTTCGTATTTTCATTCTTTAATAGTTTCCAACCCGATTGCCTGTAATCAGAACGGTCAGTTTTAGAGCCAAATCTGGGCCATAATATGATATGATCTGTATTGTCAATGTTATGCTCATTAATGACTGCCAAGGGGGTCAGATCGTGGATACGTCTACCGGAACACAAAAGAAGTAACATAGCGGTATGTCTGGCGACAGCGAAACAGTTATTTTCATTAATTTCATATGAAGTCAAAAAGGAAATAAGAACATTGACATCCCAAATAGTTTTCTTATGGAGCGTAGGCTTTTTTAACGCTATAGATTTAAGAACATGCTTAACAAGAACATGAGCACTTAAGGCACCAGATGATTCGGTATTACAAAGGGTAGACACCACGGATTTGTGCAATAGTATAGTATTATATGACAGGTTTTCAATCAAATATAAATCGGCTAAAAATTTTGCTAGAATTGAACCAGATGGGCGATATGGATCAAGTTTCTCTTTTTTACACCAACCTAGCCATCTATGCCATACTACTTTATAAGTATTACGCGTGGAAGGACGCCAGGATGACGAAAGTAGGTCCAGTTGAGGATATTCCAGTCCATTAGACTGTGAGACATTTCCATACTTCCAACGTCATTTCCTTTACTTTGGGAGGTGGAAGGCCCGTCGAGATGTCTATTAGGTGGCGATTCAGATGCTTGATTGTGAAAGGAGCTGCTAACGCTCGGGATTTGATATCGGCTCTCCAAAAGACCCGTTCCCATCGTGGCACTACTAACAGATATAGGCCCTTGGCCAGATTGAGGTGGGCAAGGACCTTGGGGATCAAATACGGGGGAGGAAAAATCCACGCTTGGTGATAATTCCAAGTCTGTGAAAACGCGTCGTGGAATAGGGCTTGGTTGTCGTTTTGGTCCAAAAACACATAATTAGCAACCACGTGTGCATCTTCCGACGCAAACAAATCTATTACCGGAACCCCGAATCTGTTGAAAATCAAGTCCGTACACGTCGGCAAAAGGTGCCACTCGGGGGAAGATCGGTAGCGAGACAGATGATCTGCGTGGGAGTTGAATTTTCCCGGAATGTGATAAGCGGCTAGGTGAATTTGATAGCGATCTAAAACCTCGAAAATGTCGATTGTCAACTCCAAAAGAGCAATCGATTTCGTGCCGCCTTCCTTGCGAATAAAAGCTACCGCTGTTCTGTTGTCGCACTGCCATAAAACCGTGGAACAACTCAGAAACTGACCTTGTTTCTGTAATATTTTGAGTAACGCTAACAGTTCCTTCTGGTTGCAGTGGTACAGTTGTTCGCGGTCGTTCCAGGAGCCTGGGAACGATCGGTTGTCTAGTTGCGCTCCCCAAGCTACGTCTGAGGCATCGGTTGCTAGGAAATGCATTGGTGCCGCGAAATGAATCAGAGAGGGACAGGAGTGGTTCTGCAACCACCAAGTGAACTCTTTCAAGGCATGTACGGGAATCTTGAATTTGGCAACAGGAATCTTGGATACTGTGTTCAGGAAGGAAAGCAGAGCTCGGAAGTGAAGCCTGCCCCTTGGTACCACAAAACTTGCAAAGTTTAAAAGACCCACTAGGCTCTGCAAAGCTTTCAAATCGATAGTCTTTTCCTTTAGTGCTGTCGATATTTTGGACACCAGGTTCAGGCACTTTTTCTCGGGCAGAGATTTTTCGTTTAACAGAGTGTCACACTGAACGCCCAGGTAAACTAGGCGTTGGCAAGGTGCTAGTGTGGACTTGTCGAAATTCACCATCCATCCGAGATATTGTAATCTCTCTACCGTGATTTGTACATGGGACTGTAATATCTGAGGGTTTTGATGTACGACTAAAAAGTCGTCCAAATAGACTATTATTCGAATCCCTTGTTCCCTTAGTGATTGAGCTACCCAATTGAAAGGGATGCAAAAACCTTCGGGGCCGTACTCAGACCGAACGGGAGACACGACATCTCCACTAACTTTCCTTTGTAAATTAGTCATAGGAACCGTCTGTGAGATGGAGTTACGCGAAGGTGAAAATAGGCCTGTGACAGGTCTATTTTGCACATCCAGTCATTTGGTTGAAGGAAGTCTGGGACTCGATAGACATTTATTAATCTGAACCTGTCGGTTATTACGTAGTTGTTCAAGATTGCTAGGTTGAAGATGGGTCGATGCGACCCGTCGCTTTTTGGCACGAGAAACATTGTGGACACAAAACTTGGCGAGGCCTTGACAACTCCTAGTACACCCTGATGTTGCATTTGGGTGATTATGGACGTCATTGCATCCGATGGGATCGCGCTGAACCGACTTTCGTTCAACTGTGGCACTACCAATGGCGGTCGGTGTAAAAAAGGTATGCGGTACCCTTCTATTATTTTTAAAAAATAACTGGGGGCATCCAATTTCTTCCACCGATGGTGAAAATGAACCAGACGACCCGGTTTGAACATTTCGGATTGACTGTCAAAACTTATGTTTCTTGTTCCGGTTATAATTCTCGGAGGGGGATGCAGCTCGCTTTCGGTTAGCCCTTCCGTCTTGTTGCTTGAAGCCTTGTCGACTTCCTCTGCCTCGAAAAGAACCTCTTGAGCCACCAGAGAATGACTGGCGATTATCGCTTTGATTTGACCCAAAACCCTGCGAGGGTCGAGCATTGCAGCAACTCGCGAGGGCTGATTGTAAGCACGGGAAATATGCGTAGACGCACAACATCCATGACCAGTTTCCCTGCGAGGGAACGTTGCGAGAAGCCTGCCCCTGCGAGGGGTGGCGTGCGGGCGGGCCTTCGTATGATAATTCAGAATCTCGCGCCCACTGTAAAAAACTTCTGATGGAAGTTTGTAACGCTTCGCGTTGTTTAAGAATGCAGAACGATATAGCAGCGAAAGCCTTGTCGGCGTGAACAAGATGGCGCAATGAATCATAAGCTTTAATTTCCTCATTCATCTCCAAATCGACGAAACCGGGGGTAGAATTATATAACTTTTGGGTTTCTGCGTAACGGACCTAGCACCAATCACTACTATCAAAATGCTGTAAATCTTTTAACTTTTGAAGAAACACCTGAGGCGTTTTTGGAATATTAGGCTCTTTTAATTTCGTCTCGATTTCGAATGTAAAATCTGATTGAACAGGTGTCGGCACCTCGAGCGAATTTACAATGAGGTCTTCGAACAGTTCGCCACTAATATTTCCATCAAGTAGATCCTCATTATTATGGGCCGAAGAACAAGGCAAAGGATTATTGTTGCAAAAAGTTAATTTATTTCGGAGGTCATCAATCTGACGTGTTAATTCACGGAATTTCCGGGACTCTTGCCGTTTATGACGGCGTCTGCCCCCCCTTTTTTTGTTGCGGTAACGTGGCGAGGATTTTCGGTGACTCGAGTCCGTGGACGACGAACTCGAGCTTCTAGAAGAGCTAGAAGAACTACTAGTCGTCGAACAAGACCTAGCTCGAGACTGACGACGACCACGTGGTCGTTTTTTCTTGGCACTATTTGCGGGAGCATTAGCACTAGCTTTCGAGCCCGACTTTAAAACATTTTCGTCACTTTCCATGTTAACACGAGCTAAAAACCTATAGGGTAGAAAACAACATAAAATTCTTTACAAATCATTTATTTATTTATTTATTTATTGGGAAACAAACAGCATATACACATCATAATAGTTTTCACATATAAAAAATAATTACATAAGCCAACAAAGTTTCCACTTTTGCACAGTGTCATGGAGTGAACATAGAAAAAAAAAAAAAAAAAACTTATAATTATCAGAATTTAACATTTTACAATTCAAAGTGAATTTAAGAATAGGAAAGAAAAACAAACATCTTAAATGTAAAAAAATAATATTAACTACATGAGCTTTTTCAAAGAACGAGAAAACTTTAAAATACCGTCATTAAAAATATCAACACTGTTAAACAATGTGTTATAGTTACGAGAAAACGATTTTTTGCATAATTTCTTTTACATAATGGTACAGAGAAGATATGTTTACATCGTATAGAAGAAATAGAACACTTAAAAAATATGTTATTTAATAAATATGTTGAGTCTATAAGATTATTAATGATTTTATATAGGAAAATTTGATCCCTATATACCCTGCGGTTCTCAAGTGACATAATGTTTAGACTTTTGACAGAGTTGTCCCCAAATTTGTATGTCATTCTTTTAAGAAACTTGTTTTGGACGCTTTCTATTGCCAAAATATACTTAGAATATTGCGGATTCCAAACAGTGGAAGCGTATTCCAAATGAGACCTAACATAAGAGTTGTATAAGATATTGTAAGTGTGTATGTTCTTGAAATCGCTTCCTTGACGAAATATGAGCCCCAGCATACTGTAAGCTTTGGCTGTTATTTTATTTATATGTTGATCAAATAGTAAATCAGCGTCAAGAAGAACTCCCAGGTCCCTCACCCCGGTCACTCTGTTCACTACTTTATCATAAATCATGTAGTCAAATAATAATGGATTAATTTTTCTACTAAATGATATTACATAGCACTTTTCAATGTTAAGATGTAAACCATTGGATAAACAATATTGTTTTAAAGTAATTAAATCATTTTGTAATTTAACGCAATCATCAGTTTGTTTAATAATTTTAAATATTTTTGTATCATCAGCATATAGTAATATATTAGAGTTTTGAAAAAAGGACCGAGATGTGAGCCCTGGGGAACCCCAGATGTAATGGGGATAAAATTAGATATATGTCCTTTGATCGCAACTGCTTGTGTTCTGTCACGGAGGTAAGACATCAACCATCTTAATAAATCACCGTGTATACCAATATACTCAAGTTTTTTAATTAACGACGCATGTGGAATTTTATCAAAAGCTTTTGAATAATCAGTATAGACGACATCAACTTGATATCCCCTCTCCATGGCAGAAAGAACTATATCCAGAAATTCAGTAAGATTAGATTTAACAGAACGCTTACTAATAAATCCGTGTTGTTGAGTTATTAATAACGGTCTTACTAAAGGAAAAATAGTGTCATAAATAATTTTCTCAAATAATTTAGGAATGATGGACAACTTTGATATACCACGATAATTTTTTATATTATGTCTATCACCGCTTTTAAAAATGGGAACAATTAAGGACTTTTTCCAAACTGGTGGTAATGAACCCGAACACAAAGACTTAGTGAACAGTAAATATAGAGGTAATGCTAAAGATTTGCAACAACTTTTTAAAAATGTGGGATGGAGTCCATCTGGACCACTGCCTTTAGAAGCGTCTAGATTTGAGAGATATTTTTCTACAGTATCACATGACACGCTTATTTTGTTGATTAATGTTTGATTGTGTTGAATTAAACAATGTTCATCGGGTTTTGGGTCAGTATTGGATTCGAATACTGATTTAAAGAAACAGTTGAATAAATTAGCTATAGTATTCCCATCAGATCCAGTATCACCATCCAGAAACATGGTATCCGGTAGATTATTACTACTTTGCTTTGATTTAATATATGACCAAAATTTTTTAGAATTATAATGAATACTGTCCTCTGCTCTTGAAATAAAAGTGTCATAACATTCTACTTCTAACTGTTTAGTTTTGTGTCTTAAATCAGTAAATAGGTCATAGTCACTTGTTCGGCCGTAAATTTTCCAACGTTTATGTACTCGCAATTTCTTGTTAATGAGTTTTATTAATGATCTGGAAAACCATACTGGATGTCTAGATGATTCATGTACTGTTCTGGCTGGTATATATCTATCCAATACATTATTGATAATTAAGTAGAATTTGTCAACCGCTTCAGTCACATCAAGGTCTGAAAGTTGTTCAAATCATTATCATAATCAGTAAGTTGTCCATTCAATATTATTTAATTCCTTGTTAATTGCTTCATAATCCGCAATATGGAAACGGCGTACAATGCGTGACGCAGAGCGTAAATTAGGTTCATTTACATTGACATTTGTTGATATGAAAAAAGATGGATGATGCATGTCTTCAGGTAATGACAGCGGCTCAGTTCTTTCAACAACACAGTTACAATTAGAAAGTACAAGATCTAGTAATCTATTATTAATATTAAAGATATTATTAAATTGACACCAGCCACTAAAATTCATAAAGGCAAATAATTGCATAATCATATTGTTACCTGAAGGATTCTGAATAACAAGACTATTTTCAGTATTAATTGACCATACAATGTCTTTGATGTTAAAATCTCCTAACACCATAAATTTATCATTAGGATTACTAATGGTTAAGTCCGATAAAAAGTCAAAAAAAGAAGCTTCAGAATCACACTGATTGACATTCTGAGGGAAATAACAACAGAACAGTCGTAATTTAAATTTTAAATAATCTCTCCCGATTGTAATATTAACAAATGATATATCAGCGTCTGGAAGAGACAATGGTATTCCTGAGTGTTGCACATCAACACATATGCCATGGCGTACCGCTATTAGAGTACCTCCACCCATACTCATCCCAAGGCGTGTATAGTCACGATCATTACGATACACATTATAGCGGGGATCAAAAAGTTCTTCATCGAAAATACCAGGAAGTAACCACGTCTCACTTAAACAAATTATGTCATAATTAGTGTTTAACAAATTAGTATAAAATTGTTTAGTTTTGGTGCGCAAACCTCTAACATTTTGATAGAAGATACGTAAGTCCATATTAATATATACTACTTTTTGGGTAATAATGTTTATGAATAATAATGTTAACTGACTTTAAAATAAATTTTAAAATATTAAAATTTAGATCTAAGTAATCGTATGACAATTTAAAATTATAGCACATTTTTAAATATACAATATTCCATACCAGCTCAAAGCTTATAAAAAATACAGTGAAAATTTTAACGACGGTAAATACAAATATAATAACAATTAAAAACTTAATAAAATAGGTTTTCGTGGGATTAACCATCTTGATAACACTTATGAGATCTTGTTTAAACATTCCTTAGAAGTAATGTGAATAACAGGCGAGTTATCGGTCTTACGAACCATAACCGTACAGTTTCGGACCCAACAGTATAAGTAGCCTTTATCCTTTCCTCTACGTCTAGCTTCACTGAGAAGGAGCTTGTTGTATGCAGACAGGTGATCGTTAATATATATCGGATTATTTTTGCCAGGGAAACCAATGTCGCCTGCTTTCAGGTTTTTTAATTTACGTAGCGATGAAAGAAAGTCATCTTTTTTGTATCGGGCTTGCATTTTCAAAATAATTGGACGGGAATGATTATCAGACGTATCATTTTTCACCGCAACTCTTGTTACAAAATCGACATCTGTATTGAAGTTTAAAGGATATCCACTTTTTTCGGCTAATGTTTTTATGATAGTTATTAAATTCTCGCCTTTCTTTTGTGGAACGCCATTTATTTGTATGTTAGAACGGCGCACCCATTGTTCATTTCTGTTGTTATTTTCCGATAGCTCTTTAAATTTTATCTTCATTTCCTCGAGCTCCGTTCCAAGCTTGTCTCTTCTGGATACTTCAATATCTAGGTTATTCATGTGTTCTACCACCGAGTTAATAGACGACTCGACAGATTTAATTTTTGTAGACCAAAAGCTAACAGTCTCCGAAAGCTTTTTCAGTTCCTCGGTGATAAAAGTTTTATAAGATTCCATTGTAGAATGTAAACTGTTAAAGCGGTCATCAAAATGATCAATTAATGATTTTGTGTCTAATTGGGATTGAGATATTATATTAATCTTTTCAGAGGTGTTAGGAAGTTTAGGGCTTATATTTTGACAATTTTGACAAGGCTTCTTGGAAATCTTACAAACTGGACATTTCCATTTTGCCTTATTCATAGGAAGTATCTTTTTAAAATCTGTTTCACTCATACCAACACATAAATAGTGATAGATACTGTGACAAGCAGTGCATTTAATCATATCTTCAGATTTTAAAGCATTAGAACAATGTTTACATTCCATTATGTTGTTTGAGATAATGCGGGTAGAAATCAGCTGGAGTATTATTTAATTAATGCTTTAAGTGCAGCGCGGATGGTTAAACACACTCAGATTAACGACCAAAAGGTCGTAAGTGCGGCTAAATTACTAAGATCTTACGCGTTTTCTTCAAAACCACGCACAATTCACACACTGTTTCACACTGTTTAACGTTTAACTTTTTTAATTTGTTATTTCCTTTAATAGTCAATTTAATTTTAATAAAAACAATTGTCATTAGTTTCTTTGACAAAAACTGAAACTATTTTCGAAAAGTTCACTCCAAATTATCGAAGTTGTCACGAAATATTAAATTTTAATTTACGTAGTAATCACAAACAGTTGTTTATACTGTGACAGCACGATGCGTAATATGCAATGCAAATCAAACTGAAAAATATGCAGTAAGACACTAGTATTAATCTATGTAGTACTTTAAAGTACCGAATGGTAACACCGTTTGTTTTTTTAAACTGTACTTATTTAAAGTATGAAAAATATATTTCTATTCTTATTTGCAAGGAAAAAAAATAAATTATTATCACTTACGTGAACAGGAACGGTAGTCTGAAATGAATTTGCAAAAGATATGCAAAATTATTTTACTGTACACAACCGTGCGCGGCGGAAAACAAGACGCCAATGAAGATAGCGAGCCGAACCTAACGGCCCCACGCGCCCCGGTGGAGTGAGGAAAAGTGTGCGAGTGAGACAGCGCTACTAGAGCTACTAGGGTAGAAAGAGAGGTAAGGAAAACAGATAGGCCTATCTCATTATGTTTAAGCTTCAAATAACGCTCAGGTTTTTAATAACCTGGAGTGAACTCAAAATTGGTCTTATTGAAACTTTTGCAGATGAAACGCGATACTACGATGATTTAACGCTCTTCATTGAGTACACTAGTGAACAAGCTGGTAGTCTTTCAAAATATGCCACACGGAAATGGGAGTTGGAAGTTGGGATGGGCGATTGGTGTGGATATGACTGAACAGCGCTTGGTAGAGGTAGTTATATCAGGTATTATGGATGCTCGTATTCGTTCTGATTTATTACGACTGACGCCAAACAATTTGCCACAATTAATTCAAAGTTTAATCTCGTATATACGTGTATACGCGCAAAAGACCCGTTAAAGAGTCTGATCACATTATTTTACCTAAACGATACAAGCCTAACATAATGCCAGATTTTAAATCAAAACGTTGTCATAAATGCCATAATCTAGGTAATTTACAAAAAGATTGCATTGTGATTAATCAAAATATTTTCAATTTTTTTCAATTTCATTAGCCAAAATATGCTTTCATTCTCTAATGAATCTGAAAATGCAGGCTAAAGACCAACCGTTCCCATTTGTGCTCATTGTAATAAAAAAGGCCATAATATTGAAAACTGTTTTAAACTTTTAAATAAAACATCAAAAATTGATAAATCCACTTGCAATAACTAATAAAAGTTCAAAAAAATAAAATAAATTCCAATAGAAAATCGCAATTACTTGTATTTAATAGATAATGGTGAGCAATGTTCTCTCATGCGTGATACGCTAGCATATTCAATTAAGTATAATATTCTAATATAATATTTTAATATTCAATTAAAATATGAAACTACACTTATGCCTTTGTTCCTAAATGTATCTTAATGTTTATTGACATTAGTCTTACATGTAAAGTAATAAAAGTCAATCTGTATCACGTCGAATTTCTCTTCAACCTATAGATAAGCCTCCTGTCCCTTTTATACATTTATAACACCATACCATTTATAACAAAATATTGTTATATGAAACAAATCCTCAATAACCTTACTGACTTGGCTACTATTAATTATCTTAAAGAATTAATTTATACATTTGGAATCCCTAAAAGAATAGTATATGAGCAGGCTGTTTCATATACTGGCAAAGAATTTAGATTTTTTTTACGACCGTTGGTTAATAGAAATACATTTTATTGCTAGTGGCGTTAGCCGTGCAAATGGGAAAGTCGAGCTAATGATGAAAGTATTGAAAGCCATGTGATTTGGCTACACTTTGCCACTGTGATTTGGCAAGTGTGTTTGTCATGTGATTTGGCTACACTTTGCCACTGTGATTTGGCAAGTGTGTTTGTCTTTTTTTTTAAATTTAATATACAATATCCACGGGCTCCGTGGAATAGTTGCCCGTGCCTTTTTTTACATTTTATTTTTATAAATTGTGGCGTTATTTTATATTTTTACTAAACATCAGCAGATCTTCGCTGGACTTTGAGCTTGCCGTCTTCTTGGAAGACGTGGCCCACACTGACATTTTTTTTCAGTTTAAAATAATATATAAATAATATATGGTAATATATAATATATAAAAATACTGTATATAGTACTTTTTTTATCCTAATTACTGTAATCCAGCGGGCCCTGCTCCGTGCACGACCAGAGAGAGCACAGCCTCGGCGACTCTGATGTCGCGTTTATGTATAGATGTCTTAAGGCTGTGCTCTAGGATGGTCTTTTCTGAAACACCCGCCGCTCGGCCGATGAATCTGCCGATAGCGTCGCTACCATCGTTCGTGTAATAGACACAGGTGAACGGGCTAGTTTAGCACACGTTCACTTAATTCGTCAGATGTCAGATGTCAGGTAGATCGGAGAGCAATCGGGGTTGTCGTCAAGCAAAGAAAACAATATGTTTGTCAAGCCAACCGATACTACGGAGCGTCTTTATTACACTGAAAGTACATATAAAAATGTAATAACATAATGATCGTAACTGAGTCATACGAATTGTGTGACGTCAAGTGTCAAAGAACTTACAGGCACGTGTACAGCGCTAACTTGTACATATTTCCAACTACAAAAAGAGAAAAAATAAGTAAACAAAAATAAGCAATTATCTAAAATTAAAGATACACGTTAGTTATTTAAGTCCCCAGTGCTCGCATTAAGATTGAAGTGGATTTTCCACTCTCGGGATGGTGGGTGATGTCGCAGTGTTGACACTCGTTGTAGAGCCTCGTGTCGCTGTACTTGCGGCTGTCATTCTCGGGATCGGCGAAGAAGACGGCGGGGGCGACGACACTATCTCGTCTAATGTAATGTCATTGTGTGTAGCGGCAGGGTTTGGGTTGACCTCACTAGGTTTCCATTCACATCTTGGCCTCAGATTAAAATATGCGAGTGTGAGCAGCAACGTCGTCATCAAGAATAAAATTGTATAAATTACAATATAATGTGAAGAGCCATGGGTTTCAAATTTCTTCAAGTCTGACCGCTTCAAATCGTCTATGTTTTTCTTTATTGATGTAAACAATTCTTCATGGTTCTCAGCGGTGAAATTGTGAGGCAATTATATGTTCATGAACTCGTTCAGCGTAGATATAACTGGTACATTGATGTGAGTCGTAGGTTGAATGTACATCTGATTGACATAGTCATGTTGAGCGTGAATTGTAAAGGATTCACCTCTAATAGTACACCCAGGGTCAAGGCCGATTACTCCATTATCACGTAAATGTTTCATTGTTACATTATTCGGACATATGATTCGTATGGCGCATTCGGTGCAGCAAGAAAACATCCATGTGTCACGAGCGTGTAATTTAATCCATCTGTCGGTGCATACTTTCGCTTCTGACCGACAGTATGGTTTGTTTTCATTGCTAATCTGTAGTTTCATATTACAGAGCGATTGTTCAACTTGCATTGTGTATATAGGATGGTTCAATGGACATAACATTTGTTTATGTGTCTGTTATGTATGCGACCACCCTATGGAAGTACATTAGGACATCGCGTTCGCCGAAACCACCGACGACGGCCCGGTACCAGCAAACCTTGCGCAACATCACGCCGCCCAACAACGGACCACACCGATCTTTCTTTATAATTTCTGTGTCTCTTAGAATTAAGAAAAGTATTAACATAAATAATATTATAATATAAATAATATAATAATTGGTTCTGAGGGCATTCTGTGTTACAACTACAACACATGAAGTAGTCTAATTAAATTAGTATTAATATTAGTAAAATAAGTTTGTGAATTAAAATAAATTCACTTTTAAAGTACTTTCGGTTTGTTTAAGTCCTTCGGCTGCGAACGACGTAATTGGCGCAGTCGGTAAGATGCTCAGTGCGTAATAGTTCCGCGATAAAGGTGATCTCACATTGATACCGCTACGCGTCGCGAGCTATCCAAGAGACTATCTAGTCCCACAACTGGGCATCTTGAATCTACGAGTGTTTGTGGCCAGGGACGTACTCGAAAATCAGTACTAAAGAAAACCAAATATAAGTACTTTGAAACTTTACTTAAACGTTGCTTCCTTTATAATCTAGTGTTATCCTATCCAAAATTTTCCACCCTAGAAAAAACGGTGAAAAATCTGCCTCACATTGGCAGATCTCGCGAAATACTAGCTTAGATTTTAATAGAAAGATAGATAATAGTGAATTAGAAATAATTGAAATGTCTATAGATCCTGATGTTATTTATAAGGCGCTCCGCCCGGTCCCCGAATTCGACGGGAACCCTAATATTCTTACCCGATTTATCAAAATATGTGACCAAATAGTGATACAGTATTTAAAAAATGAACCAGGTTACAAGTTTAGTAATTTATGTTTAACTAACGGGATTTTAAATAAAATTACTGGCCCTGCCGCCAGGACAATTAACTCGAATGGGATTCCTGATAGTTGGGTAGGAATTAGGAATGCATTAATTAATAATTTTGCTGATCAAAGGGATGAGACAGCCCTATATAACGACCTTTCGTTACTCTCTCAGGGAAGCGATACTCCTCAGGAATTTTATGACAAATGCCAGACACTTTTCAGTACTATAATGACATATATTTCATTACATGAAAATATACCTACTACCATAGAAACAAAACGTGATCTTTACCGGAAACTCACCCTAAAATCTTTTATTAGAGGTTTGAACGAGCCTCTTGGCTCACACATTCGATGTATGAGGCCCGAATCCATTGAAAAGGCTCTGGAATTTGTACAGGAAGAAATCAATGTCATGTACCTACAGCGTCGGAGCAGTAATAGCGATAGAAAAAACTTTAATTTGCATGCCAATAATTCACATAAAGTACCTGTGTCTACGCCATTTATCTTACATAACCCCAATATGTTAGCATTGCCAAATACGAACTGGCAGAAGCCTTTGTCCTTCCAAACGCCAATGCAGCCTTGGAAACCTAACATCCAGAATGGTGTACCTCAACGGCCTGCTTACCAGGTAAGTCACCCCCAACAGCGCTTACCTTACAATATGCCGTCTCGCACGCAGCAGATTTTCCGTGCACCACCACACAGTTATAACGCGCAGAATAGTATTTTTAGGATACAGGGTAGACCACCCCAGTCTCAACAAAACCTGGGACCTAAACCTATGAGTGGCGTTAGCCATTACGTAGCTAAGCCTTTTCCACCCGCGATTAGAGGACATGATTTGACAAAGTTTGGCAATCCACCCCCTTCTAACTACTTCAAATCTAGGGAAATGAATTATAATGAAACATATGACTATAATGACCAAAATTCTGACTTAGATTATTACTATGACCCCAATGAGTACTATTACTCATCCCACGACTATAACTATGACTATGACTATTATTATAACACAAATATTCCAGACTACGAATCCAGCTCATCACACATAGAACAACCCCCTCTTACAGAAATTGAACCGAAACTTTCATCTTTAGGAGAGCAGGATTTTCACAAAGGACGTCCCAATACGGGACAAAAATAGAGTTGAACTTGCAATCTAAAAAGGAGTTGAGATATATACAGATCGCGGACCCCCCTCTTAAATTATTGGTGGACCCGGTGGCTAATCAATCTTTTTTAAGCCCTGACGTAATTAAGCAATATTTTTCTTGTGTTTCACTTAACTACCACCCCTTTGATGTAACAAACTCTCAAGTTACCTCGTATCATGAACACTCTATCACAATTCCACAATTTGCAGAATTTAATGAACAAAGGAACGTAAAGTACTTCATTTTTAAATTCCATACCTATTTCGACGTAGGACTAGATTTGTTAAAAAATTGTATAATAGATCTTAAACATAATATACTAGTGACAGATTATACGAACATTCCATTATTAAAATACAAATGTCGAACCATCAATTTGCATGAAACTATCCCCGCGCATTCTCAGAAAATAGTTAACGTACCTTGGCTTATCCACCTGGTGACGTATACGTGTCTGAACAAATAATATGTAACTGTATTATTCACGAGTGTGTCACGACCGTTACGGATAATTCTGGTTTTGTAGAGATAGAGAACCCCACTGACTATGATATCACACTGACTTTTGAACAACCCTTATCGATAGAATGTTATGACATCGATTGCACCCTTCCAGAACCCCCAGTTACACGCATTAAAGACGTACTGAACCGACTTAGGACTGATCACTTAAATAGTGAAGAAAAGCTTAATCTACAAACTCTTTGTTCGAAATTTGCTGACGTGTTTTACTTAGAGGGTGAACCACTTACATTCACTAATAAAATCAAACACAATATTAAGACTACTGACGAGATTCCTGTTTATACAAAAAGTTACCGGTATCCATTTATTCACAGACAAGAAGTTAGGGACCAAATAGCAAAAATGCTTGAACAAGGAATAATACGACCATCTGACTCTGCCTGGAGTTCACCTATCTGGGTGGTACCTAAAAAAGCAGACGCTTCGGGTAGACAAAAATGGAGACTAGTAATAGATTTTCGAAAATTGAACGAAAAGACAATAGACGATAAATACCCAATACCAAACATATCTGACGTCTTAGACAAGTTAGGAAGGTGCCAATACTTTTCTACGCTAGACCTGGCATCCGGTTTCTATCAAGTTGAAATGAACCCTGACGACATACCCAAGACTGCTTTCAATGTTGAGCATGGGCACTTCGAATTTCTTCGAATGCCTATGGGACTTAAGAACTCTCCTTCTACTTTCCAGAGAGTCATGGATAATGTCCTCAGAGGCTTGCAAAACGAGATATGCCTTGTCTACTTAGACGATATAATAGTATTCAGCACCTCTCTACAAGAGCATATGATTAACTTAGAAAAAGTCTTTAGCAGGTTGCGTGAATCCAATTTTAAAATCCAGATGGATAAATCTGAATTTCTGAAGCTGGAAACCGCATATCTTGGTCATATAATAACTAGAGATGGAATTAAACCTAACCCAGACAAAATATGTGCAATCCAAAAGTACCCCATCCCTAAGACTAGTAAGGAAATTAAACAGTTCTTGGGACTGATAGGATATTACAGAAAATTTATCCCAGACTTCGCGAAAATTACTAAACCGATGACTAAATGTTTGAAAAAAGGCTGTAAAATTACTCTAGACAATGACTATATTAACTGTTTCGAAAAGTGTAAGACCGTATTGACTAACGACTCAATATTACAATACCCTGACTTCGACAAAGAATTCAATTTGACAACAGACGCATCCAATGTAGCAATAGGCGCTATACTATCACAAGGACCTATAGGTTCCGACAAACCTATTTGTTATGCCTCGCGAACTCTCAATGACAGTGAAATTAACTATGCCCCGATAGAAAAGGAACTCTTAGCTATAGTTTGGGCTACAAAATACTATAGGCCTTACCTATTTGGACGAAAATTTAAAATAATAACCGATCACAAACCCTTACAATGGCTAATGAATGTTAAGGAACCCAACTCCCGACTGACTAGATGGAGACTGAAACTTGCTGAATATAACTATACTATAGTATACAAATCCGGCAAATCTAACACCAACGCCGACGCTCTATCTCGTATAGAGATTAATAATGAAACGACTGACTCAGTAATAGTTAACGTATCTCAAAGACCGGCCTCTCCTTCGGGTTCTACCACAATAACTGCTCACACTAGTGCTGAAAACCCTATCCTTGAAATTCCCATCACTGACGAACCACTTAATAAATTTCATAGACAAATACATATAACTATAGTAGGTGACATGAAACGTAAACCGACAACGACAAAACCTTTTGAAACTCACACTAGGACATTAGTACAGGTATCAGAATCTAATCTGGAACAAGATGTTGTAGACGTAATAAAAGAATTTGTTAATCCAAAAATTAAGACAGCTCTTAGAATTACCCCTCCATTAGGTATGTATTCTGTTTTACCTATAATTCAAAATCATTTCCGTAGTTCTTCTATGAATTTAGTCTTAGCAAAGGTAGAGCTAGAAGACGTAAAAGATTATCTTAAACAACAGGAAATAATTAAACACTATCACGATGGAAAGACAAACCACCGAGGTATTAACGAGTGCTATTTAGCCTTGTCTAGAAAATACTATTGGCCTAGAATGAAGGACGAAATTTCTAAATATATAAATGAGTGTATAGTGTGCGGACAGACTAAATATGACAGAAACCCCATTAGACCTATATTAAATATCGTACCCCCAGCTACAAAACCATTTGAATTAGTACACCTAGTGTACGGTGAATGACCGTACATTCGCGTCAACTCAGCAACAAAACTATTTATATTAATTACTATCTTAAGCAATTAGTTAGTTCACATATAGTCTCGCAGGTGTGTGGACTCATTAGCATTTATTATCATATTTTATTTAATCAATAAACAGTTTTATCAATTATATTATTTCTTATATCATTGAAAGTTGTGTGGAACACCGTACACCTAGATTTATTCACTGTACATAATGAAAAATATTTGACCTTTGTAGACTCTTTCTAATGGTAGGCTTGTCCATATTTAAAATATGGACAAGCCTACCATTTGAGAGATGGTACTGCAATTAGTGTCCTTCAAGCCATTTTAACTTATAGCACACATCATGGACTTCCATTGACTATCATAACTGACAATGGGACTGAGTTCACAAATCAACTATTTAGTGAATTTACTAGGCTACATAAAGTGAATCATCATAAAACTCTACCTCATTCACCTAACGATAACGGACTTATAGAACGTTTTCATTCTACTTTGTTAGAACACTTACGCATATTGAGATTACGTAATAAAGAGGAATCTGTCACAAATCAAATGCCCTATGCGATATTAGCCTACAATAGTTCAGTTCACAGTTTTACAAAGTGCAGACCTCATGACATTATTAGAGGACATTTCGACTCTAGAGATAAGATAAATATAAGATAAATATACTTTATTGTACACCGAAACAAAAAAATACAAGAAGCAACACAACAAAATAGAAAACACTGTACAAAAGGCGGTCTTATCGCTAAAAGAGCGATCTCTTCCAGACAACCTTTGGATAGAGGACATTGAATACTGTAAGAAAGGGGTTCGGAGGTGTACACCTTTTAAATCATATATACACAAACATAAAGTATCTACATAACATACATACATACGATTAATACATGTTATATATAATATATAAATACGTGTATAAACAAAATAATACATATGTTTTATAAATAAATTCAAATACATAAAAATACAATATATATATATAAAGTATTATTATATTTCATAAATAAAAGTACAACGATTTACAATGACAAATAATAGCGTTTTACAAGCCTCTTAAAAGCAGCAACGGATTGTGCACGTCTTGTATTTATGGGCAAGGAGTTCCACAAGCGTACTGCTTGGACAGAGAAGGATTTAGTAAAAAAGGAAGAAGTATGGGAAGGAGTTTTAAGAGTAAGGTTTTGTTCGGAGCGAAGACTGCGGAAATGGGAATCACTAAGGAATTGGAAGGACTGTTTTAGATAAATAGGGGCATTGGGGTTGAAAAGTATACAGTAGAGAAGAGAGAGAATGTGTGTATTCCTGCGAAGGCGGATCGGGAGCCACTCGAGCTTTTTGCGAAAATCGGAAATGTGGTCATACTTGCGAAGCCCAAATATGAACCTGATGCAAAGATTTTGAATGCGCTCAAGTTTGTTCAATTGATCTTCTCTAAGATCAAGATAACAGCAATCTGCATAATCAAGAATTGGTAAAAGGATAGATTGTGCTAACGCAATTTTGGTGGGAATCGGTAAAAGGTTACGTAATCTACGTAGGGAACCAACAGCAACAAACATTTTTCTGCTTACCTCACTCATTTGTGGATTCCAAGAAAGGGTTTTATCGAATATTATACCCAGATTTTTAATTTTATCACTGTATGGAATTATGGCATTGTCAAATAATATAGGGGATAAAAGAGAAAAATCTATTCGTGAGATTAATATTGGACTGCCAATAATAATAGATTGACACTTAAGTGGATTTATTTTGAGACCGAATGAATTGCTCCAACTTAAGATCTTTTTTAAGTCTGAGTTAATTGTCTGTATTGTCAGTGGTAAATCTATTAACTTAGAGTGACAGTAAATCTGAAAATCGTCGGCATACAGGTGGTAGAGAGAAGATATATTGTGAGTTATGGAATTAATAAAAATCGAAAATAGCAGAGGTGAAAGCACTCCGCCTTGGGGCACACCGGCATTTAAAATTGACCAATCAGAATAAGAGTCCTGAACTCGGATTCTTTGTCTGCGGCCATGTAGATAACAACGAAACCAGTCAATTACAGTAGGACATATATTAAGAGAACTTAAAATAGCCAGTAATATGTCAAAATCAACAGTATTGAAGGCATTACTGAAATCCAGTAATGTCAAAACTGTAACTTCCTGGTTATCCATAGCTAATCTGATGTCATCGGTGATCTTAACTAAAGCAGTAGCCGTACTATGACAAGTTCGGAAACCCGACTGAAGTGGGTTAAATAGGTTATTTTTGGTTAGGAATAAATTAAGTTGTTGGTAAACAAGGCGCTCCAGGACTTTTGAGAGAAAAGGAAGTATGGATATAGGGCGGAAATCACTATAGGACGATGGATTAACTTTTTTCGGTAATGGGACAATTTGAGCGTCTTTCCAGGAGGAAGGATAAATACCAGTATTAATGGAATTATTAAGGATACATGTGATGACAGGAATAAGGTAATCAATGATAGGAATTATCATTTTACGGCTAATGCAGTCAGAGCCGACAGCATCAGAATTTATAGCTAAAATATTCTTCTTAATATCACTTTCCGTTAATTGACTAAAACTAAAAGATGGGAATGCTGGAGTGGATGAAGCAGAAAGATTATTTATTGTTTTTGATTTGACAGTGCCATCGATAGCAACTGCTGACGCGAAATGATTATTGAGCTGATTAAGATCGACATTATTGAAGTTTGTATCCGACTGAGCTTTCCCAACTCCAAGAGATTTCAGAAATTTCCAAACTTTAGAGGTATCGCCCTCCTCAACTACAGCTTTGTGAATATGCCGTCGATGTGTGTCTCTACACAGCCTGTTGCAACGATTTCGATACTTTATATATTTTTCTTTATTTGTGTCTGTCGGATTCGATTTATATTTGGCTTTAGCTAAATTTTTCTTTTCTTGGAGACGTTTTATATCTGAGGTAAGCCATGGTGCCGGTAAATGTTTGATACGAATACGCCGAACAGGTGCATGTGTATCATAAAGTTTAGTTAAAAGCGAATTGAATACACCAACCTGTTCATTAACAGTATTTCCATTTAACGCCACCGACCAATCAATCTTAGCAGCATCAGCTTGCAGACGCTCTAAATCCATCCCAGCAAAATTGCGTTGCAGAAGAATTCTTGATTTTGCCTTCGGGGGTTTGATTTTATAGGATAGATATAAAAGATCATGGTAAGAAAAGGCATGCGCATCACATTGACCATGTTTTTCAACATGGTCAATAGATGACACAATGATTAAATCAAGAAGAGAAGGAACAGAATGAGGAAAACAGTGCGTAGCAGAAAGTGGCAAGACTGTCATGTTCACCCCGTTGACAAGCGATGTCAGACGAGATGACCGACAATCATTTTTAAGCAGACATGTATTGAAGTCACCCATGACCACCGTATGACTGTACGAAGGTACGTATGACTCCAACAGATTTTCAAAACTTAAAAAATAATCCACATTCTGCGACGGACTATAATAGACACCTAAAAGAAGTTTAGTGTGTGAAAGTGTAACATCAATGAAAAGGTGTTCTGCCTCTCCACTGGTGTGAGACTGAGAGTAACTAACAATCGAGTATGCAATATGAGATCTGAGATATATGGCAACACCCCCGCCCGTTCGCCCTAAACGATCATTTCGGATCAGATGGAAACCAGGGAGTGAATACGTTGTAGACGGCAAACAGGGTTTAAGCCATGACTCAGATATCAATATTGCATGAAGATTTTTATTCTGGAAAGAGGATAATAAGTCTGGATAATGTGCAGGAATACTTTGCGCATTAATATGAACTATATTAAAATTTTTTTCAACATCAGAGAAATAAGTATCAAGGGACTCGTTGACGGAATGTATACTATGGAAACTACTGTCACTGTTCGAACCATTTGAGGATAAAGAAAAAAAAGATTCACTATCAGAGCTGTCATTAAAAGCCATTGTAACTACAACTGTAAGTAAAGTATAAATAATAATAAATATGTATATAAATTATTTTAAATATATAATTATATATATTTCAATATTATAAAATGTCTATAACTGCTAAAAAAATATAATAAATTTAGTATAATGTCCATTTATCCGCCAGCTGTAAGGAAAACAAAGCACATTTATTACACTCAAAAACAAAAATCAATATAAGATTAACAAAGCAGGATTCATGCATCATACATGTAACCCAAAAACATAAACAAAAAAAAAAAAAAAATCATAGTAATAAAAAAACCAAATAATGTAATAAAAAAGCAAATAATAATAATAAAAGAAAAACCAAAATAACTAAAAAAAAAAAAAAAAAATAAAATAAAAGAACCATAACAACACTGACAATAAAATAAAAAAAAAAATAAAATAAAAGACATCCATAACACCAAGATCCCAATGCCAAGTCCATATTTAAATATCTATGTACATAATACGAAAATTAATCCTGCATTCTGTGACAGAATATTTTAGTCTGTGACAGATGATAGATAATTATTAAATAAGACATTGACACTTCGGACATTTGACAGTTTGACATACACAATGATAAAATAATTAGAGTAGGTAACCGTAAGAGAAATTATTAGATGTAAATAAAGTTAACAAGTGGGTACTAAGCTAGTAAAGTCGAGAAAGTAAACATTAGAAATTACTTTTTTATCAGTCTCTTAGTACGTGTAACAATTACCTTGTCAACACCTTTGGAGTCACAAGACTTTGTTTGAACCGGCGACTTCGTAGTAGACGCAGTGGGTATGCTGTTGAGGTCCGACAGGCTTTCAACTCGATGACGAGCACCATCCGACGCTATTACGTATATGAAACCGTCCCGCGTCCAGCACTTATTTATGCCAAAGCGTCTTCTGGCTTCGAGGAAAACATCGTGCCTGCTTTTCGTCAAGAACTCCGACTCTGTTAAGCCCGTGCCTTTAAATTTGGTTTTTGCGAACCAAACTTTATCGCGGATGCTAACGTCAGTGAATTTTACCACAATAGGCCTGGGTTTCTTATCTGACCGTTGGCCTAAGCGGTATGAGTGCTTAATGCTGGCGCTTGAAAAGTTTGGAAGCAAGAGATGATCCGCTACAAGGCCCGTGACGCGAGCCGACGTGTCTTCAGTCTTCTCCTCTGGGACACCATGAAGAAGAAGCATCTTCCGTCTATGCCGCATCTCCTGACGGTCAAGCTCTCTCCCAAGAAATTCTACTTGGCACTGAAGAGTGTTTAAAGCAGATATTACAAAGGATTTAAATGTAATAAAATCTGATGCCAAAGAAGTTGTAGATCCGGGAGAGGAGGTTTTATTTAGATCGTGCTGGAACTCTTGCATCCTGTTATTAAACAACTCTGTCATGGCTGCCAGTGATTGCTTGATAGAGTCCATATTGAGTGTTTAAGTTGGTGGTAATTGTTTAGAGTGAACTTTATTAAAGGAAAACACTTGCTGACGGTAAATGTAAGCTACATATATTAATTTTTCATAACACTGTATATAAAATATGAATATGTATATTTAATTTAAATAAAAAGACCCTTTAGACTTAGACCTGACTAAACATCTATTACAACAGTACATTACTAATCATCGCGATAAGATGAAGACTGCCTATAACTTAATAAACGATCATACTCATAGCGAACGAACCAACATAATGAGTAATAGGAACGAAAATAGGGAACCTGAAGTTGAATAATCAACTGAACAACCAGTCTTCATAAAGAACCCCGCTGCTAGCAGACAAAAAATTGCTACCAAGTATACCCATGACACAGTACTTGCAGACTTGCCTATTCATATCTACGTTTCCAAGAAGAAAAGTCCCATAGCCAAATCTAGACTTAAACGAGTGACTAAGACTAAGAAATTGTTACAGGACTTGACTGGTACTGACCTTGCTAACTCTTCAGATGATGTTGGCTCTGGACATAAAACTTGAACACCTAGAAAATGGACCAGGACTCCTCCCTTTTTATCTTGGAAATGCCAAACTCATAACCCACTATCATTCCTTTATTCAATACATAGAACTAAATGAGATCGAATGTCATCTTGATTCAATCGATTCACAGTTAAACCATTTTAGAACTACTCTGGATAAAGATATTTACGCTCTTTATGAATTACAAAATGATTATATATCTAACAGATTAACTAAAATACGGTCTCAGATTAAAAGTTTGGAACCCCATCGAATTAAACGAGGCTTAATTAATGGTATTGGCTCTATTATCAAAAGTATAACTGGTAACCTGGATCAAACAGATGCTGAAAAGTATAATAGTGCGTTAGAAATCTTAGAAAGTAACAATGAAAAGTTAGTATCCGAATTTAATGACCATATTAGTTTAAATAAAGAATGGATGATGAAATATAATTCACTCTTTACGAATATCGTACAGAACCAAGTTAAGATTAATAGCACATTAGAGTTACTGTTAGAACATGACGCCTACGCAAACAATACCCTGATTAAATTTGCAAAGTTTGCCCAATTATTGATAATTATTAGTAAGAATGCAGAAGACCTAATGTTAAAATTAAGTAGATTAGAAGATATATTAGCGTTTGTGCGTGCATCGAGCACCCATCATAGCATGTTAAGTACTAGTAGTTTAGAAGATATTTTAGATAAACTAAGACACATTTATAGCTCCAAGGAGTTAATAGAGGCAGATCTTAGAGATTATTATAGTATTATCAGACCCGGTTATTATTATGTAGGAAAGCGAATAGTAATAATTTTTAAATTCTCTATTGTTTCTCCTAGACAATACAAATTATTTAAACTCTCAAATGTTCCTAACAAAGACCAATATACCTTTATCCCACCATACCCTCTCATAGCAACTGATGGTAAAGCTTTCATGTACATGGAAGCTGAATGCCCGAAGTTTGATCAGCAATATCTCTGCGAGGAAAACATCCGACATCAGGCCCGAGAAAAGTCAGAGTGCGTCCAGACCCTCATCACCAGTCAATCTATGGATAGATCCTGCCGGCCCGTTAAAATTACGCTAGTCGAAGAAACAATGGAGCAACTAGATGATCAGTACTACACTCTTATCTTCCCACGCCCAACGAAGGTTGAGTTAGAATGCAGCAGCCATGAATTCACTACCCTATTCGGAAGTTATCTAGCCACAATTCCGCAGACGTGTTCACTACATACTGACGAATTCACCATCGTTAATATTCAAAATAAACTCAAAGGACAGCCGCTGAAAATAACCGAAATTCAAGAACATTATACATCTACAAAGAACATTACAATCCCTCACCTGAAAATGAAAAATATAAATACACCGGGACTACGCAGCATTGAAGCCAGGGTCCTGAATGAGCAACCTACAAAACTAGATCATCTCCATGGAAGTATATATCATACAACTATTCCATTTTACATACTTTTGTTCAGCGCACTGGTACTTAGTATTGCCATACTCACTAAGCGGCACATTCACCATGTAACAAGGAATGAATCGGTTAAAAAAGATAACGGGACACATTTGCACTCAACGCTTTCAAATAGTCGCTGATCGACGGGGGGAGGTGTTATGTATGCGACCACCCTATGGAGGTACATTAGGACATCGTGTTCGCCGAAACCACCGACGACGGCCCGGTACCAGCAACCCTTGCGCAACATCACGCCGCCCAACAACGGACCACACCGATCTTTCTTTATAATTTCTGTGTCTCTTAGAATTAAGAAAAGTATTAATATAAATAATATTATAATATAAATAATATAATAATTGGTTCTGAGGGCATTCTGTGTTACAACCTCAACACATGAAGTAGTCTAATTAAATTAGTATTAATATTTGTAAAATTAGTTTGTGAATTAAAATAAATTTACTTTTAAAGTACTTTCGGTTTTTTTTAAGTCCTTCGGCTGCGAACAACGTAATTTATGTATAAACAAGGAACATCTAAAAATCCTAACATATAAAATTTAAAAAACAAATCAAACTTAAAATATAAATTCAAATAAAAATATGAGAAGACAAGTAACTCAAATAAAAATATGAGAAGACAAGTAACCATGAGCCGAGATGGCCCAGTGGTTAGAACACGTGCATCTTAACCGATGATTTCGGGTTCAAAACCCAGGCAGGCACCACTGAATTTTCATGTGCTTAATTTGTATTTATAATTCATCTCGTGCTCGGCGGTGAAGGAAAACATCGTGAGGAAACCTGCATGTGTCTAATTTCAACGAAATTCTGCCACATGTGTATTCTGCCAACCCGGGCCCAGTTCGAGTCTTCGTTAAACGAAGTCTCGAACTGGGGCCGGCTAAACCTAGTCTATTTCAACCCCAAAAAGACGCAAGTTTGCGCGTTAACCGCTAAAAAAACACCATTCGTCGTATCTCCACGATTCGAGAACATTCCGTTAGCCGCCACAGCTAGTATCGGAATACTTGGCGTTGATGTTTCGAGCCTCGTTCAGTTCCGCGGTCAACTGGAAGGCAAAGCCAAATTGGCATCAAAAAAGCTTGGTGTGCTCAGCAAGGCAAGACAGTATTTCACGTCGGCCCATAGCCTAAGACTATTCAAAGCGCAAATTCGGCCTCACATGGAGTACTGCTCTCACCTCTGGGCTGGTGCTCCCCAGTACCAGCTCCTTCCATTTGACCGTATCCAACGTAGAGCAGCTCGAATTATCGACGATCAAGCTCTTTCTGATCTGCTCGATCCTTTGGTTTTGCGTAGAGATGTTGGATCACTCAACACGTTGGAACACGGGGAGTGTTCCGCGGAATTGTTTGGATTAATCCCGGCAGCTGAATTTCACCTTCGGACATCTCGACAAAATTCTAAATTTCACCCGCACCACTTAGATGTCCGTAAATCCACAACAGCGTGATTTTTAAGGCATTTTCTGCCTCGCACAACCACTCTGTGGAACCAGCTTTCGCCGGCGGTTTATTAATAATAATAATAATAATAATAATAATAATAATAATAATAATAATAATAATAATAATAATAATACAAATTTAACGACAAATTTAAAACACAATATCCGGACTGGAATGTAAGTCAACAACGTATCGCAGATCAAAGAAGAGTAATAATTAGAAATAAATTAATAAGTGAAGATGAAATAGCACATCTTAAATCAGAAATTGCTGAACAATTAAGAAGGGAAGTGGATTTAAATAATCAAACAGATACATCGTTGCATTCACCCCATTTACAATCACAACCGTTAATTCAGACACACAATATAGTTACTAGCCCTACAACTTACAATATTACACAATCTGATGCTTCTACACAGACAAATTTAACATCCCTAGTTCACGATACAGAAGTACAATATACTCAATCTACAACCTTAGAAAACCCACAACAAGAAAACATTGAAGAATTAAAGAATCTTTTAGAAACAGCACTGACTAAATTTGAAGGTACTGATCCTAAAACCCGACCAAAATTACCGCGATTAAAAGAGAGTAAATTACTTCATGATCTGATTTACACATTCAATACTCATATACTACCTACCTTTTTTTCATTAGATTCCGACCTACTGCATTTACATACATTAATATATTGTTCAGCTTTAGTAATAATAACAAAACTTGGCTATAAAATTAAGTCAGGAAATATAGAAGATTCAAGCATACAGAAGAAAAAGAGCCATAAGCCAGCTTGGGAACATAGATTAGAAAACGATATAAAAAAGCTTAGAGCAGACATTGGTAGGTTAACTCAATATTTAAAAGGCAATAGATCTAAAAAAGTAGTAGAAAAAGTAGAGATAATATTTAAAAATACCAAATTGCACACTATCCACGAACGAGAAAACAAGAAACCAGAAGAATATATCGACACTCTTAAACAGAAACTATCTTTAAAATCACATAGACTTGCAAGATACAGGAAAGCACTTAATAGAAAACAAGATAATAAATTATATTGTACCAACGAAAAAGCTTTTTACAGGTCATTGAATAGTTGTACCTCGAATAATACAAACAATGAAGAACAAATACCAAATAAAGATGAACTTAAAAACTACTGGGCAGGGATTTGGGAAAAAAGGAGTGACCACAATTTACAGGCAAAATGGATTGAAGAAGAGAATCAGAAGTGGGGTTATATGGAACAGATGGAATTTATAGAATTAAAATTAGATGATTTAACTGTAGTTTTAAAGAAAACGAAAAATTGGAAAGCTGCTGGAATAGACCAGATACATAATTTTTGGTATAAAAAGTTTACGTCATTACATGATATTCTAACAAAAATAATTTCAGACCTAATTAACTGTAGAATTCCACTCCCAAATTTTATAACAACCGGTTTGACCTACATGCTACCAAAAAACCAAAACACCCACGATCCATCACAGTACCGTCCCATAACATGCCTACCAACAATATATAAAATAATCACATCCTGCATTACCAATAAGATAGTCTCACACCTGGAAGCACATAATGTAATGTCAGAGGAACAAAAGGGATGCAGGCGAAACCACAGAGGATGTAAAGAGCAATTAATTATAGATTCAACCATACTAAAACATTCAAATAAATTTAATAGAAATTTGTATGTCACATATATAGATTTCAAAAAAGCCTTTGATAGTGTCCCACATTCATGGTTAGTTCAAATTTTACAAACATATAAGATTCATCCTAATATTATTAAATTTTTGAAAGAGGCCATGTCTAATTGGAGAACCACAATAACTTTAACAACAAAAACATCTAAAATCTGTTGTGACGAAATCCATATTAGGAATGGCATCTTCCAGGGAGACTCTCTCAGTCCTTTGTGGTTTTGCCTCGCCCTAAATCCTCTATCTAGAATACTATCAGATTCTAAATTTGGATACCAATTAACACGTGACATAGCGGTTTCTCATTTGATGTACATGGATGACATAAAACTATTTAGTAAATCTGTGATAAAAATGATAAAAATTACAGCGCAATTTAGTAAAGATATAAATATGAATTTTGGCTTAGATAAATGCAAAACTTTAACTATAAAGAAAGGAAAATTAATTGAGAAAAATTATGAAATTAGTGAGGAAATAAATATATCCGAGATGTTAGAAGGGGACTTATATAAATATTTGGGTATATTTCAAGCTAAGGATATTAATCACTCAAAATTAAAACAAGATCTTACCACTGAGTACATCAAAAGAGTAAACCAGCTGTGCAAAAAACATCTTTATTCGCGAAATCTCATAAAAGCAATAAATACTTTTGCTATTCCGGTCCTAAATTACTCCTTCGGGATAATCAAATGGTCTCAGACAGATATTAAGAATTTAGAAATAAAAACTAGAGTCACGCTAACTAAACATAATTATCACCATCCGAAATCAGCTATAGAAAGATTAACGTTGAAAAGACAATTAGGAGGAAGAGGGGTAGTTGATTTAAAAATTCTTTGGCAAAACCAAATCCATAATATTCAAAATTTTTTCTACAATAAAGCAAATACTAGTAAGATACATGCAGCTATAGTAGAAGTTGATGATAATTTCACACCGTTAAACCTAAAAAATAATAATAAAGAGTTTAAAACTATCCAAGAACAAATAAATGAAAAAATTAAAGATTGGAGAAGAAAAGAACTACATGGTAGGCATATCCACGATCTAGAGCAAAATTTCATAGATTTAGATGCGTCAAATAAATGGTTACAAAAAGGTTACCTCTTCCCCGAAACAGAAGGTTTTCTAATTGCTATTCAAGACCAGGTTATCAATACAAGAAATTATAAAAAATATATACTTAAAGAATCAATAGAATCAGATTTATGTCGAAAATGTCACAGAATGCCAGAAAATATACAACATATTACAGGAGCTTGCCCTACTCTAGTTCAAACAGATTACACTCATCGCCACAACCAAATAGTTCACTACATACATCAAAAACTTGCACACAAATATAACCTCACAAATACTCCACTAAAACCATACTATGAATATCAACCCAACCCCGTTTTAGAAAATGAAGAAATAAAAATATATCATGATAGAGCAATTCTTACAGATAAAAAGATTCATTACAATAGACCGGATATAACTTTAGTTAACAAATCATCTAAAATAGCTTACTTAAGTGATGTTTCTGTTCCAAACACACATAACTTATTAAAAACTATTACGGAAAAGATCAATAAATATACAGAATTAAAAGAAGAAATAATAAGAATCTGGAATTTAAATAAGGTTTTTATTATCCCTATCGTGCTTTCCACTACCGGAGTCATACCTAAACACTTACACCAAAGTTTAAAAATTCTTGATTTACCACCTCTCACATACATCACCATGCAAAAAGCTGCTATTTTAAATACTTGTCGAATAGTACGTAAGTTTTTAGAATCTGATAATGAGCTGACTGACTGTACTGACTGACTTTTTCACTCCCCAGATACACTTGGTCATTGACCCGTGTGACTGGAATATTTGCCCCTTTATTTGGGAGATAATTAGCCCAAGAAGAATGATAATAATAATAATAATAATAATAATAATAATAAGCCCCCCGAAACCCAACCACACGTCCTGATTGACCATCTAATCACGTGGGGGGCGGACACACGATAATTAAATTACTGGCGTGGCAAACGTGGCAATGGTAACCCATTTAGTATGGAGACGCGTAGTAAGAAGAAACGTATAGGGCCGCTACCCGGGGGCGATCGCCGGGGCACACCTGGAGCTGGCGCTGGGTGTGACAGCATGCGGACCGTCAGCGGTGAGGAGTTGAGCAGGCGGGCTTCTCCCGATAAATTCCACACTACAGCCGGTCGTCGTGAGTTGAACAGGCGGGCTCACGGCGTTAATGCTACAACCGCTACCGATGATGAAACTAACAGACTGACAGACAGAACAAGTAGCCCAATAGAGCCTTATAATAGTCCTAGCACTTCATCATACACACCCTCCGTCCAGTCATCACCTTCCACTATTAGCTTAAATACAGAATCACACTTACCAGCTTTGAATGTTGCGCGGGAGGCGAATGCCTTTTTGCCCGCGTCCACCAAGGCTGGAAAACCGAGAGTTCGCATGAGATGGAGCAAAGAGGTAAACTCATTTATCATGCGAACATATTACTATATTACCAATTTAGAGACTGACATGACCACATATAGACAGAAGATGCATGAACTTTTTACACAAGAATACCCAGGGATTACGGTTACAGAACAGCGAATTTCCGATCAGAGAAGAACTATAGTAAAAAACAAACTACTAACCGAAGACGAATTGAACCGATTAAAAGAAGAAGCACGTATACAGCTACAACAACACGACGTTACTACACCATTACCCCGAAATCCGTCTCATTCAGAATTTCACTCTCAAACAGAATCTTTTACAATACCAAACACACAAAACACACACACATCAGATATGTCAACACAAACTGAATCTGTAACGATAATATTAGAAAACGAAGTTAATACTTTAAACGCACAAAATCCGATTACTGAAACGTACATACAAGAAATATATGATAAATTTAGTACAACTTTATTGCAATACTCAGGAACGGATCCACTAATACGTCCTCGACTTCCTAAAATAAAATATAGCCCACAACTCTACAATTTAATTCAAATATTTAACCAAAACATATTAAATAGATTTATTTCAGAAGATACACAGCTAATAGACATACATACCCTCATATACTGTACAGCATTAGTAATAACAGAAGAAGTAAATCCTAAACAAATAGAAAATATGCAACGCACAAAAACTAAGCAAACTAATAAACCACCGTGGCAACAAAGACTCGAAAAAGATATCGAAAAACTCAGAGCGGACTGCGGTAGACTAACTCAGTATATTTACAATAATAATAGATCAAATAAAGTAGTAAAAAGAGTAGAAGAAATATTCCAAAATTGTATTATACACACTAAACATGACAAAAATAATAGAAAGCCAGAAGAATATTTGGACACGTTAAAACAAAAACTCGCTCTTAAAGTTAATAGACTCCGAAGATACAAAAAAGCACAACAGCGAAGAAATGATAACGCCATCTTTACAACGAATGAAAAACTCTTCTATAGAAATTTACAAAAACCACATACTCCCACTAACACAGTAACTGACAGGAACACAGACGTACCTACTAAACAAGATCTAGAAGTATTTTGGTCTGGTATATGGGAAGAACAGGTAAGCCATAATTCAAAAGCATTATGGATAAATGACGAAAAAATAGAATTTAGTATAATAAAAGAGATGGAATTTGTAGAGGTAACCGAAACAGATATAAAAAACATAACAGCAAAATTACACAACTGGAAATCACCAGGCATTGACAAGATACACAACTTCTGGTATAAAAAATTAACATCATTACATAAATGCATAGCGAAAAATCTAACACATGTCGTATTAGGACAACAGAAAATACCCGAATTCATGACAATAGGAATAACTTACATGCTACCAAAAACCAAACACTCACCACAACCTTCCCAATACAGACCAATCACATGCCTACCTACAATATACAAAATCTTAACATCAGCCATTACAAACAAAATTAACACACACATAGAACAACACAATATAATAGCAGAAGAACAAAAGGGGTGCAGGCGGGCCCATATGGGATGCAAGGAACAATTAGTTATTGATTCCACAATTCACAAACATGCTGCCACAAAAAATAGAAATCTCCATTGCACTTATATAGATTATCAGAAAGCTTTTGATAGTATTCCACACTCTTGGTTAATTCAAATATTAGAAATATATAAGATAAACCCAAAAATAATAGACTTCTTGCGTAAAATAATGTCATACTGGAAAACAACACTACATCTTAACTATGGCCAAAATACTATCGTTACACGACAGATACAGATTAAGAAAGGGATCTATCAAGGTGATTCCTTGAGTCCCCTATGGTTCTGCCTCGCCCTTAACCCCTTATCGCATCTATTACACCGTTGTCGAGTAGGATATCCTCTTAAAAGTATAGAGGAAACCATTATATCACATCTGATTTATATGAACGACATAAAATTATATGCAAAGAGCGATAAAGACATGAAAAAACTAATAGAAGTAACAAAAGAGTTTAGCACCGATATCAACATGCAATTTGGATTAGATAAGTGCAAAACAATACATATAATAAAAGGCAAAATAAAACCGGGTAACTACGCAATAACTTCTTCTGATACAATAACAGCTATGGAACCAACAGATTTATATAAATACTTAGGCTATAATCAACTTAAAGGACTCGATCATACATCAATCAAACATACACTTACAATAGAATATAAAAGACGAATAAACGTTATATGTAAAACTCAACTCTCTGGGAAAAATCTTATAAAAGCCATTAATACATATGCTATACCTATACTGACATACTCATTTGGAATTATAAAATGGACTAAAACTGACATAGAACAAATAGAACGAAATACACGCACAATTCTAACAAAACACAATAATCTCCACCCTAAATCTGCAATAGAGCGCCTAACACTCAAAAGACAAAATGGAGGAAGGGGATTGATGGATATTTATAATCTCTGGCAAAAACAAATTAATACACTAAAAACATTCTTTCATTTAAAATCTCGCACTAGTGTTATACATAAAGCAATAGTTGTAAATGACATTAACTACACCCCATTAAATTTAAATGAGCAAGGATATCATATGAATGACTGTATTGATGATCCTCAAAAGCAAAAACTAGAAAACTGGAAAAAGAAGGTACTACACGGACGCCACCCACATGACTTAGAACAGCCCCACATTAATACAATAGCATCAAACAAATGGCTCAAAATAGGAAACCTTTTCCCAGAAACCGAAGGTTTCATTATAGCAATCCAAGACCAAATCATTAACACGAAAAACTACAGAAAATATATTATCAAAGATCCCTCTATCACAAATGATAAATGCCGTAAATGTCATATCCAACCAGAGACTATACAACACATAACAGGAGCGTGCATAACCCTTACACAGACAGACTACACTCATAGACATAACCAAGTAAGCAATATCGTTCATCAAAAACTAGCACTCAAACACAAACTTATACAAAACACAAAAACGCCATATTACAAATACACACCACAAACAATCTTAGAAAATGCCACACACAAAATGTATTACGATCGAGGCATTCTTACCGATAAGACCATTCACTATAACAGACCAGATATAACTCTACAAGACAAAATAAATAAAGTCACTTACCTTATAGACATAGCAGTACCCAATACGCACAATCTACAGAAAACTATCGCTGAAAAAATAAATAAATATAATGAGCTCAAGGAAGAAGTTACAAGAATCTGGAAACAAGAAAAAGTGTACATCATCCCTATAGTTATCTCAACAACTGGTGTCGTCCCAAACCATCTCCTCCATAGTCTAAAATTATTAGATCTAAATGAGTCCCTTTATATCCCAATACAGAAGGCTGCTATCTTGAACACATGTAGAATAGTAAGAAAGTTCATGCAATTAGAAGAGACTGACACAACATAATTACTACACATAAATAACACACACCACATACTGCATTCACTTGATTTATATCCGTGAATGTAGTTTACACCAGCTTAAAGGCTGAGAAAAATAAAATTTCCGAAAATAATAATAATAATAATAATAATAATAATAATAATAATAATAATAATAATAATAATAATAATAATAATAAGCCCCCCAAAATCCAACCTTACGTCCGAGTCGAACACCAGACCACGTGGGGGGCGGACACGCATACATTTGAAACTTATGCGGCAAACAAGGCTATGGTAACCCATCAAACATGGAGCAACATTCAGAGAGATTACGTATAGGGCCGCTACCCGGGGGTCGCCGGGGCACACCTGGAGCCAGTGCTGGGTGTTACAGCATGCGATCCACTGGCGGTGGGGGACTGAGCAGGCGGGTTCCCCCCGAACAATTATCTACAGCCGACAATAGTTTACCCGTTATTAGTGCTAATCAAAATTCTGCTGTTAGTTTTAACAGGCCAACTGAGGATGTTTCGCAGGGAGCCGCTAGCTCACAACCTGCGACCACCAAGGCTGGTAAACCCAGAGTACGCATGAAGTGGGACAAAGAAGTTAACTTGTTTATTATGCGTACTTATCTTTATATTACAAAATTAGAAACTGATAAAGTTATGTACCCTAAACGGCTATTCGACAAATTTAAAACACAATATCCGGACTGGAATGTAAGTCAACAACGTATCGCAGATCAAAGAAGAGTAATAATTAGAAATAAATTAATAAGTGAAGATGAAATAGCACATCTTAAATCAGAAATTGCTGAACAATTAAGAAGGGAAGTGGATTTAAATAATCAAACAGATACATCGTTGCATTCACCCCATTTACAATCACAACCGTTAATTCAGACACACAATATAGTTACTAGCCCTACAACTTACAATATTACACAATCTGATGCTTCTACACAGACAAATTTAACATCCCTAGTTCACGATACAGAAGTACAATATACTCAATCTACAACCTTAGAAAACCCACAACAAGAAAACATTGAAGAATTAAAGAATCTTTTAGAAACAGCACTGACTAAATTTGAAGGTACTGATCCTAAAACCCGACCAAAATTACCGCGATTAAAAGAGAGTAAATTACTTCATGATCTGATTTACACATTCAATACTCATATACTACCTACCTTTTTTTCATTAGATTCCGACCTACTGCATTTACATACATTAATATATTGTTCAGCTTTAGTAATAATAACAAAACTTGGCTATAAAATTAAGTCAGGAAATATAGAAGATTCAAGCATACAGAAGAAAAAGAGCCATAAGCCAGCTTGGGAACATAGATTAGAAAACGATATAAAAAAGCTTAGAGCAGACATTGGTAGGTTAACTCAATATTTAAAAGGCAATAGATCTAAAAAAGTAGTAGAAAAAGTAGAGATAATATTTAAAAATACCAAATTGCACACTATCCACGAACGAGAAAACAAGAAACCAGAAGAATATATCGACACTCTTAAACAGAAACTATCTTTAAAATCACATAGACTTGCAAGATACAGGAAAGCACTTAATAGAAAACAAGATAATAAATTATATTGTACCAACGAAAAAGCTTTTTACAGGTCATTGAATAGTTGTACCTCGAATAATACAAACAATGAAGAACAAATACCAAATAAAGATGAACTGAAAAACTACTGGGCAGGGATTTGGGAAAAAAGGAGTGACCACAATTTACAGGCAAAATGGATTGAAGAAGAGAATCAGAAGTGGGGTTATATGGAACAGATGGAATTTATAGAATTAAAATTAGATGATTTAACTGTAGTTTTAAAGAAAACGAAAAATTGGAAAGCTGCTGGAATAGACCAGATACATAATTTTTGGTATAAAAAGTTTACGTCATTACATGATATTCTAACAAAAATAATTTCAGACCTAATTAACTGTAGAATTCCACTCCCAAATTTTATAACAACCGGTTTGACCTACATGCTACCAAAAAACCAAAACACCCACGATCCATCACAGTACCGTCCCATAACATGCCTACCAACAATATATAAAATAATCACATCCTGCATTACCAATAAGATAGTCTCACACCTGGAAGCACATAATGTAATGTCAGAGGAACAAAAGGGATGCAGGCGAAACCACAGAGGATGTAAAGAGCAATTAATTATAGATTCAACCATACTAAAACATTCAAATAAATTTAATAGAAATTTGTATGTCACATATATAGATTTCAAAAAAGCCTTTGATAGTGTCCCACATTCATGGTTAGTTCAAATTTTACAAACATATAAGATTCATCCTAATATTATTAAATTTTTGAAAGAGGCCATGTCTAATTGGAGAACCACAATAACTTTAACAACAAAAACATCTAAAATCTGTTGTGACGAAATCCATATTAGGAATGGCATCTTCCAGGGAGACTCTCTCAGTCCTTTGTGGTTTTGCCTCGCCCTAAATCCTCTGTCTAGAATACTATCAGATTCTAAATTTGGATACCAATTAACACGTGACATAGCGGTTTCTCATTTGATGTACATGGATGACATAAAACTATTTAGTAAATCTGAAATGATAAAAATTACAGCGCAATTTAGTAAAGATATAAATATGAATTTTGGCTTAGATAAATGCAAAACTTTAACTATAAAGAAAGGAAAATTAATTGAGAAAAATTATGAAATTAGTGAGGAAATAAATATATCCGAGATGTTAGAAGGGGACTTATATAAATATTTGGGTATATTTCAAGCTAAGGATATTAATCACTCAAAATTAAAACAAGATCTTACCACTGAGTACATCAAAAGAGTAAACCAGCTGTGCAAAAAACATCTTTATTCGCGAAATCTCATAAAAGCAATAAATACTTTTGCTATTCCGGTCCTAACTTACTCCTTCGGGATAATCAAATGGTCTCAGACAGATATTAAGAATTTAGAAATAAAAACTAGAGTCACGCTAACTAAACATAATTATCACCATCCGAAATCAGCTATAGAAAGATTAACGTTGAAAAGACAATTAGGAGGAAGAGGGGTAGTTGATTTAAAAATTCTTTGGCAAAACCAAATCCATAATATTCAAAAATTTTTCTACAATAAAGCAAATACTAGTAAGATACATGCAGCTATAGTAGAAGTTGATGATAATTTCACACCGTTAAACCTAAAAAATAATAATAAAGAGTTTAAAACTATCCAAGAACAAATAAATGAAAAAATTAAAGATTGGAGAAGAAAAGAACTACATGGTAGGCATATCCACGATCTAGAGCAAAATTTCATAGATTTAGATGCGTCAAATAAATGGTTACAAAAAGGTTACCTCTTCCCCGAAACAGAAGGTTTTCTAATTGCTATTCAAGACCAGGTTATCAATACAAGAAATTATAAAAAATATATACTTAAAGAATCAATAGAATCAGATTTATGTCGAAAATGTCACAGAATGCCAGAAAATATACAACATATTACAGGAGCTTGCCCTACTCTAGTTCAAACAGATTACACCCATCGCCACAACCAAATAGTTCACTACATACATCAAAAACTTGCACACAAATATAACCTCACAAATACTCCACTAAAACCATACTATGAATATCAACCCAACCCCGTTTTAGAAAATGAAGAAATAAAAATATATTATGATAGAGCAATTCTTACAGATAAAAAGATTCATTACAATAGACCGGATATAACTTTAGTTAACAAATCATCTAAAATAGCTTACTTAAGTGATGTTTCTGTTCCAAACACACATAACTTATTAAAAACTATTACGGAAAAGATCAATAAATATACAGAATTAAAAGAAGAAATAATAAGAATCTGGAATTTAAATAAGGTTTTTATTATCCCTATCGTGCTTTCCACTACCGGAGTCATACCTAAACACTTACAGCAAAGTTTAAAAATTCTTGATTTACCACCTCTCACATACATCACCATGCAAAAAGCTGCTATTTTAAATACTTGTCGAATAGTACGTAAGTTTTTAGAATCTGATAATGAGCTGACTGACTGTACTGACTGACTTTTTCACTCCCCAGATACACTTGGTCATTGACCCGTGTGACTGGAATATTTGCCCCATTATTTGGGAGATAATTAGTCCAAGAAGAATAATAATAATAATAATAATAATAATAATAATAATAATAATAAGCCCCCCAAAGTCCAACCTTTCGTCCGGACTCGAACACCTGAGTCACGTGGGGGGCGGACACCCGCAATGAATTAACTATGCGGGTGACTAACAGGGCAATGGCAAACCCATCGATATGGAGCTAAGAAGTAAGCGATCACGTATAATGTCGCTGCCCGGGGGCTATCGCCGGGGCACATCTGGAGCTGACGCTGGATGTTTCAGCCTGCGAACCGTCAGCAGCGAGAAGCTGAACAGGCGGGCCCTCGCTGGGGATAAACCCGAAAATGCTACAGCCGAACTAGGAGGATGCTATTCACCGTCTCCATGCAATAGCCCAACCGTATCAATAACTTCAAATAACTCATCATTTAGATTTTCTCAAATACCATCATCAACTAGTAGCATGCTTTTAGAGGATGTTGTGCAGACGACACTTTCTGTCAATAAACCTGCACCCACCACTAACGGCGTAAAAAAGCGTAGGAAATGGAGTCCTGATGTTAATAAATATATCCTACGCAAATATCTTGAAATTACTAAATTGGAAACAGACACAAAAGCGTACCTTACACCATTATATGAAAACTTTAGTAAAATGTATCCTGATATGAACGACGTAACTCGACAACGACTTGGTGATCAGCGGAGAGCTATAATGCAGAAAAAGTTACTACCGCAATCTACAATAGACCAAATATACAATCAAGTCAAAATGGAATTGCAAAATATATCATTCACAAATACTCAATCTCAGAATTCAACATTGTACATCTCTTCATCAAATAACACAAGCAGAAATTTAAAAACACCCACACAACAGACACGAATGAAGTGGACGAAAGAACACAATGAGGCAATAATAAGAGCATACTATAAAATTACTCAACTAGAGTCAAACATAACCGCATATAGGCAACCACTTCACCAGGCTTTTATTGACACTTTTCCACACTTAGCACATATATCGGAACAAAGGATTGCTGATCAGAGACGTCTCATTCTCAATAACAACTACGTTAGCAAGGATAAGCGCGAAGAAATTAAAAAAGAAGTCGCACACGAATTAAATAGTGATAAATATGATGTAAATATGCAATCTGAAAATCCAAGTTATCAAAATTGCAATTATTCGATCTCTCAAACTAACGTACACTCAGAAACTATACAAAGTAATAGCCCCATACAGACACCTAACACACAACCTCAAATAACACCTTTTGTAATAAATCAACGGACACAGACACAACATACACTCCAAATAGATTATATGGACCAAAGAAATGAGGTGACTGATGGTAGTTTAGAAAAAGAGCTATTGGAGAAACTTCGAGAGACACTAGAAACGTTCACAGATATAAGTCCAGAAACCAGACCAAAATTACCAAGGCTAAGAGAAAACAAAGAACTATACAAACTACTCAATATATTGAACCAAAAGATCCTACATAAATTTTTAAGCGATGATACAACTGTCTCTGAAGTTCATACTCTAATCTACTGCACAGCAATGGTCATAAGTAAGCAACTAGGATACAAAGTACGACTAAATACTAATGATTACAGACAACATATAAAACCTGAAAAACAACCATGGCAAATTAGGTTAGAAAAAGACATAGCAGCTTTAAGAGTGGACATAGGAAGATTAAGCCAATATATAAAAAACAATAGATCGAAGAAAATCGTACGCGAAGTAGCTTTAATTTTAAACAAGAATAAAGTACATTCATCTCACGAAGGGAATAATATTACGCCTCAAGATGTTTTAGATACACTTAAACAAAAATTAACGCTAAAAGCACATAGACTAGCTCGTTACTTAAAGGCTCTGAAGAGGAAAAAAGACAACAAACTATTCATGACCAATGAAAAAGGTTTTTACAGACAGTTAGAACTTAGTGGCAGAAAAAATAATAGCCTCGAGCAATCAGAAATACCGGATAAAGATGATTTCAAAAACTACTGGGCCGATTTGTGGGAAAAAAGTGAGTGTCATAACGAAAGAGCAAAATGGATAAAGGAAGAAGAAAGAAAATGGGAGGGTATTGAAGAAATGGAATTTTTAGATTTAACAAAAGAAGATATTGAAAAAGTAACGCGAAAAATGAAAAATTGGAAGGCTGCGGGGCCGGATGGAATACAAAACTTTTGGCTTAAAAAACTTTCTTTCCTACATGAGATACTTGCTAAAAAATGTACAGAACTGATTAAGGGAGAAGCACAATTACCAGACTTTGTAACAAAAGGTATAACCCATATGCTACCAAAAAGTGCAGATACATCAAGCCCATCACAGTATAGACCAATTACTTGTTTGCCAACCTTATACAAACTGATTACGTCCTGCATATCTAATAAAATTAACTCGCATATAGAATCCAATAACATATTAGCAGAAGAGCAAAAAGGCTGCAGGCAGGGTCATAGGGGATGTAAAGAACAGCTAATTATTGATTCTACAATACTAAAACAAGCACAAAAACTCAATAGAAATTTACATGTAACATACATCGACTACAAAAAAGCTTTTGACAGTGTACCCCATTCTTGGTTAATTAGAGTTCTGCAAATTTATAAAGTAAACCCTACAATAATAACATTCCTGGAAGATGCCATGGCCAAATGGAAAACAACTTTATCTCTTTCCAATGGAACTTCCAAAATTATCACAGATGAAATTCATATTTGTAATGGCATTTTCCAGGGCGATTCACTGAGCCCCCTATGGTTCTGCCTTGCACTCAACCCACTTTCGCATTTACTTAACCAATTTAAAAACGGATACAACCTATCTAACAGTACAGCAATAACACATTTAATGTATATGGATGATATCAAGTTATATGGTAAATCGGAAAAAGATATGGAAGACCTACTAACTATAACAGCTAACTTCAGTAAAGACATTCACATGACGTTTGGATTAGATAAATGCAAAACCTTACACATACACAATGGAAACATATTAACAGGAGATTATAATATAAATAACACAATAAATATTACAGCTATGGACATAAACCACACATATAAATATCTAGGCATACAACAAAATAAATATATAAATCATACACAAATTAAAAAAGAACTTACATCAGAATATCTAAGAAGAGTAAATGTAATATGTAGACAGAAACTTAATTCTAGAAATTTGTTTAAGGCTCTTAATACTTACGCAATTCCTATACTGACGTACTCATTTGCTATAATTAAATGGACCAATACAGATATATCTCATTTACAAATTAAAACAAGAACCTCATTAACTAAACACAAATACCTGCATCCAAAATCTGCTATTGAAAGAATGACCATTAAAAGAGAGAAAGGGGGAAGAGGGTTAGTTGATCTAAAAATGTTGTTGGAAAGCCAAATAAGCAACCTGAGAATTTTTTTCTATAGCAAAACTGAGAGTTCAATACACAAAGCCGTGGTAGAGATTGACGACAAAATAACACCATTAAATTTAAAAGAAACTCACGTCACTTATAAGTTACAGAATATTAGCGAAAAGGAGAAACTAGATTCATGGCGACAGAAACAACTACATGGCAGACATATTAAAGACTTAGAACAACAGCATATTGATTCTGTAGCTTCAAACAAATGGCTAAAATTAGGTTACCTATTCCCTGAAACAGAAGGATTCTTGATTTCAATACAAGATCAAGTCATCAATACTAAAAATTACAGGAAACACATAATTAAAGATCCAAGCTCTCTAGATGACCGATGTAGAAAATGTCACAAAAATCCAGAAACCATTCAGCACATAATAAACGCATGCCCACTTTTAACACAGAATGACTACACACACCGACATAACCAAATCGCACATTACGTGCATCAAAAACTTGCCATTAAATATAAACTGTTACCGCCTAAAGTAGAACCATACTACCAGTACACAGCCAAAGCCGTTCTGGAGAGTCCCAGTTATAGGATGTACTTTGACCGAGCTATACTAACAGACAAAACGATTTATTGTAATAGACCAGACATCACCGTAGTTGATAAAACTAACAAAACTGCATATTTAATAGACATAGCCGTTCCTAATACCCATAATATAAAACAAACAATTGCAGATAAAATACATAAATACTCTGAACTTAAAGAAGAGATACTTAGAATATGGAATTTGGACAAAGTGTACATCGTTCCACTGGTACTCTCCAGCACGGGAGTAATCCCAAATCATCTACACCATACTATTAAATTACTACAACTCCCAGAAAATGCATATATCACCATGCAAAAAGCTGCCATCCTAAATACATGCCGTATTGTACGTCGTTTTCTTCAGGATGAACCTACATAAAACATATTGACTACATAAATAAGATCATTTACTTGGCCATGCCCGTAAATGGTTTACAAAAATACCAGCTCTCGGCTGAGAAAAACACATATCGTATATAATAATAATAATAATAATAATAATAATAATAATAATAATAATAAACTTTATTGAAAAAACACAATGCTTACATAATAGATTAACATATGACACTGTTAACCTTCTTAAACTGAACTTAAACTATTACAATGTTTTCCAATGGTTGAGGTGCATTATGGTTTTAGCAATTTTAAAATTTTGATTGTCTTTGGACCCCACACTAGGAGACCTGTATTGTGGGGCCCGAACACTTGATTTCACAGGTTGCTAATCATCGGACCAAGACTTAAATATTCACCAATCTGTATATAATCTATATAGCAGTAAATAATCTATATAGCATTTGTGTTTGGTGTAATGTGTTAGTTTTATGTTTTAAATGTACGTCTTTAACGAATACTTATATTAGTATGATAAGAATATAATTATAATACTTAGATAATAGATAAAATATAGTAATAAAAATAAATAAATAAATAAATATATAAAAATAATAATATCTATATACAAAATAAAAGTAATAGATAAAATTAAATGGTTACATTTAGTAGGTTTTCAGTGTCGTCATAGGAGAGGGTCTTGAGCCAGGATGTTATTTTAATTTTGGCCTCTTTCGTTGTTAGATGTTTTAAGTCGCAGTGTTTTAGTGTTTTGTTATATACGTGAGCTTGAACAAAAGGAGGAAAGCGTCTTGCAAAGGCAGTAGTGATACATGGTATGGGTACTTTGTAAACATTTTTTGTAGTAATCCCATTACGATCTCGTTCGCTAAGTAGTTCGGCATGCTTTATTATACATGTTTTTTAAATATATATAACTGCCGAACTGATAAAACTTCAGCTTCTTTATAAAGCGCAGATGTAGAATATCTGAACGGTTTTTTCAACATAACTTTAAGTACTGATCTTGGAGCTCTCTCAAGTTCAAGCAGCAGAGTTTTTGCTGCGCTATCCCAAGATGATACACAGTAAGTTATTAGTGACTGGCACAATGACATGTATACTGTTCGGAGAATTTTAGTGTTAGTGACGTCTCGTAACTTATTCATTACGTTAATTATTTTGCGCGTCCTAGTTGTGATGAAGTTAAGGTGGTGTTTGAATGAGAGGTTGCGATCAATATATATTTCGAGGTATTTGATGGTATCCACTCTTTCTATTTCTACGCAACTGCATTGATCATTTGCTTTTTTGCACGTGTGTATTTTTAAGCATAAAGACGTATTTGGAGATGATATAGCAGTTTTGTGAAAACATATATACTTGGTTTTCTTTATATTTAGTGTGAGAAAGTTCTCTTGCAACCAGTTTATAACCGTTTCCATACCTTCCTGGGCATGGTGGATTGTTTCATCCCAATTAGAGCCGTGAAAGATTATAGCTGTATCGTCTGCATATGAGATTATGTTGGCATTTTTTATCTCCAGATTTTGTAGGTCATTTATATATAGAATAAACAGCGTTGGTCCGAGTATACTTCCTTGAGGAACGCCAAAATTGGTTATTTGAAGCTGACTTGTGAGATGGTTTATCTTTACACATTGCTTTCTACCTGTAAGGTAAGTTTTAAACCAATCTAGGGATTTTCCTCTTATACCCGTAAGTTCCAGTTTCCTTAGAAGAATTGGTATCGAAACGGTGTCAAAGGCATTTGCAAGATTTAAGTTTTAAGTTTTCGTAATAGTCCGTTACAAAAGTTACGATACCTTGTGTAAATTAGTTTTAGCATATCGTTGTTTGGTTGTGCTCTGTGTTGACTATGTAACTTGTCTCGATGTCTCATACACCTTATAAGGCCTGGTGTTACCCAAGGCTTCAAAATGTACTTAGTCCGGCTTAATCTAACTATAGTCGTGTGTTTATTTATAATTTCTAATAATGTTGTCATAAAAAGTTGAACCGCTACGTTTACGTCGACAGAATTTGTAATATTAGACCAATTTACTTGTGACAGTTTTTTTATAATTGATTATATTTCATCCTCGTACGTGGCATTCGGTTTCCGTTTGATGACTTGAGGGTAAGACCTGTAATAGCAATGTTGTGGTCCGTGATGTCAGAATCACATACTATGCCGGTAACAGTACCTTTTGTTTTGACCATCATGTGATCTAAGCATGCGTTTCCTCTTGTTGGTAATATAATAGCCGGTGTGAGAGCATGTTCTACAAGTAAACAAAGGTAATCCGCGCACGAAGAATGATTCGAAGCTGGTGTGATATTTATGTTTATATCGCCACAAACTACTACGTTTGTTTGGTCTCTAATTTTGCACAAGAGAGTAGCCAATAATTCCAGGAAATTGTCTACACTCCTACTGCAAGGAGATCTATATATGCCTAGTACCGTGATAAGGTTGTTGATTTTAACTAGCAGGCAGTCAGAGTTTAAAGTTGAATGATCATGAACACTTGCGCTGTGTGAGTTTTCTACGTAAATTACTACTCCGCTGTTTTGATTTCTCGTTGTTTTTGTGTTGTGTGCGGTATATCCTGGGATGTGAGGTATAATATAAGTGTCATTCAACCAACATTCTGTTAGGACTATAACGTCTATTTTCATACTAAAGCGACATAGTGTAGTATAAAAACAGTTAAAGTTTTTCTCTAGACTTCGTATATTTAAGGTTAATATGATAAAATTGTGATCAGGGCTCATTGTATTTTTGCAAGTTTCTGGCATAGAAATTGTGTGACAGTTAATATTGATTAATTCCGGATTATAGCTAACGCTGTTTTGTAACATTGCAAATAAGATGGCCCAGTGGTTAGAACGCGTGCATCTTAACCGATGATTTCGGGTTCAAACCCAGGCAGGCACCACTGAAATTTCATGTGCTTAATTTGTGTTTATAATTCATCTCGTACTCGGCGGTGAAGGAAAATCGTGAGGAAACCTGCATGTGTCTAATTTCAACGAAATTCTGCCACATGTGTATTCCGCCAACCCGCATTGGAGCAGCGTGGTGGAATATGCTCCAAACCTTCTCCTCAAAGGGAGAGGAGGCCTTTATCCCAGCAGTGGGACATTTACGGGCTGCTAATGCTAAAAAAAATTTAGGCAGTATGTTCTTAATTTGATTAAATGGAGTCACGCTATTAAATTCATCTGTTATATAAATATTGACACTGTTAAGAAGATTAAGGATACGGGTTTGTGTTAGGTTAGTATGTGATAAAATTATTAGATAATGATAATATATATAATGTAATAATATAACAATAAGATAATGATATATAATACTCAAAGCTAATACATAATTGTGTAAAAAATATATATGTAAAAATGTAATGAAATTTGTGATGGGTTTGTGTTGTATTTTACCAATAATATTCTCGAAATTACAAATACTTAAACAAACAAAATTGGAGGTGTATGTTTCCATAGTCATTAAAATACTTACTCGATTTATAACACAGTATAGGAAGAACTTTTCATTATGTTTAAAATACATATCTAAACAATATTTTTGGGAGTAATAAAAATGACTAAATTTACAAAAACTCAGAAATAAGCAGTCAAAACAAAAATAAAAATTACAATATTTTAGAGTCGGCAAGTTTATGTTTTTAGTTATTAATTTAGTTTTACATTTAACTAGGTGTTTGTTACATAGGTTTTTAGTAACTGTTGTGTTGGTTTTCAAATTTTTGTATAACACGTCACATATTTAGTTGTTAGGTAGTCTGCCCAAGCCTTCTTCCGATCGAATAGCAATGGCCGATTTTCCTTCTCGTTGACGAATATAAATATTTCCGTTGTTTGTCCAACAGAAAGCGTAGCCCTTCTCTTTTGATATGTTACTGCAGTGACGAAAAAATTGCCTGTTTTGTTTAGTAAGTCGTTCGTTAAAATATATTTTACGTGTTGGTCCCGATACGCCCAGATCGGTGCTTGTGACGTTTTTTCGAACTTTACTTGCTTTAAGTAATTCATTTCGCTTAGACCGTCTTAATAAGCGTACAACAAGTGGTCTGGGAAGATTTTCTGTTTGTTCTAACGACTGTCGAGAGGCCTGTTTACGCGGGCCCACTCGAGAAGCTGAATCTATTTCTTGTTCAGATAGATCTACGCCAAGTTTCTTTGCAGCAAGTAATGTTATGTGAGTGACGTTTTCGTTGTTATGTTCAGGGATGCCACAGAGCTCTATTTCGTTTAACAAGTAGTTTTGTGTATGGGCGTTTAGTTCGGAACGTAGTTCGAATACTGTGCCTTTAAGGATGTCGATTTCCGTGCTTCGACTTTCAAGCAATTTAATTCGGGACTCATTTTCCGATACCGAGTTAGTTAGAATGTCTAGACGTTCATGACAGCGGAGCATTGATGTTGTGGCTTCATCCGATTTTATTTTTAGAGAGGACAGTTCAGTTGTCAGTAGGCGTACCTCGTTAATAAGGTCTGTTATATCAGAATTACTGGTATCAAGCGTGTAGTCAGATTTTTTCCGCAGGGTGACATTTTGTGAGTCTATTGTTTGACGTACCGGGGTTGAGCTGTTATCACCCTGTCTTCTTCTTTGGGCCGAACATTCTGGACATAACCAAACTTTTTCGTATTCTGGTGTTAGAGAAGTAGCATTGATGCACTTCAAACAAAAAAGCTTATTACATTGCATAGAAGTACATTTGATAACATTGCCATCCTTAGTATTTTTCAAGCAGCCGGCGCAATTCATTTCAAAGAAATAAAATGTTACTTTTTAAATAATATGGTATTGAATACGGCACGACTGTGTTAATGAGTCATTACTCATTAGCTAATGACCGGGGTCGATGACCGAGCGCACTGCAACTATTGCACTGTGTCAGTTGAGAATTGTTCAATATTTAAATTTCGTTTTGTATTTTTTTTCTTGTTTTAATTTGTATTTACACAAAACTGTCGTCACTGCACTAGTTGTTTTGTAACGAGTATTTTAGTATAGAATACAACACTTAATCACAGGTTTAACCACTAGATTACTTAAAAAGAATCAGGAGTAACGTAAAACTTGTGGTGCCACACGCGGCGGCATCGATTGACTGCAATTACAATCATTGTATAATTTACTAGGAGATAATATTATCTCACGATTCGAGAACATTCCGTTAGCCGCCACAGCTAGTATCGGAATACTTGGCGTCGATATTTCGAGCCTCGTTCCGTTCCGCGATCAATTGGAAGGCAAAGTTAAATTGGCATCAAAAAAGGTCGGTGTGCTCAGCAAGGCAAGACAGTATTTCACGTCGGCCCATCGTCTAAGACTATATAAGGCGCAAATTCGGCCTTACATGGAATACTGCTCTCACCTCTGGGCGGGTGCTCCCCAGTACCAGCTCCTTCCATTTGACCGTATCCAACGTAGAGCGGCTCGAATTATCGACGATCAAGTCCTTTCCGATCTGCTTGATCCTTTGGCTTTGCGTAGAGATGTTGGATCACTCTGCATCTTCTACAGAATTTTCCACGGGGAATGTTCCCATGAATTGTTCGGATTAATCCCGGCTGCTCAATTTCATCTTCGCACATCTCGCCAAAATTCAAAATATCACCCACACCACCTAGATGTCCGAAATTTTTTTATCCAGAACAGCGCGATTTTTAAGATATTTTCTGCCTCGCACAACCACTCTGTGGAACCTGCTTTCGCCAGCGGTTTTTCCGTACCGATACGACTTAGGAATCTTCAAGAAAAGAGCGTACTCCTTCCTGAAAGGCCGACAAGGCACCTGCAAGCCCCCCGGTGTTGCAGATGTCTATGGGCGGTGGTAGTCACTTTCCATCAGGTGAGCCTCGTGCTCGTTTGCCACCTCTAACATAAAAAAAGGATAGTTTTCAATGGCTTTGATTTTATCGGGGTTAGGTTTAATGCCATCTTTGCTAATTATATGACCGAGGTAAGCGGTTTCTAACTTTAAAAACCCGGATTTATCCATTTGTATTTTAAAGTTAGATTCCCGTAACTTTTTAAATACTTCTTCGAGGTTTACCGTGTGCTCTTGAAGGAATGTACTAAACACGATGATATCATCAAGATAAACTAAGCAAATCTCATTTTGAAGTCCTCTGAGTACATTATCCATGACTCGTTGGAACGTCGATGGAGAGTTCTTTAAGCCCATGGGTATTCTGAGAAATTCAAAATGTTCATGTTCGACATTAAAAGCGGTCTTTGGAATGTCTTGTGGATCCATTTCTACTTGGTAGAATCCACTAGCCAAATCTAAGGTGGTGAAGTAGTGACATTTTCCTATTTTATCTAAAACGTCATTGATGTTGGGGATGGGGTACTTGTCATCTAACGTCTTTTCATTTAGTTTCTGGACGTCAACAACTAGGCGCCATTTTTGTTTGCCTGAAGCATCCGCTTTCTTTGGAACAATCCAAATAGGAAAGCTCCACGCAGAATCAGATGGTCTGATAATACCTTGCTCTAAAATTTTAGATATTTGATCCCTAACTTCGTTCCACACGCCGAATTCCACCGCACGAATGGATAACGATAATTTTATGTTTGATTTTTTTAGTAAATGTTGGCTTCCCCTTCTATATGGAAAACGTCAGAGTACCGCAAAACAAAAAGTTATAAGGTTGGCTTTCTCTTCTTCGTTTAAATGATCTGTCCGTAACCGCGCTAGCTAGCACAGCTTTAACGCGTACATATGGTTGTTGAGTACGCGTGCACTCAGTATTAAATAAATCAACACATACCGGACGGTCTAGCGAAAATATGATATCGTTCGGTGTAAGGTTTCTACTTCTGTATGTATCGACTATTCAAAACGGTGGTGACGCGATCATGAATTATGAATTATGCAATTCATAATTCATGATCGCGAATTACAAATGATTTGTTCTTTAATAAAAACTTCGCCATCAGATGTATTGATGGGAATTCGAATTGTTTTTGAGGTATTGGCGGGAATTATATCCTGGTATAAATTTACATTTCGCGAGTTATACATTTTAATAGGATTTGATGAGGTTTGAGTGATTAATTTACATTGTGTTAAATCCATCCGAGCTTCCCATTTAGTTAATAAATCTAAACCTATCAACCCGTCAAAATAATTATAAAAACGATAAATGAAAAATTTTATATTATTACTGTTCGGACTTCGGACATCGCCGTCGTCGAATGGAGGGGCGCGGGCGCGGCCGCGGCCGCGGACGTTTCGCGTGGGTCGTACGGGCGACAACAAGCCCACTTGCTAACCATAGCCGACCGACGACACACGCGTCCTTTTTTGTACCATTTTACCAGTTATAATATATAGCGTTTACAGTCCGCTGATTTTTATTTCTAAGTCCCACATAAAGTTAGGGCACTAACAGTTTGGTCCTTCGAGACGTAAATTAATTTGGTACATCTACGCCGTGTTAATCAGTTGGCCCATCTACGCCGCGTTCAAGATTTACGAAGAACGAAGTTCGACGGACACGATACACGTCGCGAACTTTGGACTCGGGCGAGGTAAATTTTGCTGTGTCATCGCTTCAACGGCAGGTTCAAGTCAGAAGTGGAAGATTAAACTTGCCAAGTCAACGCTTCCATGAAGAATTTTAGTCGCTTTTTGGATAAGGATAACGACGTTTTGTGAGTTTGTTCCAATTAGTTCCTTACTTAATCATTTCCAGAGGATCCAGTCCCTTCTATTTAAGTTTAAAAAACTATTTAAGTCTTTTTGCTAGCCTGTAATTTTTTTCATTAAGCTAATTTTCTTTAAATTTATTAAGCATAAATTATATTAGCTATTTCACTTTATCATTTTACGCTTCGCATCTGCACTCTTCTATTGGATTGCGCTTACGCACACTGCCTTTTTGCTGATTTTTTCATAGCATAAAAAATAACGGTAAACAACATCTGTTCGCACCGTCCGAGTCACGGTCAAGGGCAGTGCCACGCCTTCTATTTATTGCACTTGCATTCATTTCTTTGTTTATTGAGCTTCATTAATAGCCACGTGTTTATTTTTTTCTTCTCGTTTTTATTTACCTATTTAATTCATAATGGCTAATGAAGACACTTTAATAAGAAAGCGCAGTAGTATGAAAGCAAAAATTACTAATTTTAGTAATTATCTGGGTGTGCTTATGAGTTGCGAAACCATTTCCGACTTACAACGCTTCGAGTTAGAAGGACGCTTAAGTAAATTCGATATCTTGTACGATGAATTTGATAATTTACAGTCGGAGATCGAGATAATTTCGGACAAGCCCGACGAAGCCTACTTGGAACGAACAAAGTTCGAAGAACGGTACCACGCCCTAGCAGAGCAAGCTCGTGCCTTGTTGGCAAAGGCCGTGACGCGTGATGACGGTTCTGTGGCGAGCTCGGCAGGCAAACATACAGGTGCATCGTTACAAAATAATTTTATACGCTTACCTAAAATTGATTTGCCTCATTTTAATGGTAGTTATCAATGCTGGCTTGAGTATAGGGATACCTTTTTGTCGCTTATACATAGTAGTAGTTGCATCGATGACATAAGTAAGTTCCACTACCTGCGTGCGTCTTTAAAAGGAAGTGCACAAGAAATTATTAAAAACATAGATTTTAAAGGTGACAATTATCATATGGCGTGGAAATTACTTTGTGATCGCTATGATAATAACCGGCTTTTAGTAAACAACCACGTGCAGGCATTGTTTAATGTTGAACCCGTTTCGAAAGAATCGAGTGCGTCATTACGTAATCTCATCGATGTTGTTAATAAAAATATTAGAGCGTTAAAAACATTAAACGAGCCTACGGAATATTGGGATACGCTTATTGTTTATATGATGTCGCATAAATTAGATTGTGTTACTGGTAGAAATTGGGAGGAGTATCGTAATACATTGTCTAAATCGCCTACTTTGTCTCAATTTTGTAATTTTGTTAACAATAAAGCTGATTTGTTAGAATCTATAGAAAATAATCAAAAAATCAATACAATTAAATTAAATAAATTAGAAACTAAACCTAGAAGTTTTATAGCAGCAACTAACAGCGATAATCAAAATCAAAAAATTTACACTAACCCTAAAATTAAATGTCCCTTATGCTCAAATGATCATGTTTTATATAATTGCGAATCTTTCCGAAATTTATCGATTGAAAAACGAATTGCTAAAACAAAAGATTTAAAAGTTTGTTTCAATTGTTTACGTGTTGGCCATTTAACAAAACGATGTAGATTATCGCGTTGTAAATATTGTAAAGGTCGTCATAATACGCTTTTGCATGTAGAGGAATCAAGTAACACAGAATTTCAAAACCCCATGCCTAGTTCATCTAGTAGTGTTGCTTTGCCCATTAAAACAGCTTCCACATCTTTGCCTACTTACACACCCAACAATGTCGTCCTATCAAATAACACACCAATACAGACAACTACTTCTTTTTGTGTTTTACTGTCCACAGCGTTGGTGAATGTGGTGAGCGACAGCGGTGAGAAGTTGGAAGCCAGGGTTCTACTTGATAACGGTAGCACAGCCAATTTTGTTACTCAAGAATTTTTTAGTAGACTGGGTTTACCTCGACGTAGCACAAGCTCACTGATAACAGATATAAATAATCAGACTTCTAGTAGTACACAGTCTTGTAAATTAACGTTTGAATCCCGTAGCGGTCATTACAAAGGAAACATAGATTGTTTTATATTGCCAAAAATAACCAGCACTTTGCGTACATCTTTAATAGATATTAGTAAAATATCTATACCGAAGGATATACAACTGGCGGATCCTTCCTTTTATATTCCGTCAGCTATTGACATCCTAGTCGGTGCAGAAGTATTCTGGAGCGTTCTCGGTAATGCATCCATTAATCTAGGTAAAAATAAACCTAAGGTATGTGAGACCAAATTAGGGTGGATAGTGTCAGGCTCTTTGGCTCTTCCATCACATCCATCGCCTACAAAAGGGTCTTCACATTACTGCAATATAAGCATTGATGAATTAAATTCAAATTTAAATAAGTTTTGGGAGTTAGATTCTGTTTCCTCAAAAAATTCCTTATCTAAGGAAGAACAATTATGTGAGGAAAGCTTTCGTGTCAGTACTACCCGTGATGCAAGCGGTAGATTTGTAGTGACCATGCCCTTAAAGGACAATCCTAATGTTCTAGGTAGGTCCTACGAGATGGCTAAGCGTCGGTTTTTGTCCCTTGAGCGTCGATTTCAACGCGATCCTTCAAAGAAAGATATATTGCTTTCATGCAGGAGTACGAGCGTTTAGGCCATATGACAAAAAACGATGCGCCATGTAAACCTCATTCAGGTAAAAATATTGAATATTTTTTACCCCATCACGGAGTCTTGAGAGAGTCTAGCTCCACTACAAAACTTCGGGCAGTCTTCGATGCCTCAGCAGCAACCACTTCAGGAATTTCTCTCAACAATATCCAGATGGTGGGTCCTAATGTCCAAAATGATTTGTTGTAAATTTTACTTCGTTTTCGACAGCATAAATATGTTATATGTGGGGACATAGAGAAAATGTATAGGGCAATAAATATACACCCTTCACAACGTTCCCTACAACAAATTATATTTCGAGAAAATCCTAAATTACCTCTAAAGACTTACAGCTTAAACACCCTGACTTACGGGACGGCTTCGGCGCCATATTTGGCAACTAAATGCCTAGTAAGTCTAGCTAAGACCGCCGTAAGAAAAGAAGTACAAAATTCTATTGAATGCGATTTTTACGTCGATGATTATCTCAGCGGTAGTAAATCGATTTCAGAAGTGGTTGAGCTAGGCAAAGAGGTAATGTCTCTTTTAAGATCAGCACATTTTAATTTAAGAAAATGGCTATCAAATAGTCAGGAAGTCTTAGAGCAAATTACAGACAATTCAGGGAGCTCAAATAGTTTAAATTTAGCTCAAAATAAAAACGTTTCATCAAAAACATTAGGTTTGCTCTAGTTCTGTAAATCTGACTCCTTGAGCTTTTGTATTGGCATCGATAATAAAAAGGTTATTACAAAGCGTCATATATTATCGACAATCAGCCAAATTTTTGATCCTCTTGGTCTCGTCGGTCCCTGTGTGGTCGAAGCCAAGATGATTATGCAGAAATTATGGATGACTAAAACCGACTGGGATGATCAAGTATCGCCTGATATACAAAATTCATGGCGATCATTCGAGAACACTCTTCCGTGTTTAAATTCATTAAATATTCCAAGGTGGGCGCTATATAATGGCTCTGTTATTAATGAAATTCACATTTTCACAGATGCTTCCGAAAAAGCTTACGGCGCATGTGTCTATGTTCGATCAACGGATAAAAACGGGTCTATCAGAGTCCAATTGCTGGTTTCCAAAAATCGTGTAGCGCCAATAAAGCCTACAACAATCCCGAGACTGGAGCTTTGCGGTGCTTTGCTGGGATCGAGACTGTGTACTAAGGTTTTAAGCTCTCTTACTTTACCTGTTAGCAGTTGTAAGTTTTGGTGCGATTCAACAATAGTGTTGAACTTTTAAAGCCTTTTGTACGAAATCGTATTGATGAAATACAAGAGGCCACTGCAGGGCATACTTGGGGCTATGTGCCGTCTAAGGGTAACCCGGCGGATTTTGTTTCTCGCGGGCTGAAGGCTGACCTAATCAGCGAGTGTTCTTTATGGTAGTCAGGGCCTACATTTTTATTAAAAGATAAAAATGAATGGCCAAAAATGCCTAACAAAGTAGAGAAACAGGATCTACCAGAAGTAGTGTCATCTCATTCAGCCAATCATTCATCATCAGTCATTCATCCATCACCAATCATTCATAAAACAGATTCACAACACATCAAACACTCATTCAAATCATGTAGAAATCATTCATCAATCATAAAATCTTTAATTCATAAATATTCTAAATTTAATTATTTACAAAGAATTATTGTCTACATATTAAGGTTTATATACAACTTAAGAACTAAGAATAATAAACAAAAGGGTTGTCTTTCTATTGAAGAACTAAATAATTCATTTAAAATTATAATTGTTAATTCTCAGATAGAAATGTTTCCTGAGGAATACAATTTATTAAAATTAGGAAAATCTCTACCACGGAAAAATAGATTAATGTTGTCTTAGATTTTCGCGATTATTACACATTGAAATAAAACTAGTTTTTACAGACTGAGTCTGCCCGTGACCACGAACACTGCAAAGTGCTCGAAACGTCGGGATGTTAAAATAATTAATATACGCGATTAAATCCGTTAAAAACTAGTTTTATTTCAAAATAGATTAACGTCATTAAGTCCATTTATTGATTCAGATAGCATAATTCGTGTAGGTGGTAGACTAGATAATTCTCCCTATGACTACAATGTGAAATATCCCATTTTACTGTGTTCTAAACATCATATTACTAAAATTATATTTTACAAATATCACTTAGACTTGTTACATGCTGGACCTCAATTACTTTTAGCAAATATTAGACAATTATATTGGCCTTTAGGAGGCAGAAACTTATCGAAAAGGGTAGTAAGCGAATGTATCAAATGTTTTAAATATAAATGTCAAAATGTACAACCTACAATGGGACAGTTACCTTTTTCGCGAACTCATGTAGAATATCCATTTTTCCATTGCGGTGTCGACTATGCCGGGCCAGTATTATTAGCTGACCGAAAGGGGCGAGGTTGTAAGCTTTTAAAATTATATTTATGCATTTTTGTCTGCCTTGCAGTTAAAGCTGTGCATCTAGAGCTCGTCACAGATCTGACCTGATCGGAGGGCCTGTGCCATGGCCAGCTCGCTCTCCAGAACTCACTCCACTGGACTTCTATTTATGGGGGGAGGTAAAACGTCTTGTGTATGCTACAGAGTATGTCAATAGAGAGGAGTTGAAATTAAAAATCACTAGTGCTTTCGAAACTATTAAAAGTGACCCATTCGTATTAAATCGTGTGAAAGACAATATGCGTAAACGTGCCGAACTGTGTATTACACGAGAAGGAGCTCACTTTGAACATTTGTTAAGGTTAGTGTAGTTATGTAGGTAAATAGGTAGTTTAATGATTGACAATTGAAATATCTTGGTATTTTTGCCTGTCCTAAGCCAGGATTAAAGTATGAAGGGAATTGGATCATTTTTGTTTATCTAAGGTAGCCTGCTACCCTGTTAACACGCGGCGGCGCGCGGCGTTTGGATGTAGGTAAACTACCGCGCAATAACTAAATGTACCTACCTACATAACTGTTTTGTGTCGATAACGCAGCTAGGGTGTTCACACGATGCGTAATTAATTACATAACTTTTGGTTAACTTTACTTAGAAGTTTATTAATATTTATGTTATATTAATTTTTATTTTGTCATATATGATCGTCAAATATCACGTCCTCAAGTATCGATAGTAATTCACCAGTCACCCTGTATAGCGTTTACAGTCCGCTGATTTTTATTTCTAAGTCCCACATAAAGTTAGGGCACTAACAATTACAATCATTGAACTTAGCAAAACACGATAACATTATTGAATAATTATTACGGCTGGTCGCGTGTATGTTTGTTACCTCGAAAGTATCGTAATTTAATGGAAAGTTATAAAAGTATTTCTCGACGGCTTCAGGACTAATAAAAGATTAGTTTGCGCCGGTGTCTATAAGTAATTTCAATGGAGGGTCCGCTAATGAATGTAAGGCTCTGAGTTTGGAGATTTAACTCTATCTTGGTTTTGGTAATATCGAGACCTTCTGAAAATTCTGCTCCTCATGGTTTGCTCCTGGTTGTGTTTCGTCAAGTGGTTGAATACTTTCAGTCAAGTTGTATTGGGTCGAATTGCAGGGATAGTCGGGGTCAATACCACTATTATATTCTGTATAGTCGTCGTAGTAATTGTACTCCGGTTCTGTGTAGTAATAATTGTAATATAAGCCGTCGTATGACGCGCATTCATTCCTGTGCATTTCGCGTGTTTTAAAATAATTACTAGGTGGCGGGTTATCGAATCTATTCCAGTCATGTCCATTTACTGTTTTAGAGTGTGGTAAGGGTTTAGGTGTAAAATGGTGCACTCCACTCATGGGTTGTGGTGTCTGTTGGGCGTGCGGTGAATTATGTCGGGGTTGTAATCTAAACAAATTACTTCTGGGGTTATAGGTTATAGTTATATAGTGGTGGGGCGCCGAAAACTCTTTGTGTATTAGACAGCATATATTGTCAAATCGGTTCAGAGAATTTGAAAGCTTGAGGCGGAGGTCGCAAAGGGCGTTGTTCAGCGGGTACAGGCGAGTTGGGTACCGATACGTGTTAGTTAGGTGGTTTTGTCGGTGTGGAACCTACAGGGGATGCTTGCGACGGCATGTTAGAGGGCTTTACAGTATGTTGAGTTCTAGTAGGTTCGTTTCTTTGTTGCAAATACATTACATTTAGTTCTTCATGTACGAACTCTAACGCCTTTTCTATCGTATCGGGACGCATGCATCTAATACGCGATCCTTATGGTTCTTTTAAGCCTCGAATAAACGCTTGCATTGTTACTTTCTTATACGAGTCTCGCTTCGCTTGGATAGTCGTAGGGATAGTTTCATATTACATGAGTCACGTATGTCATAATTGTACTAAACAAGTTTTGGCAATGTTCGTAAAATTTCTGCGGGGTTTTATTACCCTGCGTTGCTAACGAGAAGTCATTATAAAGTGCCGTTTCATCACGCTGATCCGAAAAATTATTAATTAAGGCAGTTCTAATACCTAGCCAACTATCAGGAATTCCGTTTAATAAACAAATATTTGAAAATTCACTACCCGATGCAGAATTTAAATATTGAATAGCTAGCTGGTCACATCATTTAATAAATCTATTCAGAACATTTGGGTTTCCATCGAATTCCGGAACAAGGCGGAGGGCCTTAAAAATAACATCGGGGTCGTGAATTACCTGTTCGTGGGCCATCTTATCTAATTCAAATAATGTATCTAAATTTTAATCTAAATCTATATATCTGTTACTATCAGCTAAATTACGGCGGGCCTGACGAAATCCAGGCTGCCGAGACCTATAGGCTCTAGGGTGATAAATTTTGAAATTAAATTAAGGACTTATAAGTAGAAGGAAAGCAACACGAGAATTATTCTAATGTACTTACATTAGTTGCATCTGGTTTTCTTTCGATGAATCGATTTCTTGGTTCCCCTTGTGACTGCTGCTGGTCCGTAGATTCAGGATACTCAAGCTGGATCAGAACCTCCCAGGTTATCCAAGTATTCCTCGATGTATGAGTATTGTAGATATATCCCGTGAGTATCCTACCAACCGCACCAATTACGTTGGTAGCAGTACAATGGTTGAAAAAAAAAACAATTACTTAAAATTATTTATTTAAAATTACAATTTATAATTAAAACTATTTTCTAATTAAGACTAACTTCTCGATTGAAGTCAAATCTGATAATAATTTACATTGATAATGGATTAATAATGCATCCTCGGCTGATGCAATATTTCACAATATCCGTCCTAAATTTTTTTACTTAAACAAATCAATCAAATCATAAATTGCAATCTAAGCTATATACCTATACTATTCTATACTATGGCTCTACGTAACTGCCTCTGGCATTCTTCTCGCGGAATCAACAGAAGTACTCTCCGTACGATCGCGAGCTTTTGGCTATATACGAGAGTATAAAATACTTTCGCCATATGCTCGAGGCCAGGCATTTTGTGGTGTTTACTGACCACAAGCCTCTCATTTATGCTTTCAGCGAAAAGAAAGTTAACTGTTCGCTCAGACAGTATCGCCACCTCGATTACAACTCGCAGTTCACGACTGACATGAAACATATCGTCGGGGATAGTTCAACTCCGCGTAACTAGCATTGGATAATTCCGCGTATCTGACAAATGTAGCCAATTCAAGTTTTCGCGGACAATTTACGCAAAATCTTCATTGGCTGCTACAGCTTTGACGTTAGCTTATTTCAACCGATAGGAAGCTAGAAATCACGTAATAATAATATTGCGTATCTTCGGCCGGCAAGTGTCGACACCGCGTAAGTGATCTGATGACACCGAGAGTTCGTTTGTGGTTTATTTTTGCTATAAAATTCTGTGTTTGCTTAAAATTAATCAGTGAAACATCGGGTAAGTGTTAGTAGAGTGTTTATCTAGTATATTTTAAGATAAATATCGGTATTCAGCACAATTTTAGTTCATATTAAATTTGTTTTTCAATTCTAACCTTGCTAATATATAATATCTAAGCTGTTTTGCAAAATGTACTGAATAATTTAAATCGCGCTAGTGTATGTTACTTAATTATTAGAAATCCCTTTAATAATATAAAATAGCATACATATTTATTAAATAAATTACTCTATTGTTTTGTCTATTTTTACTTTGGTAATGCATATACGCGGTTTTGCTGTTTGACAAAGTGTGAATTACGTGTTTATTAAAACTTATATTTTTATTTACTTTTTAGGAACAAAATAGAGAATGATACTAATTCTTGTAGCGAAGACGAAACAACTATGCACAAGCATGTTACTACATTACTGGATTTAAAAAAAAGGCGCGAACATTTATTAGAAATTTAAAAAAAAAATTGGCTTAAGCAGTCAGCATCTCGTGAAAATACCAAAGATCTTTTTAAAAATGTATCTAATATTAATACTGCTGAAACTGAAAATTACGACAAACTTCCTGATGACAGCGATTTAGCTAACTGTGACACAATTACTTTTAGTACTTCATATTCAGCAAAGCTGCTGGAATTTGGTGATCCGGACAATGTTTCTGATCCTGCTATGTCTGTAACTAAAAACTTAGTAACCATTTCTTCTGAGGATAGTGCCTGTATTGATGCACTAAGCGGATTTTCAAACCTTGACTTTTCATCAGATGACTCTGTTGCCGATCCAAATTACGTTCCATTGTCTGAAATAACAAATGTTGCACCGATAGTTTCATCATCTATCGACGGTATTAGCAGCCCGTAAATGTCCCACTGCTGGGATAAAGGCCTCCTCTCCCTTTGAGGAGAAGGTTTGGAGCATATTCCACCACGCTGCTCCAATGCGGGTTGGCGGAATACACATGTGGCAGAATTTCGTTGAAATTAGACACATGCAGGTTTCCTCACGATGTTTTCCTTCACCGCCGAGCACGAGATGAATTATAAACACAAATTAAGCACATGAAATTTCAGTGGTGCCTGCCTGGGTTTGAACCCGAAATCATCAGTTAAGATGCACGCGTTCTAACCACTGGGCCATCTCGGCTCATCGACGGTAGTAATAATTTAATTCCTGAAAGTAACTTGGAACCTGAAGTTGCAGCAGAGTCTAGAATAAGGAAACGAAAAGCAGAACAAATGTCTTCAAAAAGGTTTAGGAATAAGAAGTTGAGAATGCTAGGTCAGGAATACATAGGTTTCAGAAAGACTGGTGATGAAAAATTTTTACAAGACTATCAAACCCGCGCGAAAACTTGGAGTGGCTTGCAATTCAAGCAAATTTATAAGGAGCAATGTGATTAACTGCGAAAAGTTTACAGAAAATGTACGATTAAATATTTTTAAAGGAGATGAGCTAGATTGAGAAAAAAATGTTTGTCTCATCTTTAGTAGATAAAAAACCGACTAACAGAAAAACCACTGGAAGGGCTAATACAAGACGAGGTAGCACAAAAGTGTATTATTTGAAATTAAATGACCAAAAGTATAGAGTATGCTTAAAGACATTCTTAGGGACATTAGGCATTAAGGAGTGAACTGTAAGATACTGGTTAGGAGATAAACCAAACAGCGAAACAACAATGAACAGAAGGGAAGATATTGCGTTACCTAGGTTAAAAGAATTAGTGCATACATTTTTAATTGATATGCCAAAAATGCCTTCTCACTACTGCAGAAAAGAAAGTACGAAATTATATTTAGAGCCAATAATACAGTCTACACGTGAACTATACCATATCTATGTTGAAGAGGCAACAAAAAAAGCACAGAGAGTGGCTTCCAGAAAACTTTTTGAAGATGTTCTGAAAGTTAAAAACATAGCCTTGTTTCAACCGAAAAAAGATGCATGTGATCTATGTTGGTCATATAAAGTAGGTAATATTACTGAAGAAGAATATCAGCAACATTTGTCACGAAAAAAATTAGCTAGACAAGAAAAGACTTCAGATAAAGAAGATGCGAAAAATAGAACTATTCACCTTATCACTGCTGACTTACAAGCTGTGAAATTATGTCCTTTTTTGAAAGCCAATGCATTGTATTTTAAAACGAAGCTGATGGTTCATAATTTCACAATTTACAATCTGGGCACTAATAATGTAAAGTGTTATTGGTTTGATGAGACAAGTACTAATTTAAAAGCATCAACGTACGCTTCTTTTTAGATTGATTATTTAAAGAAAATTATAGAAGAATGCCCAAAAGATATCGTTATTTTCAGTGATGGATGTACATCACAAAATCGAAATGTTGTGGTTTCGAACGCTCTTCTGCGACTGGCGATGGAAAAAAACATTGTGAAAAGGGTCATACTCAAATGGAGGTTGATTCAGTTCACTTTATAATTGAAAGGAAGTTAAAAAATCGAGAAATATTTTTGCCTATTCAGTACTCTTCGATTACTAAAGAAGCTAGGCTAAATCCATCTCCATATGAGGTAGCAACAGTGGACTATACCTTTTTTAAAAATTATAGTATTAAAAATAACTTTATTTATGATACAATCCGCCCTGGAAGAGGGAATGGAGCAAATTGCGTGATTGATCTCAGAGTTCTAAAATACAATCCCAATGGCACAATAGATTACAAACTTAACTACAATGATGAGTTTCAACCATTACCACGAAGGCCAAAAAGAATTGAGCCAATTCTTCCACCACAGCTCTTTACTCATAGATTGCCAATATCAAAATCAAAGTATGAACATTTACAACAATTAAAAAATGTTATACCTGTAGATTGCCATGAATTCTATGACAATCTGCCATACAGTAATATCTAATTAATACCTACCTTTTAATAATAATAATAATAAGGCGGGCCCATATGGGATGCAAGGAACAATTAGTTATTGATTCCACAATTCACAAACATGTTGCCACAAAAAATAGAAATCCCCATTGCACTTATATAGATTATTAGAAAGCTTTTGATAGTATTCCACACTCTTGGTTAATTCAAATATTAGAAATATATAAGATAAACCCAAAAATAATAGACTTCTTGCGTAAAATAATGTCATACTGGAAAACAACACTACACCTTAACTATGGCCAAAATACTATCGTTACACGACAGATACAGATTCAGAAAGGGATCTATCAAGGTGATTCCTTGAGTCCCCTATGGTTCTGCCTCGCCCTTAACCCCTTATCGCATCTATTACACCGTTGTCGAGTAGGATATCCTCTTAAAAGTATAGAGGAAACCATTATAACACATCTGATTTATATGGACGACATAAAATTATATGCAAAGAGCGATAAAGACATGAAAAAACTAATAGAAGTAACAAAAGAGTTTAGCACGGATATCAACATGCAATTTGGATTAGATAAGTGCAAAACAATACATATAATTAAAGGCAAAATAAAACCGGGTAACTACGCAATAACTTCTTCTGATACAATAACAGCTATGGAACTAACAGATTTATATAAATACTTAGGCTATAATCAACTTAAAGGACTCGATCTTACATCAATCAAACATACACTTTCAATAGAATATAAAAGACGAATAAACGTTATATGTAAAACTCAACTCTCTGGGAAAAATCTTATAAAAGCCATTAATACATATGCTATACCTATACTGACATACCCATTTGGAATTATAAAATGGACTAAAACTGACATAGAACAAATAGAGCGAAATACACGCACAATTCTAACAAAACACAATAATCTCCACCCTAAATCTGCAATAGAGCGCCTAACACTCAAAAGACAAAATGAAGGAAGGGGATTGATAGATATTTATAATCTCTGGCAAAAACAAATTAATACACTAAAAACATTCTTTCATTTAAAATCTCGCACTAGTGATATATATAAAGCAATAGTTGTAAATGACATTAACTACACCCCATTAAATTTAAATGAGCAAGGATATCATATGAATGACTGTATTGATGATCCTCAAAAGCAAAAACTAGAAAACTGGAAAAAGAAGGTACTACACGGACGCCACCCACATGACTTAGAACAGCCCCACATTAATACAATAGCATCAAACAAATGGCTCAAAATAGGAAACCTTTTCGCAGAAACCGAAGGTTTCATTATAGCAATCCAACACCAAATCATTAACACGAAAAACTACAAAAAATATGTTATCAAAGATCCCACTATCACAAATGATAAATGCCGTAAATGGCATATCCAACCAGAGACCATACAACACATAACAGGAGCATACATAACCCTTACACAGACAGACTACACTCATAGACATAACCAAACACAAACTTATACAAAACACAAAAATGACATATTACAAATACACACCACAAACAATCTTAGAAAATGCCACAAACAAAATGTATTACGATCGAGGCATTCTTACCGATAAGACCATTCACTATAACAGACCTGATATAACTCTACAGGACAAAATAAATAAAGTCACTTACCTTATAGACATAGCAGTACCCAATACGCACAATCTACAGAAAACTATCGCTGAAAAAATAAATAAATATAATGAGCTCAAGGAAGAAGTAACAAGAATCTGGAAACAAGAAAAAGTGTACATCATCCCTATAGTTATCTCCACAACTGGTGTCGTCCCAAACCATCTCCTCCATAGTCTAAAATTATTAGATCTAAATGAGTCCCTTTATATCCCAATACAGAAGGCTGCTATCTTGAACACATGTAGAATAGTAAGAAAGTTCATGCAATTAGAAGAGACTGACACAACATAATTACTACACATAAATATTACATACATAAATAACACACACCACATACTGCATTCACTTGATTTATATCCGTGAATGTAGTTTACACCAGCTTAAAGGCTGAGAAAAACAAAATTTCCGATAATAATAATAATAATATTTATTTGCTCTGAATGTAGGTACAGAATATTGGTGTACAGATAGATTTTAATTAAGTTCCAGGTACATTCTACCATAAGGCATGCAAATATTAAATTGTAAAGTTACAAATTAAAATTACAAAATTAATTAACTAAGCAATTTAAATCAAAAATTCATATTAACTATTTAATTAATATTACAAATTAAGATGAACAGTTCAATTTTATTTACAAATTAAAATTAACTATTCAATAGAATAACAAATTCAAATTAACAATACAATTAAAATTACAATTTAAAATTAACTATACAATTAAAATTATATATTCGATGATTTATGATACAATGATAGATTATTTAAGTTATATATGTTGTATTTTATGCATTTTTTATTCATTATATGTATATTATTTTTTACAAAATTATGTCTTATCCATTAGAAAATCGTCTACTGAGTAATAGCACTTGTTAACTAGAAAAGAGAAAAAAAGTTTTTTAAATTTTATATGAGTTAATTATTTTATCTCATTAGGTATTTTGTTATATATTGTGGCCATGGCCAATATGTTCTTTTTTAATAAAGCAGTTTTGTAGTTGCCTGTACATAGTAGGTTCTGATATTGAGACCTTAGATTTGAAGCAGAGAAACATATTCTAAATAAAAACGCTTCCAAAAATGTTGTTTAATATGTTCCATCCTTTGAAGTCGCTCCAGTCGAGAAATGTTGATGTCAGCCACCTGTGGATGCGGAATTGACATTAGTGGTCGTCCAATTAAGAAATGTGATGGAGTAAGGGCGGTGAAATCTAAAGGATCCGAGGATATTGGAGTCAGTGGACGGGAATTTAATACTGCCTCTATTTGACACAAGCAAGTTACCATCTCTTCAAAAGTAAAGTGCGTGAGGTGAAGTAACCTTTTTAAATGGTACTTAGTAGACTTAACGGCAGCCTCTGCAATACCATTGAAGTGAGGAGAGTAAGGAGGAGCAAAAGTAAATTCAATACCTTGCTGCATGACTTCAGATGAAATATTAGACTGCTCTAGAAATAGTTTTAATTCGTTAAAGGTTCCTACAAAGTTAGTCGCGTTATCTGATAATATACTCTGAGGCTTGCCTCGACGAGCAATGAATCGATTTAAGGCAGCCATGTATGCCTCCTTTGTCAGATCTGTGACGAGCTCTAGATGCACAGCTTTAACTGCAAGGCAGACAAAAATGCATAAATATAATTTTAAAAGCTTACAACCTCGCCCCTTTCGGTCAGCTAATAATACTGGCCCGGCATAGTCGACACCGCAATGGAAAAATGGATATTCTACATGAGTTCGCGAAAAAGGTAACTGTCCCATTGTAGGTTGTACATTTTGACATTTATATTTAAAACATTTGATACATTCGCTTACTACCCTTTTCGATAAGTTTCTGCCTCCTAAAGGCCAATATAATTGTCTAATATTTGCTAAAAGTAATTGAGGTCCAGCATGTAACAAGTCTAAGTGATATTTGTAAAATATAATTTTAGTAATATGATGTTTAGAACACAGTAAAATGGGATATTTCACATTGTAGTCATAGGGAGAATTATCTAGTCTACCACCTACACGAATTATGCTATCTGAATCAATAAATGGACTTAATGACGTTAATCTATTTTGAAATAAAACTAGTTTTTAACGGATTTAATCGCGTATATTAATTATTTTAACATCCCGACGTTTCGAGCACTTTGCAGTGTTCGTGGTCACGGGCAGACTCAGTCTGTAAAAACTAGTTTTATTTCAATGTGTAATAATCGCGAAAATCTAAGACAACATTAATCTATTTTTCCGTGGTAGAGATTTTCCTAATTTTAATAAATTGTATTCCTCAGGAAACATTTCTATCTGAGAATTAACAATTATAATTTTAAATGAATTATTTAGTTCTTCAATAGAAAGACAACCCTTTTGTTTATTATTCTTAGTTCTTAAGTTGTATATAAACCTTAATATGTAGACAATAATTCTTTGTAAATAATTAAATTTAGAATATTTATGAATTAAAGATTTTATGATTGATGAATGATTTCTACATGATTTGAATGAGTGTTTGATGTGTTGTGAATCTGTTTTATGAATGATTGGTGATGGATGAATGACTGATGATGAATGATTGGCTGAATGAGATGACACTACTTCTGGTAGATCCTGTTTCTCTACTTTGTTAGGCATTTTTGGCCATTCATTTTTATCTTTTAATAAAAATGTAGGCCCTGACTACCATAAAGAACACTCGCTGATTAGGTCAGCCTTCAGCCCGCGAGAAACAAAATCCGCCGGGTTACCCTTAGACGGCACATAGCCCCAAGTATGCCCTGCAGTGGCCTCTTGTATTTCATCAATACGATTTCGTACAAAAGGCTTTAAAAGTTCAACACTATTGTTGAATCGCACCAAAACTTACAACTGCTAACAGGTAAAGTAAGAGAGCTTAAAACCTTAGTACACAGTCTCGATCCCAGCAAAGCACCGCAAAGCTCCAGTCTCGGGATTGTTGTAGGCTTTATTGGCGCTACACGATTTTTGGAAACCAGCAATTGGACTCTGATAGACCCGTTTTTATCCGTTGATCGAACATAGACACATGCGCCGTAAGCTTTTTCGGAAGCATCTGTGAAAATGTGAATTTCATTAATAACAGAGCCATTATATAGCGCCCACCTTGGAATATTTAATGAATTTAAACACGGAAGAGTGTTCTCGAATGATCGCCATGAATTTTGTATATCAGGCGATACTTGATCATCCCAGTCGGTTTTAGTCATCCATAATTTCTGCATAATCATCTTGGCTTCGACCACACAGGGACCGACGAGACCAAGAGGATCAAAAATTTGGCTGATTGTCGATAATATATGACGCTTTGTAATAACCTTTTTATTATCGATGCCAATACAAAAGCTCAAGGAGTCAGATTTACAGAACTAGAGCAAACCTAATGTTTTTGATGAAACGTTTTTATTTTGAGCTAAATTTAAACTATTTGAGCTCCCTGAATTGTCTGTAATTTGCTCTAAGACTTCCTGACTATTTGATAGCCATTTTCTTAAATTAAAATGTGCTGATCTTAAAAGAGACATTACCTCTTTGCCTAGCTCAACCACTTCTGAAATCGATTTACTACCGCTGAGATAATCATCGACGTAAAAATCGCATTCAATAGAATTTTGTACTTCTTTTCTTACGGCGGTCTTAGCTAGACTTACTAGGCATTTAGTTGCCAAATATGGCGCCGAAGCCGTCCCGTAAGTCAGGGTGTTTAAGCTGTAAGTCTTTAGAGGTAATTTAGGATTTTCTCGAAATATAATTTGTTGTAGGGAACGTTGTGAAGGGTGTATATTTATTGCCCTATACATTTTCTCTATGTCCCCACATATAACATATTTATGCTGTCGAAAACGAAGTAAAATTTACAACAAATCATTTTGGACATTAGGACCCACCATCTGGATATTGTTGAGAGAAATTCCTGAAGTGGTTGCTGCTGAGGCATCGAAGACTGCCCGAAGTTTTGTAGTGGAGCTAGACTCTCTCAAGACTCCGTGATGGGGTAAAAAATATTCAATATTTTTACCTGAATGAGGTTTACATGGCGCATCGTTTTTTGTCATATGGCCTAAACGCTCGTACTCCTGCATGAAAGCAATATATCTTTCTTTGAAGGATCGCGTTGAAATCGACGCTCAAGGGACAAAAACCGACGCTTAGCCATCTCGTAGGACCTACCTAGAACATTAGGATTGTCCTTTAAGGGCATGGTCACTACAAATCTACCGCTTGCATCACGGGTAGTACTGACACGAAAGCTTTCCTCACATAATTGTTCTTCCTTAGATAAGGAATTTTTTGAGGAAACAGAATCTAACTCCCAAAACTTATTTAAATTTGAATTTAATTCATCAATGCTTATATTGCAGTAATGTGAAGACCCTTTTGTAGGCGATGGATGTGATGGAAGAGCCAAAGAGCCTGACACTATCCACCCTAATTTGGTCTCACATACCTTAGGTTTATTTTTACCTAGATTAATGGATGCATTACCGAGAACGCTCCAGAATACTTCTGCACCGACTAGGATGTCAATAGCTGACGGAATATAAAAGGAAGGATCCGCCAGTTGTATATCCTTCGGTATAGATATTTTACTAATATCTATTAAAGATGTACGCAAAGTGCTGGTTATTTTTGGCAATATAAAACAATCTATGTTTCCTTTGTAATGACCGCTACGGGATTCAAACGTTAATTTACAAGACTGTGTACTACTAGAAGTCTGATTATTTATATCTGTTATCAGTGAGCTTGTGCTACGTCGAGGTAAACCCAGTCTACTAAAAAATTCTTGAGTAACAAAATTGGCTGTGCTACCGTTATCAAGTAGAACCCTGGCTTCCAACTTCTCACCGCTGTCGCTCACCACATTCACCAACGCTGTGGACAGTAAAACACAAAAAGAAGTAGTTGTCTGTATTGGTGTGTTATTTGATAGGACGACATTGTTGGGTGTGTAAGTAGGCAAAGATGTGGAAGCTGTTTTAATGGGCAAAGCAACACTACTAGATGAACTAGGCATGGGGTTTTGAAATTCTGTGTTACTTGATTCCTCTACATGCAAAAGCGTATTATGACGACCTTTACAATATTTACAACGCGATAATCTACATCGTTTTGTTAAATGGCCAACACGTAAACAATTGAAACAAACTTTTAAATCTTTTGTTTTAGCAATTCGTTTTTCAATCGATAAATTTCGGAAAGATTCGCAATTATATAAAACATGATCATTTGAGCATAAGGGACATTTAATTTTAGGGTTAGTGTAAATTTTTTGATTTTGATTATCGCTGTTAGTTGCTGCTATAAAACTTCTAGGTTTAGTTTCTAATTTATTTAATTTAATTGTATTGATTTTTTGATTATTTTCTATAGATTCTAACAAATCAGCTTTATTGTTAACAAAATTACAAAATTGAGACAAAGTAGGCGATTTAGACAATGTATTACGATACTCCTCCCAATTTCTACCAGTAACACAATCTAATTTATGCGACATCATATAAACAATAAGCGTATCCCAATATTCCGTAGGCTCGTTTAATGTTTTTAACGCTCTAATATTTTTATTAACAACATCGATGAGATTACGTAATGACGCACTCGATTCTTTCGAAACGGGTTCAACATTAAACAATGCCTGCACGTGGTTGTTTACTAAAAGCCGGTTATTATCATAGCGATCACAAAGTAATTTCCACGCCATATGATAATTGTCACCTTTAAAATCTATGTTTTTAATAATTTCTTGTGCACTTCCTTTTAAAGACGCACGCAGGTAGTGGAACTTACTTATGTCATCGATGCAACTACTACTATGTATAAGCGACAAAAAGGTATCCCTATACTCAAGCCAGCATTGATAACTACCATTAAAATGAGGCAAATCAATTTTAGGTAAGCGTATAAAATTATTTTGTAACGATGCACCTGTATGTTTGCCTGCCGAGCTCGCCACAGAACCGTCATCACGCGTCACGGCCTTTGCCAACAAGGCACGAGCTTGCTCTGCTAGGGCGTGGTACCGTTCTTCGAACTTTGTTCGTTCCAAGTAGGCTTCGTCGGGCTTGTCCGAAATTATCTCGATCTCCGACTGTAAATTATCAAATTCATCGTACAAGATATCGAATTTACTTAAGCGTCCTTCTAACTCGAAGCGTTGTAAGTCGGAAATGGTTTCGCAACTCATAAGCACACCCAGATAATTACTAAAATTAGTAATTTTTGCTTTCATACTACTGCGCTTTCTTATTAAAGTGTCTTCATTAGCCATTATGAATTAAATAGGTAAATAAAAACGAGAAGAAAAAAATAAACACGTGGCTATTAATGAAGCTCAATAAACAAAGAAATGAATGCAAGTGCAATAAATAGAAGGCGTGGCACTGCCCTTGACCGTGACTCGGACGGTGCGAACAGATGTTGTTTACCGTTATTTTTTATGCTATGAAAAAATCAGCAAAAAGGCAGTGTGCGTAAGCGCAATCCAATAGAAGAGTGCAGATGCGAAGCGTAAAATGATAAAGTGAAATAGCTAATATAATTTATGCTTAATAAATTTAAAGAAAATTAGCTTAATGAAAAAAATTACAGGCTAGCAAAAAGACTTAAATAGTTTTTTAAACTTAAATAGAAGGGACTGGATCCTCTGGAAATGATTAAGTAAGGAACTAATTGGAACAAACTCACAAAACGTCGTTATCCTTATCCAAAAAGCGACTAAAATTCTTCATGGAAGCGTTGACTTGGCAAGTTTAATCTTCCACTTCTGACTTGAACCTGCCGTTGAAGCGATGACACAGCAAAATTTACCTCGCCCGAGTCCAAAGTTCGCGACGTGTATCGTGTCCGTCGAACTTCGTTCTTCGTAAATCTTGAACGCGGCGTAGATGGGCCAACTGATTAACACGGCGTAGATGTACCAAATTAATTTACGTCTCGAAGGACCAAACTGTTAGTGCCCTAACTTTATGTGGGACTTAGAAATAAAAATCAGCGGACTGTAAACGCTATATATTATAACTGGTAAAATGGTACAAAAAAAGACGTTAGATGACAAGTACCCCATCCCCAACATCAATGACGTTTTAGATAAAATAGGAAAATGTCACTACTTCACCACCTTAGATTTGGCTAGTGGATTCTACCAAGTAGAAATGGATCCACAAGACATTCCAAAGACCGCTTTTAATGTCGAACATGAACATTTTGAATTTCTCAGAATACCCATGGGCTTAAAGAACTCTCCATCGACGTTCCAACGAGTCATGGATAATGTACTCAGAGGACTTCAAAATGAGATTTGCTTAGTTTATCTTGATGATATCATCGTGTTTAGTACATTCCTTCAAGAGCACACGGTAAACCTCGAAGAAGTATTTAAAAAGTTACGGGAATCTAACTTTAAAATACAAATGGATAAATCCGGGTTTTTAAAGTTAGAAACCGCTTACCTCGGTCATATAATTAGCAAAGATGGCATTAAACCTAACCCCGATAAAATTAAAGCCATTGAAAACTATCCTTTTTTTATGTTAGAGGTGGCAAACGAGCACGAGGCTCACCTGATGGAAAGTGACTACCACCGCCCATAGACATCTGCAACACCGGGGGGCTTGCAGGTGCCTTGTCGGCCTTTCAGGAAGGAGTACGCTCTTTTCTTGAAGATTCCTAAGTCGTATCGGTACGGAAAAACCGCTGGCGAAAGCAGGTTCCACAGAGTGGTTGTGCGAGGCAGAAAATATCTTAAAAATCGCGCTGTTCTGGATAAAAAAAATTCGGACATCTAGGTGGTGTGGGTGATATTTTGAATTTTGGCGAGATGTGCGAAGATGAAATTGAGCAGCCGGGATTAATCCGAACAATTCATGGGAACATTCCCCGTGGAAAATTCTGTAGAAGATGCAGAGTGATCCAACATCTCTACGCAAAGCCAAAGGATCAAGCAGATCGGAAAGGACTTGATCGTCGATAATTCGAGCCGCTCTACGTTGGATACGGTCAAATGGAAGGAGCTGGTACTGGGGAGCACCCGCCCAGAGGTGAGAGCAGTATTCCATGTAAGGCCGAATTTGCGCCTTATATAGTCTTAGACGATGGGCCGACGTGAAATACTGTCTTGCCTTGCTGAGCACACCGACCTTTTTTGATGCCAATTTAACTTTGCCTTCCAATTGATCGCGGAACGGAACGAGGCTCGAAATATCGACGCCAAGTATTCCGATACTAGCTGTGGCGGCTAACGGAATGTTCTCGAATCGTGAGATAATATTATCTCCTAGTAAATTATACAATGATTGTAATTGCAGTCAATCGATGCCGCCGCGTGTGGCACCACAAGTTTTACGTTACTCCTGATTCTTTTTAAGTAATCTAGTGGTTAAACCTGTGATTAAGTGTTGTATTCTATACTAAAATACTCGTTACAAAACAACTAGTGCAGTGACGACAGTTTTGTGTAAATACAAATTAAAACAAGAAAAAAAATACAAAACGAAATTTAAATATTGAACAATTCTCAACTGACACAGTGCAATAGTTGCAGTGCGCTCGATCTCTCGAAATCTCCACATAATACAATTTTATAATTACTTTTTGAATATACTTTTCTTAATACAACATCTAATTTTTCATAGAAAATATTAATATTGACAGTCTTTGGAGGTCTGTACAGGCAAATAACTATTAACTTATGCTTTATTAATTCTATTGCACAATATTCTATTATACCTGATATGGAACACCCCATGATGTCCGGTAATTCTCTATATTCGTGTTTATTTTTAATTAATATACAAGCACCGCCACGTTTTTTATTATTTCTAGTATAACAAGCTCCTAATTTGTAATTGGTAATATTTAATAAACTTTCATATCCAGACATTATGAAGTGCTCAGTCACGCATATTATATCTAAGTCTATCTGTTTTGTACATAATAAATCTTGGATGTGAACTGTTAGTATATCACATTTATTTAATAATCCGGCAATATTCTGGTGCATAATGTAAAGATGGTCAAAGACGAAAAAAATCTTATTTGGACAAATTTTCAACATTTAATGTGGATTTTGAAGGAGTGTTAGAACTAGATGTATTATTTAATAATTTTGAAATATTGTCAAAAATATTTTTCATACCACCATTATTTAGTCTGCCGGTATATTTAGAAAACATAGTATAGTCACAGGATAAATTCAAATTAGAGTCAAATAGATATGCATACTTATGTGTAGTAACATCCAAGTGCAGTAGATTATTAAAAGTTTCTACTCTACAATTAAATATCAGGTTACGGCAGTTGTAATTGTATGTTGGTACACACAATATCATATTAGTATTTTTTATGTATTCTAAAGTTTTTCTTATTTCAATTACTATATCAAAATAGTTATTTGTTTTCCTGAAATCTTCTTCTCCTATTAAAATAATGCAGTGGTCATCCATAGTGTAATCATGTAATTTTTTGTGTAAATTTGTTATGAGCTGGCGTATTTCACAATAGGGGTAAGAGTAATGACAAATTTGACTTTTCTCGAATCTCTTCTCTGCAAGTGATAAAATATTATTTGTTATGGGCTAACAGAGAGTCAACTTCTATTATGCCTTCAAATTAAATTAAGCCTGTAATCTCGACCGCACCGATCAATCTCCATCGTGTCTTCTCCATCGCACGTGACATTGGCGAAATAATCTGTGCCCTCTTGGCATAAATAAAAGCCAAAATTAAAAAAAAAAAAAAATATTATTTGGTTTGTTTGCTTCTTCTTCTTCTTATCTTCTTTCGTTGTATATTTATCATTGCAGTCGGTTTTAGATGTGATTATATGTTGTGTATTTCCAATCACGTTCTGCATATTTTCTTTATTATTTTGATAATAATTCAGAATATTTTTATCATTGTCCAAGGTCCCCGATGTACAAAGTATTTTAGTGCTGGTTTTAGGTTGTTCGAGCTTTTCTGACATTTTATTTATGATTTCCTTAAACTCCTTGTTCTCAATAGTTAATTTATTAATTTTTTCGTGTAGTGCATTTAATCGTATCGTAAGAAATTTAATTTTTGTTTGAGTTCATCCATCTCAATATTGTTGTCATCCGCAGAAATATTCGCTAAACTTTTGGTGCTGCCATCTAGATTCAAACTCGTTGTACTGCTATTAGCCGAAGATTGAGTACGTGTTTGTCGAAATGTTATATTTTCAAAGAAATTCATTGTATCAACTTTGTAGGACAGAAATTAATATTTTATCAATTAGAATAAATATGTAGTAAAATTATTTTATTCAACTTCACAAGGATTTGAACTCAAATTGTTTCAAGCTCACGGCAGTATTGAACCTCTACACCAAACACTGTCTAGTAAAATGTCACGAAATTACTGTTCAGTTTGTTCACGGCGTATTTTATATTTTTTAAATTGTGGGTGACTGTGTTTGTTTCTTTTAGTTGAGAACCAAAATATTTTTTTTCACTTAACTTTTATTTTTAGTGCACTTTTAGCTTTGTTTTAATAAAGTTTATGTTATTATTCACTATTTTTTGTCTGTTTAGTCACTTTAGGGACGTTTTATAATGTTTATTTATTTTTTTAATATTCGGTATGGAAAAAGGACGTTAGAATTACACTATAGTTTTTCATTGATTAGCACACAATAATTTGCATACAAAAACACTGGATAACAATGTCACTTAATTATCACACCTTAATTTCACTACTATAATAGTTTATGTTCATTTTTAATAACTTTTACTATTTTTTCCTATTAATTTAATACGGAGCTTATGTTACATGAGCAAGCATGCTTATTGCGTTTTTATTAATAATATTCTATTTATCCTTTATTAATGATAAATTTGGTTAATTTTAAGTTAGTTAAAAGAGTTCTTGTTGATTAGCTGCTTTTTTGTTGTTTTTTTTTATTTGAATTTAATTCTTATGTACAAGTGCCTAATATTATTTATAATTTCATAATTGAAACCACTGACACATTTAATTTTGGTTTAAGACTTGTGATATTCTTAATAAGTATTCTTATTATGATAACTGAAAAGACTGATATCGTCTGAATAAATATAGATATTTAATTAAAGTACTATTGATACTGGTCGTGCTTAGTACTATCAATGTTTATCGGAGTAATTCAAAGTGATTTTAGAAAAAGTATAATTTGGGTTTGTTATATTCATTTAATAAAACCTTTGTTATGTATTATATTGTTAAAATAATATTATTTGTTTCATTTCAAAACCAGGTAACTTACTTTTAGATTCCAATGTGATAAGTTTATGGTTAATTCAAAACCGCGTAATATTGTTTGAATCAGTTGACAAGCAAATAAGCAAATAATTTAATACATACATATTTATTAAAAGAAAATAAGAAATAATTAAAAACATTATATGTGACTCACATTGTATACATTTAGTAACTGATATAACATAATATAAAAGATCACATAAAATTCCCTAACATTGTCCAAATTAATTGCTATTACCTTAACTGATAATATATAATTAATCACATTTTATTATATCACATAATTTTAAAGTAATCATATATTAAAATAATAATAGTATATTATCTTTTTAATTATTTAAATGCATATTTGAATACATTTACAGTTAAACATAATGAGTATACTATTATCACCCGGAAAACATCAATAAAAGATATGGAAGCCAAATTCCAATTGACCCTTAAGGAATTACAACCCTCTAAAGAGTTAAACAGTCAACTTCTTCAAGAGCGTGAGGACAGTGAGGAAGAGATTAAAAAAATTGTGAAAAAAAACACTGAACTCAAAAGTGAGCTAGCTAAGTTGAATGAACATTGTTTAGATGTTGTTAGCCAGCGGGACAATCTTCTTGAGATTGTGACCTCATTTAAAGAGTGTAGCAATGAACATGAAAGAGCTTTGAATCGCATTTCAGAACTGGAAATAAGTCTTACTAATGCCCGAAAATTAGAAATAGAACTAGAACAAATTAAAACAATCCAGAAATGTGATGCGACTGAAAGGTTGTATCATGAGTTAGTTACACATGCCTCTGACTCCAATACCACCTTGCAGGAGTCTGAAGCTAATCATACCCATATGAATTCACATAACAAGATAAAAAAATACATAAAATTAAATAAATTCATTAAAAAAACAAAAAAAAAAAATAGTAATACTTATAAATATCAATATGTATACAAAATGAGAAAAGACCGGTCACATTTAATTAATAAAGTAAAATCATGTAATAATAAGTTGCAAAATAATAAATTGATATATGACAAAAACATTGAACATCTGCAACTAGAAATTTCTAGCCTCTAGAGATCTTTAGAATTTGTGAATAAAAAATATGACTTGGCTCAAAAACAGATAGAGGAACATATACATGCAGCCAACAATCTTCTGGAGCTATGCACCTCGAACTTGGAAAGATTTGAATCCTTATCAAAGGAATCCATGTGTAACTGTTTGCATACTCAAGAAGATGAGTTGGCCTCTGCTAACACTAATATTAACACGGTGTCCCAACCTCTCAAGTTGAGTCAATGTTCACCAGGGTTCCACAACCACGGGGTACATGTCAGTCACCTCCTCGTGGTGTACCCTGGGCAACGGGGCCGGCTTGAGCTTGCTCGTCGGCGACGGCTAAGACTGGCGGGAGGGATGCCGCGGGGCTGCTCCTGGTACGTCCCTGATCGGCGTCAGGGCGGACCATGTGAGTGGCCTCGTTGGCTAGGAGGGAGTGGGAGGGCTCGCTACTCGAGCCTCCCAGGTGTTATACACCGGCGGTCAGCGGCGGAGCCTACCATCTTATCCGCCGCAGGGCGTCAGCTTCGTTGACGCCCAGCCTCCAGTGGCGGACTCGGGGGAGTTCGCCACAATCCCGCGTGGAGGATGAGGGGGAAGGCGCGCACTAGGCGCGCTGTCCATGAATATTCAGCCGCCTTACGGCGGCTGCCGCTGGTGGGGTCGCGGTTGCATGCCCTTGGCGATCCCGTGGCCTCACCACTCGGCGGCATGGTGGAAACCCGAGGATGGTTTTAGTGGGTAGGACAGGGCATTAGCACTAGCGTGCCCTGGCACGGGGCATTAGTTCCCGGTTGAGTCCCACATACCCGTCCCGGTCCCCCGACCGGGCGGCATGCGTAAATGCATTTCCTCCTCGTTAAACAAAAAAAAAAAAAGGGTTCCACAACCACAATAAACTGGGGTTAGAAATAAATATAAATAAAAATGTTAAAAATGTTATAGTAGTATCTGACAAGTTAGGACAGGGCTTTGGCTCAATACTAAAAAATGAGATAAAAAATGTAGTCAATACATGCTCACCCGGGGCAACCTATCAGTACCAGATAAATAAGATACATTCTATGCATCTGGATTCCTATAATATAGTTGTATTAATGCATGGAGACAGCTTGTCTCTGAACAAAAATAATCTAATTAAGGATATAAAATTATTATGTGAAATTCAAAATCAAAAGAAATGCAAATTTATAATTAGTACATTTCCATATTCACATACCTTGACAGATGCACAGAATTTATATATTTATGACTTAAATGTATCTTTATACAATTTGACCCGACATTGTAGCAATGATTTTATGTTATTTGACATTAATAAATTCATATATAGATTTAAGTTGACAGAGGATACTATGTACTTACCAATAAAATCGAGAAGACAAATTGGTAACCTAATTGCTTACAATATCAACAATTATTTTATGCCTAATGTTACCAAGGATCATATACATAATAAAAATAACAATTTAATTTATATTAATACTGATAAAAGTAATTTAAATTGAATTTTAAGACAAAAGAGGTAGTCTCTGGCTCAAATATTATTAATACTAATATTAATTTACCTAATAGTAATTTAACCTTGGATAAATTCCTAAATTTTAAAATTAGAAATAATCAAAGCAATAATAATAGTAAACTTGTAAACCTGGTGCACCAAAACATTCAAGGAATGACAGGAAAAGATTTAGAAATTGAGTTATTCATAAACAGTAATGCCATTGATATTTTATGTATAACAGAACATTGGCTTGTAAATTATCAGATTATGTTTAACTTCAGTGGTCACCAGATGGCTAGTATGTTCAATAGAAAAAAAGCTATACGTGGTGGCTCATTAATACTTATTAACAAAAATCTAAAATTCAAAGAACGTAAGGATGTTGTGAGCCTTTCTATTGAGCAGACTATTGAAATAGCCTGTGCAGAGCTTGAGCATGTCATTGTTGTATGCGTATACAGACCTCCTAGCGGGTTATATGAAGCATTTGAGAAAATATTGGAAAGTGCATTATTGAAATTATCTGGATCAAGTAAATATATTTTTATATGTGGTGACTTCAACATAAATTTATTAGAAAACTATAGCACAAGTATTAGATTCAGATCATTATTATATTCATATAACCTCATTAACTTATTCTTAGAACCAACTAGAATCACTGAATCCACTGGAACATGTATTGACAACATATTTACCAACTGTGTACCTAATCATAAATGTATTATAAATATGTTAAGTTCTGATCATTGTGGACAGTTGGCTTCATTTAATTCGCAAATAAATAATAATGCTAAGGATTTAAAACAGACATTTGTTCCAATCAATTTGTATCGAATTGAGAAGTTCAGAAGTAATATCATGGCAAAGCTCTCATATTTATAATTAAATGATAATTCTAATGAGCTTTATAACAATTTTTTTAAATTAATTAAAACAGAATTTAATGCCATATTTACTTCCAAGACAGTCTATTCTAGAAATTTTCTTAAATTTAATGATTGGGCGACTGTCGGAATTCACAAGAGTAGGCAGAGGTTGTATGAACTTTATAGTGAAAGATCATACAACCGGTCTTTTTCATTTATCAGTTATGTTAGTGCCTACTCTAAACTATTCAAACGTGTATGTCATACAGCTAAATCATTGCATATAAAAAAAAAAAAAATTGAGGCACCTGATAAAATTAAAATGACATGGAAAATTATTAATTGTGAAACTGGAAGAGTCAAAAATAACATCTCCGACTTTAGCTTATCTATTGACAACAATTTATTTTCCTCAGATCGGGATGTTGCAACTGTTTTTGAAAAATTTTTTGCTGACATTCCATTTTCGACTACTAACTCATTAAATTCCTCTCCTACCGTTGCTGAATCATTATTAAAAAAACCATGTGGAAGAATGTAATATTAGCTTTAAATTTAATACAGTAAATGTAAGTGATGTAATAAGTTCCTTCAGATCACTAGATATTAAGAAAACGGCCGATCTGTGGGGGATCTCTGTCAAGGTAGTCAATTCAATAATTGATGTAATCGCACCCTACCTTGTCACTATATTTAATAAATGTGTCCTTAGTGGCGTGTTTCCTGACCTCATGAAACATAGTAGAGTATTACCAATATTTAAGTCAGGTAGTACATCAGACCCCAACAACTATAGGCCCATCTCTGTACTACCAACTTTAAGCAAGATCTTTGAAAAGTTATTACTAAATCAAATGCTATTACATTTTAACAATAACAAGTTGCTACACAAGAAACAATTTGGATTTACAAGGGGTCGCTCGACAACTGACGCTGGTGTTGAGCTCGTTAAAAATATTTACAGGGCCTGGGAGGAGTCACAGGATGCCTTAGGGATATTTTGTGATTTATCTAAGGCCTTTGATTGTGTGCAACACGAAACTTTGGCCAGGAAGCTACGTCATTATGGAATTAGGGACACTGCACTCAGTCTTCTGATTTCGTATCTGAGCAATCGGATTCAGAGGGTTGATATAAATGGGAAGAGATCTCCCGGGTCTCCAGTTACTGTGGGGGTCCCTCAAGGATCAATTCTTGGACCATTTCTCTTCCTTGTCTATATAAATGACCTGCCACATCTCCTAGGTGATAAACTCGAGATAGTATTGTTTGCTGATGATACTTCTTTAATTTTTAAAATAAAAAGACGTCTTTCAATATATGACGATGTGAACAATACTCTCTCTGAAATAGTAAATTGGTTTAGTGTTAATAATTTAATGTTAAATAGTAAAAAGACTAAATGTATTAAATTCACTACTCCCAATGTAAGATGTGTCAAAACGAGTGTACGTTTAAACGGGGAAGCATTAGATGTTTTAGAATCAACAAAGTTCCTTGGTATGACAATAGACTCTAAGCTCCAATGGGGCCCCCATATAAATAAATTTCCGAATAGACTCAGCTCTGCAGCCTATGCGGTAAAAAAAATTAGACTTTTGACTGATGTGGATACGGCTCGGCTTGTGTACTTCAGTTATTTCCATAATATAATGTCGTATGGCATCCTACTATACTATATATAATGCAGCTGACATTAATACTATTTTTGTACTGCAGAAGAGGGCTATTCGTGCAATTTATAACCTGGACCCAAAAGATACGTTAAGAGGTAAATTTAAAGAAGTTAAAATAATGACTGTCGCTTCTCAATTTGTTTTTCATAATGTTATGTATGTACGCAAAAACATAAATGATTTTCCCAGAAATTGTGACGTACATTCTATTAACACTAGGAACAAGAATAAACTTGTTACTCCAAGTACCCGATTACACAGGGTTAGTAACTCTTTTTTGGGGAAATGTATACGTTTTTACAACAGGATCCCAGAAAACGTTCAAAATTATTCAATTATAAAATTCAAAAGAGTCGTTAAAGAGCGTTTGTGTGCTAAAGGATATTACAACACTAATGACTTTTTAGTTGACTGCACACCTTGTGTGTGAATGTGAATGAAATGATCGCCTCCAGGCTGTTTCAAATAACTAAAATTGTACATGGAAAAAGGCTAAAAAAAAATATATATATCCCGCTGAGTTTCTTTCGCCGGTTCTTCTCAGGTCCGAGGTGCTAAATTCCGAACCGGTGGTAGATTTTTGACAATCAATAAGCAAGTATAAACACTTCTATATTGAATAAAGATTTTTGACTTTGACTTTGTCGTAGGGCCTAAATTTTTTACTTTAAGGAAATTCTGTTCCTAAAAAGAGATAGAACACATAAATATTTACTCAGTGTGTAAAAATAAGCTCTGTAGTGTATTATAAGAGGTAGTGTATAAATAAATATGGACAAGCCTACGCGTAAGGCGAGCAATAGTAGGGGTACGGCATTGGCCATAGGATGATCAATTAGTTCGCCGTACGAGCAAGACGTGTCCGTTAGAAATCGAACTGTGTTGTTTCATTATTAACCACGTGCCAAATAGTGACCTGTACAAGTGGCGATCCTGCCAGGATCCATTTTATAAGGATAAAATAGGTACGTACCAATTGATTCAAAAACTAAATGTAAACTAAGAGGTAAATTACTATGTCTCAGAGGAAAATCCCTCTCGACCTAGTACATCGGCGCGATGACGTCAGGTGGAAGGGATAGCAACACGAGAACTTTGCTCTCTTTGCTGTTCGGCTGTTATCGGGTCAACATCTCAGCAACGTCATTCTGCCCGTTGGGTTTTTTGTTAGATTGTTCCGTAATTTTTGTAATAGCTTCAGAGGTGTTTCATTATTAGTTTTCGTTTAAATTAATTTTGGTTTGTTAAATTTAATTGCTTTCAAAGTAGATTTGTTTTGTAAATTGTTTTCTTGAGGGTAGTAAATAAATTTGTATTTAAAAAAATAACTTCTGGTCTTATTTCTAAGATATGTAAAATTTATCAGTGCAATAAAGAGTATTATATATAAATCGGTATCTAATCAGTTTTGTTGTTATTCTTACCCTACATAATAATGTTGCAGTTTATTAGCATCTTTGAAATCTTTAATTCTTATTTAATCTCAAGATTATTTAATTGTGTTAATATAATAATGATGGTTAAGAGGGTTATCGGTTAAAAAAATAAAACTGATTTTGTTATTTCGATTGGTACCTATATGTTCGGTAATAACGTCACTTCGTATACGAAGGTACGATTTTATTGTTGACAGAGATAAAATAGTGTGTAGTTTTTACTAAATAGGGAAATGTAAAATTTGATCTTCATAACAGCATTTTAGTTATAAATTATTTTAGCATTAGCATTTTTTAGCATTAGCAGCCTGTAAATTTTCCCACTGCTGGGCTAAAGGCCTCCTCTCCTTTTGAGGAGAAGGTTTGGAGCATATTCCACCACGCTGCTGCAATGCGGGTTGGCGGAATACACATGTGGCAGAATTTCGTTGAAATTAGACACATGCAGGTTTCCTCACGATGTTTTCCTTCACCGCCGAGCACGAGATGAATTATAAATACAAATTAAGCACATGAAAATTCAGTGGTGCCTACCTGGGTTTGAACCCAAAATCATCGGTTAAAATGCACGCGTTCTAACCACTGGGCGATCTCGGCTCAAATAAATTATAAACGACTATTTTTGATAATCGTAGAAAATCTTTGCCAATTATTATTACAATACGTTAGGAAGTGTATTACAAAACATTTTGTTAAAATATTACAATTATTTTATTATCTATCTATAATATAACGCTGCAACAGCGTTATCAAACTAAATGACAATTCTAAGGAAATTTATGATATATTTGTATATATTCTTCATACTTTACTTTTAACTATTTATGTTATCTTCGATGAAATTTTATGTTTTTTTAGGAATTATATTATACTTGAAATTGTTGTAGGGTTAGTGTAAATATCGGTGTTAGACATATTCGGTGTTCAAATAAACACTTTTTACTCTGTCAATAATAACCAAAGTTTACATTGTTTTCAGAGGTAGTTTGCTTTAGCAAACGGTACCTAAATGATCTTACAAATTGAAAATAACAGACTAAATAGTCTGAAGTTAAATACAATTAGATCAAGAGGTAGTTCGATTTATTCGGAACGGTACCTATAATATATTAAAAAATATATTTTAAAAATTACGTGCTTTTCTAATTTTAACTTAATAGTAATCAGTGTAAAGTTTTATGTTCAACGCATGGTTTTTCTGACAATCTACGATAAGTGCAAGAGCGAAAGGGAATAAAATCAAGTCGACGCGCTGTCGCGCGCGCTGAGCACGGTGGTACTCAGTTAAGGCTTACACACAGGGTACCCGAGCGAAGCGACAAGCGGAGCGGATACAGTATTTTTTGTCTTTTTGGTTCAGATTATTAATCAATTAATTATTAAACATGAATACACAAGGAGGCAATAATAGCTCCCAACCTGATTTGTCTAATCTTGACACTACTGATTTCGATATTCAAAATATATCTATCCGCAAGTGTATAGTACCAGATGATAACTTCGACATCCAATTTAAGGAACTTAAGAGAGAAATATTAGCGTTACTCAAGGAATTTGGAAGATCTCAGGCTGAGAATACTAGTATGATAAGGAAAGGAATTTTGCTCGCACCTCTGGGATGGCTCCGCTAAGTACCTACTGGAGGCCTTGGATCGGTTGCAGCGACGTGCGGTTCGCATTATTGGCGATGTAAAGGTCACCAACACCCTCGAGCCTTTACAATTGCGTCGAGAGATAGCGGCACTCAGCGCTTTCTATCGAATGTGTCACGGCGAGTGCTCAGAGGAACTATTCTCCCTTATTCCTGCTTCCTCTTTCCTTCACAAGTCCACGCGTGCTGGTTCTCGATGTCACCGCTTAACTGTGACATCAATTCCATCGCGTACAAAGAAATTTGGCAACTCTTTTCTTTGTCGCACTTCCAAAACATGGAATTCTTTACCAGCGCACGTATTCCCCTCCTCTTATGACCTGGGTTCCTTCAAGCGAGGCGTGAAGAGGCATCTTGCGGGCCGGCAAGGCGGGGGCGGCTAGAGCAGATCACCTTTCCCAACTGCACTAGCCGTCGTCGCGTTTGGACTCTACTACCACTTACCATCAGGTGGAGCAGAGTCATTTGCCCTCCCGGGCAATAAAAAAAAAAAAGAAAGACATTTCTTTAATAAAAGAACAGATAAGCGACATCAAGAATACAGTGGTCCAATTAAAAGCTGAGAATAATAACTTCAAAATACAGATTGAAGATCTCAAAAGCAGTGTAAACGTTCATGAAGAAAAAGTTAAGGCTCTTGAAACTGGTCTTCATATGCTCTAATGTAATCAATTAAAGACAGCTTCTTTGCAACAACTAAATAGTTTAAATTGTAATAATATGGCGTTTGAAGTACATGAACGCATAGAACGTAGCAAAAACATTATAATAATGGGTATACCAGAAGTACATATGAATAGCATGGAGAAGAAAAGAGAATTGGACAGATCAGAAGTAAAGAAATTGTTACTTACCATTCACACTGATTGTCCAGGACCTACAAAAATATTAGGTCTAGGTAAATACGATGGAAAGAAGACACGCCCGCTTAAGGTATGCTTTTCATCCTCAGAAACATCAAAAACTATACTTAAAAGCAAATTTAACATTATTGGTCCAAACATCAAAATTTGCTCAGACCAGACACCGAGCCAAAGACAAGCCATGTTGAATTTGAGAGAAGAATTGCGTCAACGTACAGCAAATGGAGAAAATAATCTAATTATAAATTACATAAAAGGATGTCCAAAAATTACACAACAGCAGCCAAAAAACTGAGTCAAAGAGAAAATATGATACATAAAAAAGAAAACAACTACGTTACACACGAAGTTTGCAAAACATACGATGAAGTGACTGTTACTAATGAATCTTTAAAATTTCTATATGCTAATATAAGGAGTTTAGTAAAGCCCTGAAAATTAGAAGAATTGAGATGTGTGAACGAGTCTTTTCAAACTACAATTCATGTCTTAATACTCACTGAGACTTGGATTAAGGATGAGGTTCAAGGAAATAGACTCAGACTCCCAAACTATACGCACTATTTTAACTTTAGAACGAATACAAGGGAGGTGTTTCTGTTTACGTGCACAATAATCTCAAGCATAATATGGTGCATGAAAAATATGATGATGGAAACCACTTTATGTGGGTACATTTAGAAACACTCTCCCTTGACGTCGGTGTCATCTACAAACAACCTACGGCTAGTCTTCATGAATTTCTTGAAAACTACAATCAATTTCTAGATAAACGGAACCGTGTAATCGTGTATGGCGATTTTAATTTGAATTTACTCAGCAAAGAAAAATCTGTTCAAGACTACAAAGATATCCTCCAAGAAAACAATATTAAAATCCTGAATAAAATCAGTAATGAATATTGTACCCGAGAAACAACATCGTCAAAAACAATCCTGGACCATGTGAGTACAAATCTAACAAAAAACAGTTTTCATCTAGCTGTACTCTACTGTCAATTGTACCTTGAGATTAAAAGAACAGGACCAGAGCGTATAAAGAGGTATCAATATGAATCAATAAATTACACGAATCTCGTAAAGTATGTTGAAAATATTATTGGTAAAACCATGATTACGGAGTATGGCGAATTAGAAGCCTTATTGAAGCGTGAAATTGCTAATAATAAAATAATAAAAATTAAAGTATTAATTCCGCCGTGTAAAGAATGGATAAATAAAAATGTAATTACATCAATAAATAAAAGAAATCAACTGTGGCATAACCTAAAACAAGCACCTGAAGATTAAAAGCTATTCAAGGAATTTAAGCAGCAAAGGAACACTGTTTTTTCAAATATACAATCAGCAAAAAGTCAATATTATTACAAAAAATTTAAAAAATATCAGAAAAATCCTCAAAAATGTGGCAACTTATTAATAATTTAACTTGCGATAAAAAGGATAGTAACCATATACCGTCAAAGTTACAATCATCTTCTATATTGACCGATATTGAGGAAATTTGTGATTGTTTTAATTCATTTTTCTCCAGAGTAGGGAGTGAACTCGCCAACAAAATACCTTCCAAATTTCATAATAATTTATCACATGTAATTCCAATGTGTAAATCAACAAGCAAAAACAAACAGTTAACAAAATTAGAACCAATCACAACACGAGAATTAATAAATATTATAAATAACCTTGACTCAAATACCAGCTCAGGAGTGGATGGAATCACAACAAAAGTTCTTAGATCGTTAAAAAATGTTATAGCACAGAATTTAATCAAATGTTTCAACAAATGCTTCACAGAGGGATATTTCCCTGAAACACTAAAAATCGCCAAAGTTCGTCCAATATTTAAATCAGGAAACAAGATGGATCCTAGCAATTACCGTCCTATATCGGTGCTACCGGTAATGTCAAAGATAATTGAAAAAGCCATACATAACCGGCTCAATAAATTTCTGAATTCTACTGAGTATCTTTACGAAAAACAATATGGCTTCAGATCTAAATCGAATACTGTGTCAGCTGCCATCGATCTAGTGACAAATATAAGAGTTAACATCGATAAAAGGAAAATAGCCTTAGGAATATTTATAGATCTAAAAAAGGCGTTCGACACAGTCAGCCAAAAATTCTTTTGATGAAGTTAGAGGCATTGGGTGTTAGGGACCAGGCATATCAAATACTTAAGTCATACTTAAAAAACAGGACGCAGATTGTTCAACTGGATAATCACCAAAGTAGGCCACAGATGATCACTTTTGGTGTTCCTCAGGGATCAATCTTGGGCCCATTACTGTTCCTAATTTATATAAATAATGTACATGAGATTGGATTAAAAGGGGACCTTACCCTGTATACTGATGATACTGCTTTATTTTACTATGGTCATTCAATAGATGTTGTAATTAATCAAGCTCAACAAGATTTAGATACTCTGAATACCTGGTTCCAATCCAACTTACTGACTATCAATGCGTCTAAAACAACTTACATAATTTTTGCTGCAAAAAACAAAAAGATAGGCAACTTTAAACCTCTTTCAATTAACGGGGAATTCATAAATAAGGTCAATATACAAAAATATCTTGGCTTAGTCCTGGATAATCAGCTTACGTGGAAACATCATATTGATAAAACACGTAAAAAAATTCTCTCAATAATTGGTGCTGTGCGAGGCATAGTACGATGCCTTCCGAAAAATGTATGTTATACTGTCTAAAATTCTTTAGCTAAACCACATTTGGACTATCTTATTGAAGTTTGGGGTTCTGCAAGTAAAACCAATCTACAAAAATTACAAACAACACAAAATAAACTTATAAAGACTCTATTTAAATATAACTACTTAACGAATACTACAAAGATTTATAAGGAAACAAAACTAATAAACCTAACTCAAATCTATAAATACAACACCTGCATTCATATTAAAAAAATCCTTGCTAAAGACATACAATCTCAAATTATTTTCACGACAAAAAGAAATTTTCATCAGCGAAGTACTAGAAATGTTAATAACATCTGTTTAGGCCCATCAAGAACAATCTATGGAAAAAAAAGTATTTTGTTTGACGGAGCTTATACCTACAACAATTTGCCGAAGAATATCAAAGAAATAAAATCGCTTCATAATTTCAAAAAAAGTCTTAAAAGCCACATTTTAAAGGAATTTTCTTAAAATTCAAATCAATCTTTTATAAAATAACTGCAAATATAATAGATGTAACTAATATAACATAATACCTAATAACACCATACTACAGTAAACTTAAAACAATATTAATTATAGATTATACATATAGATAGGCACTTTAACATTAAATTACCTAATTTACATACATATATATTTATTATAATATAAATTATAAACATAATCATAAATAAATGCACACATTATATTCCACACATTACCTATAAAAATATATATACAATAAAAACCACCAATTTAAAACCATCAGATAGATTTAATATGTCACCTTCCTTACTTATCATTATTTTGTTTACGCACTACATATATATGTCGGGTTTAAGGCTGACATCAGAAGTAAAAGATCAAATTGTCTATACAATTTCTTTATTATAATCAAGAGTTCAGTATTAATTATTAATTAATACTGAACTCAATATTTAATTGAATTAAATATCTTTAATCTTAATCAATTATTATAGTGAGATATAACATAATATAATTAATATAATTAATCACTATACTGATAATTATAATATCACTTAAATTTACTATAATTAATAAATTAATTATACATAAATTTAATTTATTATAACTATAATAATGGCGTGGAATGCCAAAATGGCAGTCAGGGCAGGCTACTGGGACAGTGTCCGTGCACCAAGACGCATCCAAAAGAAATGCGTGCCGGCTCGTTGGTATTTCACGCACCCCCCTGGTTTGGGGAATGGTGATGGCAGTTCCTAGGGCCGTGCCCTATCTACTGCGGTGTTTTGTTCGCCGTCCGTTACTACGGACGGGTCGTTGGGGGTGGGTAATTCCATTGGAAGTACCCTCGTGGCGTGTGCAGCAGACATCTCTTGGTCCTCCGTACATTCTCAGAGCGATCAAGCGCACCGGATGAGACCCCATAAGGGGAGGTCCAGCGAACGACCTGCTCTGGGAATGTCTGCGCACGACAGATGTCGTGGTACAGAAGGAGGGTTCGGAGACATCTTGCTGCTGCCAATGTGTTTTGTGTGTGTATCACGATGAATCATGTCGCTGGTGGTGAAGACTGCGGATGAGCGAGGTGGCAAGTAGAGAAGAAGAAGCGGAGAAGAGGTGGTGATCGGCGTTCCGATGAGATGTTGGTGTTCTGAAGGTTGTGGTTGTGTTTCGGCGAGTCCGGTCCGTGACCGCGTAGACTCCCACGATCCGATCAAGCGCACCGGATGAGACCCCGTTCGGGGAGGTCCAGCGAGCGACCTGCGGTCGTGGGTGGAAAACGTAGTCTAGACGCCTCGCTCGCGGTCGGGGCCGTCAGGATAAGTCCCGCTTGGGATTTCCTTTGGGTCGGCCGCGGCGAGACGCTATTGTACAGACCGGTTTCGTCGGGTGCGGCTCTTTGTAGGAGCCGGGTGATGCGTGCCGGATTAACATTACGATGGTTTTTATACTAAATAGATGACGTCAGGTGCACGTGCCACTAGCGCATTGTTATCGCTGTCCGTTGTTTTTGTCGAACATCTGTTGCCGCCGTCACGGCCATTTTGACACTCGCACGTCCTCGGGCGCAGAGTTTTCTTCTAAAAAAATAAAAAAAAACAACTTATTAAACACGGAGACAGAACAGTAATTGTGAATCATTATCATCAATATGAAAGGTAAAATTCTACAGTATTTCAAATTCCTACTGCTGGTCTAGATCGACAACCCACAAAAGTAGGTGAGATCCCTACAGCTCATAACCGCTGCTCTAAATCGTCAACCCACAAAAGTAGGTGAGATTCCTGCAGCTAACATTCGCTGGTCTAGATCGTCAACCCATAATAGTAGGTGAGATCCCTACAGCTTACTAAGGCTGCTGGTCTAGGTTTAACACAACCCCTACAGCTCAAACATGTTTAACTATCTAATCTCTAAATGAATCTGCGGACATAGTCTCTTCAGAATCAGCGGACCTAGTTTCTACAGAATCAACAGAAAGAGTTTCTTCGGAATTAATTACATTATCATCAGTGTCAACATCTCTTGATACATAATTGTCTAACAATGCGCCCGAAATAGTGTTACAAGAGTCAATAGTTTCGGCTTCCGCCGTCACGGGCCCTTCATCGTCATCAGAGTCATAATTTTGGGAAATCTCGATAAAACCCTGTTGGCCTTGAGGGACTTCTCTTAAATTTTCATGTGCGTACTTATAGATTCTGTTAGAGCAGTTTAATTTTTTTGAGTTCGTAACGGTCGTTGTCTAAAACTGTAACAATTTTAAAAGGTCCCTTAAATTTTTTTTATCTAATTTTGTTTGATGTCTCTCTTCACATTTGACAAATACAAAATCTCCCACTTTAAAAGGATTTATACGAGCTTTCCCTTTATTAAATCGAACAGTATCAGCACTCGCTAATCGTCTTATATTATCTGATGCCGATAAACGAGCCGTGTCGACATTAATTCTACTTGGATTAGATGAACCAGGAGATAATCTAGCCAAGCTTAAGGAATTTCCTTGAATTCCAAACATGAGCTCAATTGGCGAAAAACCCGTAGTACGAGAGCGAGTACTATTTAAAGCTAGTTGTATTTCTCCTAGTTGATCCTGCCAAGTATTATTTGAGTTACATTATATTACAGTAAGAATATTTTTTAGTGTTCGCATAACCCTCTCAACCTGACCATTAGCTCGACTGGTACCGGTAGCTATTAAATGAAGTTCTATGTTATTTATTTTACAAAATTCTTTAAATTCACTACAATCATAACAACGCCCACGATCAGCTATAATGCGTTTGGGAGCCCCAAAAAGATTTACAGGATTTTTAATAGTTTTTATTGCATGAGAAGAATTTAAAGTTCGTGTATATTCAAGAAGAACAAATTTTGTAAAAGCGTCTATTAATACAGAACAATATTCTTTTCGCGCATTTTTCCCACTTAATTTCCCGGTAAGATCTATATGAACAGTGTGCCATGGTATGGAATGTTTAGGAATTGGATGAAGTATTTGCTGAGCGCCAGATCCTTGGGGCCTTTAGAAGTTTTGCATACAACGCACGCATTAATAATTTTTTTTTAACAAATTTAGACATATCTGGAAACCAGTAAAACTCGTATAATTTGTCTAAAGTTTTATCGAAACCTAAATGTTTAATTTCGTTATGGACATGACTAATAAGGGACCAAACAAGAGAGCGCTGTATAATAGGAAGCCAACTAGTTATTCCTCTACGATCGATTTTCCTAAATAAAACATTTTGTCTTAAATCATATGTATGGGCTATTTCATCCGGTAACTGGTGGTTTTGTAATTTAGTTTTTAAATCTGAAATTTCGGAATCTCGTTCTTGTTCTACAATCAACCAACCTTTGTCTAACTCTAAAAAATTAACCTTTCGAGGCTCAATATTACTTGTTAATAAGTTTCGAGACAAAAAATCCGCATGTGCCATTTTTCTACCTTCTTTATAAACAATATCAAAATTGTAAGCTTGAAGTATAGCCCACCAACGGTGTACTCTAGGTGTTAAGTCGCGTTTGGAATGAGATGCTTTTAGAGAATTGCAATCGGTAAATACAGTAAAAGTTCGCCCGTATAAATAGTGTCTGAAGTGCTCAATTGCTGTGACTACAGCTAAAGTCTCCAGCTCATATGAGTGATATCGACTCTCAGCGCTAGTTGTTTTAAGACTAAAATATGCAACAACATGAGGTCTGTCATTTAGTTTTTGAATAAGCACTGCACCGTAACCATCACAACTAGCATCAGTATGGAGCTCAATTGGTAGAGAAGGATCAAATATTTTTAATACGGGTTCAGAGGTCAGTATATCAATTATTTTCTTGTGAATTTGATCATGATTAACTGTCTATTGAATTTTACCTTTGCCTCTAGTTAATGGATATAATGGTCTTATAAGCTGAGAGAAATTTGGGATAAATTGTCTAAAGTAAGTGGCTAAACCAATAAGTTGTCTGACTTGTGTTATAGTTTTCGGAGGAGGGACATCAATTAAAGCTTGAATTTTTTTTTTTTTGGATTTGGTCTAATTTCTCCTGCTGAAACAACGTAACCAAGATATTCAGTTTGAGTTTTAAGAAAAGAACATTTCTTTATATTGAAAGAAAAACCAGAGGCTGACAAAGTTTCTAATAATTTATCTAGGCGATGTAGACCGTTTTTATACTAAATAGATGACGTCAGGTGCACGTGCCACTAGCGCATTGTTATCGCTGTCCGTTGTTTTTGTCGAACATCTGTTGCCGCCGTCATATATTTACATCACAAAATATCCTTGTATTGTTTAGCACTGTATTGATATTATTGGGTTGATTTGTCGTTTCGCTTGCGTTAGCTTTGGTTGACACACGTGTTAGTGAGATATCTGTGTTATTATAATCATTTTCTGTTATTCTTTCCATAATTTTTTAGTGCAAATAGTTAATTTATATGGTTTCTGGGTTTTACTAACCATATTCGGTTACGGTAAGTGTTTATTTACTTTTATAGTTATAGTATATTAGTTGGTAAGTTAAAGTAGTTAGATAATGGATGTTGATCCTCCTCCTGAACCTCCCGATCCCGGGGGTTTGGAAAAAGTTATTGACCTAAATAAATCTTCCTCTCGCAAACGTTCCGGGGATAAATCCACCGCCACTCCCGATTCCTCCTCAAAAAAAACAGTCGTTCATCCCACTACCGCAACTCCTTCCATTCAGACTGTTTATATTAATCCCGCTTTTACTGACGGCCCTAAAAGTTACGCTGATGACGATAAGGGTCCTTTCATTGTCCATGTCTCCCGGGAAGTTTCTGATCCTTCTGCAGGTAACTCAATCCGAGCCATCAAATTCGGTCAGTTTTTACATAAGCACAAAATTGGTTGTATTATTAATGATGGAGTTAAAAACGTAGGTCGCAACAAAATAGAAGTCCAATTTTCCTCAGCCCAATCTGCAAATGATTTTTTAAAAAACCCGATACTGGAACTTTGTAAGTACAAAGCAACGTTACCAACTTACAATGTAACTAGAATGGGTCTCGTGAAAGGTGTTCCGGTTGACTGGTCTATGGAGGATCTTATAGAGTCTATCGAGCTTCCTCATGGTTGTGGTGAAATATTAAAAATGAGGCGTTTAAATCGTAAAACCATCAACGAAGGAGTTGTGAACTGGATTCCAACTCAGTCAGTGGTAATAACGTTTAAGGGCCAAATCCTTCCCAATAAAATATATTCATTCCATACCTCTCTTCCCGTTGCAACATATAATCTCCCTACTATAATTTGTTTAAACTGTTGTCGTTATGGCCACATTAAGACTCAGTGTAGATCTACTCCCAGATGTTTTAAATGTTCCCAATCTCATACAGGTGAGTTGTGTGAGGTTACTAAAGATAATGCTACATGCCTTCACTGTTCTGGTAAACACTTTGCTACAGACAAGGATTGTCCAGAGTATTCGCGACAGCAATCAATAAAAATTGTTATGTCTCAGGACAATATCTCTTACATGGAGGCAGCTTCTCGCTTCCCTAATGTTCGCAGGTCCTACGCTGAGGTAGCAAAAGAGATGTTTTCCTCTCCTGTATATATTCCATCAAGCCCTAGTGCATCTAAATCCTCCCCACCTCCTAATAGATCATATAGACAGACCATCTTCCGTTCTCCTGCCCCTAGAGTTCCTCAAGGGAAGGGGTATGATAAACAAGCCCACCAAGCCATAGTTGGCAATTGCCCTTCCTCCTCTCCAAATGGTTGTGCTCTAAATGCTGATAATCCCTCCCCTCCTAATAACAATTCTAACTTATTAGAATTACTCACCAAAATCCTCCTTAACATTCTGTGCACATGTAATGAAATCCCTTTACCGTCCAACGTTGCCAATGATTTACATCAACTCTTCAACATCCTTAAAAATGGCCCCAATCAGATTCCTTCAATGGAATTGTAAAAGCATTCGTCCTAAGAAACCTGACCTCCTCTCCCTTATTAATTCATATAAACCCGTCCTTATTGCCCTCTCTGAGACATGGTTAATTCCCGGTTCTCGATTTCGGATTCCGGGTTTTTCCTGTTTGAGGGATGACAGAAGTGATGGGTATGCAGGTAGTGCCATCCTGATTAGGCACTCTATTCCCTTCTCCCAAATTCCCTTACCTCCTTTTAGCCAGCATATCAATGCCGTGGCTATAAAAGCCTTTAATATATCCTTTTTATCCCTTTACATTCCCCATCCTAATTCTTCTCTTGCTCCTGAATTACACTCCATCTTCTCTTCCCTTCCAAGCCCTATTCTTGTTATGGGGGACTTTAATGCCCATCATACATTATGGGGGTCCTATCACTGTGACGGATTTGCTCCCTTGTTGGTGGACATCGTTGATGATGTAAATTTATGCATTCTCAACGATGGCTCGCCGACTCGTAGAGTTTATCCAAATCAGAATCCTTATTCTGCCGTCGACTTATCCCTATCAACTCCCTCCCTATCCTCACAAATATCTTGGAATACCCTCCCATCAACATTTGGAAGCGACCATTTTCCTATCCTTCTTTCACTTAAGAACAGATCCCTCACATCCTTCAAATCATCCCCTCTTCTAAAATACAGACTAAAAAATGTTAACTGGTCAGCATACTCTAACTCTGTTGATGCCATGTTAGACTCCCTCCCTGGTTTTGTGAATGATGAAAATATTGTTGCTTACTACGAACTTTTCCTTAATGCTATCAAATCCTCTGCTGATGCCCATTTTCCTCTAAAAAATATAAATAAAAAGACTTTGCTTTCTCCTCCTTGGTGGGATGAAGAATGTAATGTCATGGTCCAACGGAGATCTGAAGCCGAAGAGTCATATACAGTCTCTATGACTCCACAAAATTTCATCAAATATCAGCGTATTGATGCCAAAATTAAAAGACTGTTCAAAAAAAAGAAAAAGCTAGGGTGGACCAACTTCTGTGAATCCCTCAGTCCTCGATCTCCTCCTTAAACAGTTTGGACAAATCTTAAGAAATTTCGCCGTTCCCTCAACTCAGAAAATCCAAATGCCAATAATCCCTCCATATGGCTTAATGATTTTGCTGCCAAGCTGGCACCTCCCTTTGTCCCATGCCAGGATAGCTTTATTACACTGACTCCAACACTTGTATCGGATGATATGGATGGTCCGTTTACTCTCTCAGAGCTCCATACAGCTCTAAAGGGACTTAAAGACTCATCTCCAGGGGAAGATGGCGTTCCCTATTCTTTTATAGTAAACCTTAGTGATAAAGCTAAATGCGTCTATTTGAATTTAATTAATGCTTTTTTCTCAGCAGGAATCGTCCCGGAATCTTGGAAGTCCCAAATTATTATCTCCATTCTCAAACCAGGAAAAAGCCCATTGGACCCAAGTTCTTATAGACCCATTGCTTTATCATCTACATTAGTAAAAGTAACTGAACACCTCTTAAAAAACCGTTTGGAATGGATAATGGAAAGCAGGAATATTCTCTCACCCTCTCAATTTGGCTTTCGAAAGGGTCTGAGCACTCTCGATAGTCTCAGCATTCTCACGACAGACATTCGAATAGCCTTTTCTAACGGAGAGTACCTTGTGGGTGTTTTTCTAGATATTTCTTCTGCATATGATAATGTTCTTCTTCCGGTACTCAGGCAAAAACTGCACCAGCTGAGCGTTCCTCCGAGGATTACACATTTCATATGTAACCTGCTATTTTGCAGATCAATTTCTGTTAAACACCAAAATTTTTTTCTTCCCCCCCGATTCGTCTGGAAAGGTCTCCCGCAAGGCTCAGTCCTAAGCCCTCTGCTTTACAGCATTTATACCCACGATCTCGAATTGTCTGTTAATAACTTTTGTAACATCCTTCAATATGCTGATGACATTGTATTATATCATAGATCTTCTTCCGTCCAAAACTTAACATTGCGTTTAAACTCTGCTTTGCATTATCTTGACCTATGGCTCTCTGATCACGGCTTATCTCTATCAGTAGATAAGACTCAGGCAGTTGCTTTTACACGAAAAAGGCTTATTCCCGTCTTTGACCTGTTCTGTGGGGATCAGCGTATCAACTTTTTCAATAAGGCTAAGTTTCTAGGCATAATACTTGATAACAAACTGAACGGAATTTGTCACTCTGAACATATTATCAAAAAATGTGAAAAGGGCATTAACGTCCTTAGAGCTGTCGCAGGTGTCTGGTGGGGAGCTCACCCATATTCTCTTAAACTACTGTACAATGCAATAGTCCGTAGTCATTTAGACTATGGACTATTTGTCTTAGATCCACTTAATAAAACCGTTTCTGATAAACTTAATAGAATCCAACACAAATGCCTTAGAACAATTATAGGAGCCATGAAGACTTCACCCACTAACGCCCTGCAAGTTGAATGTGTTGATCCTCCTCTACAACTAAGAAGACAATTTTTATGCGACCGCTTCGTGGTAAAATCATTACAGCTATCCTCTCATCCTCTTTGGTCCCGTTTAAGCAAACTGTCCCAACTCTGTGCTCGTCCTAAAAGTCCATCCTTGTTATTAGATAGTTTTTTAAAATTTACCAAACTTCCGCATCCTATATTGAGGTTCCATTCAAATCCTCTTTTTTCCACTCCATTTAGAGCTCTTGTATATAATCCTCCAATTATCACAGATCTTGGTCTTACTAAAGGGGCTCCTGAAACAAACTGTAAATTTCAAAGAATCTTTCATCAAAAATGGTCAAACCATCTCCTTATATTTACTGATGCCTCTAAAATATCCCCCGATAGCTGTGTCGGTTCAGCCTGTTGGATTCCCAAATTCAAAATTATCCTTCAATTCAAATCCCCTCCTGAAACATCAATTTTTTCCGGTGAAACGATTGCCATTCTGGAAGCCATCCTATTTGCCCAATCCCATGACCTAAGACAGACTGTTATCCTGACAGACTCTTTGAGCTGTCTGTTGGCAATTAGGGAAAATCCATTTCGTAGTAGGCGGAAATTTTTTATCATCCTTAAGATCAGGGAGGCTTTGTTCTCGTGTCACCAAAAAGGGCTAGAAATATCGCTTGTCTGGATACCAAGCCATTCTGGTATAAGCGGTAACGAAGCCGCAGACTCGTTCGCTAGAGCTGCTATAACAACTGGCTCTCTAGATCATTTTAAAAATTCAACTCAGGATTTGTGTGCTTTAGCGAAAACTCATCTGGATAAATCCTGGAACTCTGTTTGGAAAGTTTCATCAAAATCTAAAGGTAGATTTTACGCATCTCTTCAACCAGACATCCCAAGGCGACCTTGGTTTTCACTTCACAGGCAAGCCAATCGTTGGATCACCACAACTATCTGCCGACTACGCCTTGGACATGCATGTACTCCCATACATCTATGTAAAATTAGAGTTAGAGATCACTCTTTGTGTGAGTGTGGCCTAGACGAAGGTTCCCTACCCCATATACTGTTCTCTTGCCCCAAACATGCCTCTATCCCGCATATGACGTTCTCCCTCCAAAAGTTCCTCGCCCTATTAATGTCGAATGTTTATTAATGTTTGTGTTTAGTCCATTTTGTAAATTTCTATGTAAATATATTGAACATAATAAGATTAAGCTATAAATAGTTTTGTGATTGTTTTTCTGTGTTTAAATAGCAGTTATTTTTTTTATCTAATTATTATTATTGTGTTGTTTTAGGTTGTGGGTTTTTTTAATTCCGTCTACTACTATTATGCCTTCAAAATTAAATTGATCCTGCAATCTCGACCGCACCAATCAATCTCTACCGTATCTTCTCCATCGCACGTGACATTGGCGAAATAATCTGTGTCTTTTTGGCACAAATAAAAGCCAGAAAAAAAAAAAAAAATTATTGGGTTATTGTAATATTCCTATTATGTACGCCTATTCGACTTAATTTTTATACTAATTGTTTTGTAATTTTCTCTGTAAGTGATTTAGATGTAAATCTTTTGAGAAAATAAATGTCTATAACCGTAACTAAGCAAGATCTCAAAAATTTGCTAAATTCTCATCAATTTTGCTATTTTTTACAGTTATTAATTCATTTAAAAAAATAATCTCAAATACTAGAAACCCAAATGAATTCGAACTTTGTACAGATGGTTACTAGTTATCATTTGAAAACATTAACTTTGCCAGATCTCTAAAATTTGCTAACTTCTCAACAATTTGTAATTTTTACAGTTATTAATTCATTTAAAAAATACATATCTCAAATACTAGAAACGTAAATGAATTCGAACTTTGTACAGATGGTGGCTAGTTATCATTTGATAACATTAACTGAGCCAGATCTCTAAAATTTGCAAACTTCTCAACAATTTTGCTATTTTTTACATTCATTTATTCATTTAAAAAAAATAATCTCAAATACTAGAAATGTAAATGAATTCGAACTTTGTACAGATGGTTGCTAGTTACCATTTGATAACATTAACTGAGCCAGATCTGTAAAATTTGCTAACTTCTCATCAATTTTGCTATTTTTTGCAGTTATTAATTCATTTAAAAAAATAATCTCAAATACTAGAAACCCAAATGAATTCGAACTTTGTACAGATGGTTGCTAATTTGCCAACTTCTCAACAATTTTGCTATTTTTAACAGTTATTAATTCATTTAAAAATATATATATCTCTAATACTAGAAACGTAAATGAATTCGAACTTTGTACAGATGGTGGCTAGTTATCATTTGATAACATTAACTGCGCCAGATCTCTAAAATTTGCCAACTTCTCAACAATTTGCTATTTTTTACAGTTATTAATTCATTTAAAAAATATATCTCAAATACTAGACACGTAAATGAATTCGAACTTTGTACAGATGGTTGCTAGTTATCATTTGATAACATTAACTGAGCCAGATCTCTAAAATTTGCCAACTTCTCAACAATTTGTAATTTTAACAGTTATTAATTCATTTAAAAAATACATATCTCAAATACTAGAAACGTAAATGAATTCGAACTTTGTACAGATGGTTGCTAGTTATGATTTGATAACATAAACTGAGCCAGATCTCTAAAATTTGCCAACTTCTCAACAATTTTGCTATTTTTAACAGTTATTAATTCATTTAAAAATATATATATCTCTAATACTAGAAACGTAAATGAATTCGAACTTTGTACAGATGGTGGCTAGTTATCATTTGATAACATTAACTGCGCTAGATCTCTAAAATTTGCCAACTTCTCAACAATTTGCTATTTTTTACAGTTATTAATTCATTTAAAAAATATATCTCAAATACTAGACACGTAAATGAATTCGAACTTTGTACAGATGGTTGCTAGTTATCATTTGATAACATTAACTGAGCCAGATCTCTAAAATTTGCCAACTTCTCAACAATTTGTAATTTTAACAGTTATTAATTCATTTAAAAAATACATATCTCAAATACTAGAAACGTAAATGAATTCGAACTTTGTACAGATGGTTGCTAGTTATGATTTGATAACATAAACTGAGCCAGATCTCTAAAATTTGCCAACTTCTCAACAATTTTGCTATTTTTAACAGTTATTAATTCATTTAAAAATATATATATCTCTAATACTAGAAACGTAAATGAATTCGAACTTTGTACAGATGGTGGCTAGTTATCATTTGATAACATTAACTGCGCCAGATCTCTAAAATTTGCCAACTTCTCAACAATTTGCTATTTTTTACAGTTATTAATTCATTTAAAAAATATATCTCAAATACTAGACACGTAAATGAATTCGAACTTTGTACAGATGGTTGCTAGTTATCATTTGATAACATTAACTGAGCCAGATCTCTAAAATTTGCCAACTTCTCAACAATTTGTAATTTTAACAGTTATTAATTCATTTAAAAAATACATATCTCAAATACTAGAAACCCAAATGAATTCGAACTTTGTACAGATTTATTTATTTGTTTGTTTGTTTGTTTGTTTGTTTGTTTGTTTGTTTGTTTGTTTGTTTGTTTGTTTGTTTGTTTGTTTGTTTGTTTGTTTGTTTGTTTGTTTGTTTGTTTGTTTGTTTGTTTGTTTGTTTGTTTGTTTGTTTGTTTGTTTGTTTGTTTGTTTGTTTGTTTGTTTGTTTGTTTGTTTGTTTGTTTGTTTGTTTGTTTGTTTGTTTGTTTGTTTGTTTGTTTGTTTGTTTGTTTGTTTGTTTGTTTGTTTGTTTGTTTGTTTGTTTGTTTGTTTGTTTGTTTGTTTGTTTGTTTGTTTGTTTGTTTGTTTGTTTGTTTGTTTGTTTGTTTGTTTGTTTGTTTGTTTGTTTGTTTGTTTGTTTGTTTGTTTGTTTGTTTGTTTGTTTGTTTGTTTGTTTGTTTGTTTGTTTGTTTGTTTGTTTGTTTGTTTGTTTGTTTGTTTGTTTGTTTGTTTGTTTGTTTGTTTGTTTGTTTGTTTGTTTGTTTGTTTGTTTGTTTGTTTGTTTGTTTGTTTGTTTGTTTGTTTGTTTGTTTGTTTGTTTGTTTGTTTGTTTGTTTGTTTGTTTGTTTGTTTGTTTGTTTGTTTGTTTGTTTGTTTGTTTGTTTGTTTGTTTGTTTGTTTGTTTGTTTGTTTGTTTGTTTGTTTGTTTGTTTGTTTGTTTGTTTGTTTGTTTGTTTGTTTGTTTGTTTGTTTGTTTGTTTGTTTTGTTTGTTTGTTTGTTTGTTTGTTTGTTTGTTTGTTTGTTTGTTTGTTTGTTTGTTTGTTTGTTTGTTTGTTTGTTTGTTTGTTTGTTTGTTTGTTTGTTTGTTTGTTTGTTTGTTTGTTTGTTTGTTTGTTTGTTTGTTTGTTTGTTTGTTTGTTTGTTTGTTTGTTTGTTTGTTTGTTTGTTTGTTTGTTTGTTTGTTTGTTTGTTTGTTTGTTTGTTTGTTTGTTTGTTTGTTTGTTTGTTTGTTTGTTTGTTTGTTTGTTTGTTTGTTTGTTTGTTTGTTTGTTTGTTTGTTTGTTTGTTTGTTTGTTTGTTTGTTTGTTTGTTTGTTTGTTTGTTTGTTTGTTTGTTTGTTTGTTTGTTTGTTTGTTTGTTTGTTTGTTTGTTTGTTTGTTTGTTTGTTTGTTTGTTTGTTTGTTTGTTTGTTTGTTTGTTTGTTTGTTTGTTTGTTTGTTTGTTTGTTTGTTTGTTTGTTTGTTTGTTTGTTTGTTTGTTTGTTTGTTTGTTTGTTTGTTTGTTTGTTTGTTTGTTTGTTTGTTTGTTTGTTTGTTTGTTTGTTTGTTTGTTTGTTTGTTTGTTTGTTTGTTTGTTTGTTTTTTTTTCGTTCGTTCGTTCGTTCGTTCGTTCGTTCGTTCGTTCGTTCGTTCGTTCGTTCGTTCGTTCGTTCGTTCGTTCGTTCGTTCGTTCGTTCTGTTATACCCCTACTTAGTAAGTGGTAACGCTGAGCCACTGGGTTAGAGCTGCAATGTCAGCAGTATAGGCACGAGAGACAGTAGTAGGGCTCAGCATCAGATCAGTTCTCTTTCAACTTACATCCGTGACGGCTGCCTAAAGATCATTCTATTTCTTATTTTAATTCTATATCTTATTTTAATTCTATATCCAATAAAAATTAAATAAATGTTTAATTCTATTTCATTTCTTTTTTTTAAAAACTGAATGAAGAGGGCCGATATAACATTTGGTGGCAGCGGTGGGATCTTTAAAATTAGTGGATCCCCGGTACGTCCTCAATCGTAAAAGTGTGTGAAAGTGTGTGAAAGTGAGTTAATAAAATCAAAAAGAAAAATCTCTGTTTCTGAAAAAACTGTTCCGTAAACAATATTACAAAGATAAACCTACAAAGTGAAAAAACTCAAGTGATTACCAAATTTATAAACGCACTTTTTCAATATAACATCAAGTTATACATGTGCAAAATATTCAGTGATAAAGTTAGAAACAAAATATATGTTATTCTTGTTAGCAAGAAACATAATCGCATCGTTGAAGCAGGAATTCATTTCTACACCTGATATGTTTTCTATCAAGACCACCGTGATGTACATTCTGTGAGTCTGGCTTATCAAATTACTATAATAATTACTGAGTAATCTATTGAATATAAATCTATATTGAATTATAAAATTGTAATTAGTTTAAACGTTCATAAAATAAGTGTTTCTGTTTGTCATTTTAATTTAGTAATTTGTCTTGATTGGTATCAATTATTAAATAATGGAATCTAAAGTGCCAAAAATCAATAGAGGTGAGGCTCTTCAGGTTCCGAGCCAGCTTGAATTACCCTCAGAGTCTGAAGATGATAGACCACTGCACTCCGTAAGCAATGACAATAAAAAACAGAAAGGCAAAAAAACAATCACAACGCCTGAACTAGATTTAAATATTTTACTTAAATTCATCAAGCCCTATGACGGATCTAGGGAAACCCTAAATTCTTTCATAATTAACTGCAATAATGCATACGATCTCGCGACTGACGTACAGAAGCCTATAGTTTTCAAGTATATTTTATGCCAACTCAGCGGGAAAGCTGAACTTGCTTGCTCGATAAAGGAGTTCATATCATGGGATCAATTAAAAGATTTTCTAAAAAACCAGTTCAGCGAGAGAAAACATTCCTCTCACTTATTAATGGAGCTTCAAGATTGCAAACAAGGCATAAACGAAACAGTATCTCAATTTTCCCTTAGGATAGAAACATGTCTTTCGCAACTTTTAACCGAAATTTCCCTTACTACCTCCAAGGCCAAGGAATTAGCAGGCCGAACTGCGGCCATGGAAGAATTGGCCCTTCATCACTTCTTAATGGGCCTCCATCCTAAAATTTCAAATATAACCAGATGTAGGGTACCTAGAACATTAAACGAGGCAACGAATATCGCTATATCGGAAGAGCGAATTCAACAAACCTTATATAAATCAGCTCCACGACCAATAAACAGACCGATTCGTAATAGCTTTGGCCCCAGACAAACCTTCCAAAGTCCCCAATATAACAAGCAGTATCCCCAGAATCCACCGAATTTTATGAAACGGGATTTGCCCATTCCTATTAAAAACCAACTGATTTGCAGATACTGCAAAAATATCGGACATTCTATTGATAACTGTAAAAAACGAGAATATAATAATAGATTTTACAATCAAGCTTATTTTACAAAGCAACATATTTATAATACATTTATGATTAGGTACACAGTTGGTAAATATGTTGTCAATACATGTTCCAGTGGATTCAGTGATTCTAGTTGGCTCTAAGAATAAGTTAATGAGGTTATATGAATATAATAATGATCTGAATCTAATACTTGTGCTACAGTTTTCTAATAAATTTATGTTGAAGTCACCACAAATAAAAATATATTTACTTGATCCAGATAATTTCAATAATGCACTTTCCAATATTTTCTCAAATGCTTCATATAACCCGCTAGGAGGTCTGTATACGCATACAACAATGACATGCTCAAGCTCTGCACAGGCTATTTCAATAGTCTGCTCAATAGAAAGGCTCACAACATCCTTACGTTCTTTAAATTTTAGATTTTTGTTAATAAGTATTAATGAGCCACCACGTATAGCTTTTTTTCTATTGAACATACTAGCCATCTGGTGACCACTAAAGTTAAACATAAACTGATAATTTACAAGCCAATGTTCTGTTATACATAAAATATCAATGGCATTACTGTTTATGAATAACTCAATTTATTTTTTTATTACAAAATGAAGAGATTGGTTCAACCTGATTGGTTAAATGTTTTGCTACAATTAGGGCATCGAAACTCGGTTCAATTTTGAAAACCCGGGTTTTCGGGTCTAAGAGTAATCAAAACCCGGGTAGACCGGTTTTTTCGAGCATTGTGATCGTTTTATTGTATTTTTATTAAAGCACACTAACGCCTTTATATATCGATTTCTTATAATTATTACAAAATATAAAGGATGAGGAAGAATTTAAATAAATGAAACAGTACTTTACAATTTATAAAATCAGTTTTAATTTTATAAAATGTGATGAAGATTTATTTTTTCTTCAGAATATCTTAAAACTTAGTAAGTAATCTAGTCTTTTTTAAATCACAGATTTTGTAGAGATAAGTTAAACATTAAATTAACTATTTTGGTAACATTCACTTATTGTATTTAAAAGCTAATAAAAATAATATTTTTAAATGATATTTTTATAGAATAACAAATAATTTTAACATAAATAAAATTCTTCTTCGCATTAACAATTAAGTAACGAATAGTTCTAGTCTCTATTCTACTATTCTAATATAATTAAAATTGCAGTCGTTTGGTTAATAATAATCAGTTCTCTATCTAATTGACTAAAGTACTAAGTAAAAACTAGTTATGCATTTGATACATTATTTAAACAGCATAGTTAAGAAATACTCTCTGACCATCTGACCACTTTAGGAAAAAAGAGATATATAAAATAATAATTAATACCATTTTGGATAACTTAACATAAAAATAACAGAAATCAGAACTAAATTATCAGAATTTCTTCTTACTTAAAAAATGAACGTAAAACTTACTTGTAAAATGAACGTAAAAAAATCAGGGCATCTAAAGTTTTGTCACTCAAAGACGAACGCAATCTATTGCAGATAATTCCAGCCGAAGAAAATATGCGCTCCGGTTCGACGCTAGTAGGTGGAATAGTTTTTAAATGTTCATATACCAGCGATAGGTAACGCCCTCGCTGTCGCGTACCGCCATTCTCGAAGAGTGCCATTTCTACCCTCACAGTAGTAAGCAAATCGTCTGATGGACAAGCTGATCCAGTTTCAGATGCAGTATTATCAGTAGCAACAGCTTGACTTAACTGTCTGTTCAGTTCCTCTTCATTTGTCAAAGAAGAGAACTGAATGTCAATTTCTCGCAGGTCTTGGTCTGGCGCTGGCAAATTTTCATGAAGTATATTTTGTTTTTTGGTTGTGCGTTTGATTAGATCAACAATTTCGTTTAGCATTTCATCACCTGTAGGCCGATAAAAAACAGTTTTATCTTCATTTTGTATGTTCTCAAAATATTTACCCGGATTAGTCAAGTACTGTAGTGTTGCTGATTGAGTTAATCTTTTTTTTGAGTATCGTTTGCTCAATGCTGTTGCCATTTTGATACTTAGTGGTGTCTTCATTTCATCCATTTTCTTCAATGCAAATTTTAGGGAAACGTCAGCTGTAAGTAATGTTGCATCGCGTCGACATAGCGCCTCGACGACAGTTTTAATAACATCCAATATTTTATGGATCTCATCTATATTTCTCCAGTCATCATCAGTAAATGCAATGTCTGTTTTTAAATCAATTAAAGCTTTTGTAATTGATATTTTCAATTTCAGAAACCGACCTAACATGAGCCGAGATGGCCCAGTGGTTAGAACGCGTGCATCTTAACCGATGATTTCGGGTTCAAAACCAGGCAGGCACCACTGAAATTTCATGTGCTTAATTTGTGTTTATAATTCATCTCGTGCTCGGCGGTGAAGGAAAACATCGTGAGGAAACCTGCATGTGTCTAATTTCAACGAAATTCAGCCACATGTGTATTCCGCCAACCCGCATTGGAGCAGCGTGGTGGAATATGCTCCAAAACCTTCTCCTCAAAGGGAGAGGAGGCCTTTATCCCAGCAGTGGGACATTTACGGGCTGCTTATGTTATGTTATGACCTAACATGGCAGAAATGCTACTCCAGCGCGTTTTCCCATCTAACAGCAGGGAGTACTCTTGTCCAAAATCAGCTCTGACATGTTTTTGAAGGATGTCATCGATTCTTGTCGGAGAGCCCTTAAAGATTTTTATCACTTTCCGTACTTTTGATAGCAGATCGTTGTATCTAAAAGACTGTGAACTGAAAGACTCCATAAACGAGGATTCATTATTAAATTCAACACCATCCTCATCATTGTCTGTAGAATTCATGTCGTCGTTAAATTCTACAGTTCGTAGTCTTTGAGCCAAAACCGATAAAGGCAAATCTTCATCCCCGTCAAGTTCGGCAAGCTGAGCGACGTTTTCCTCGAAGTCGGCATTGCGTTTGTACATTACGTCCACAATTGCCAGCTGAACGGCATGAGCGATGCATAGCTGATGAGGCTGCATTCATGGACCCATGAATGCGTATGAGACCTAGATTTCAAAAACTGCTATCCCTTGCAAAATTTGGTGAGTGTAAAGTGAGCCCTATATATCTTCTATTTTTAATGGATGTCCATTCATCGAATGATATCGAAAACTTCTTTTCATCTGACAGTATAATTTTTATCTCGTTGACTATTTCTAGCTTCCTTTTATCAAAGTCCTTGAGAATTATGTTGCGAACGGTATCAGCAGTAGTGAGTAATTTGTTGCCAGCTCTTTCAAAAAGGTACTTTAAATCTTGAGATGTTGAGAACGTTCTTAGAGGTATTCCATCAACTGCAGCCATACGAGACAACATAACCTGCATACTTGGGTTGGCATCAGTCTCAAAATAGTGTGTCAACTTAGATTTCTTTTTTGGCGCTTCAGGAATTTCTTTTGAAGAAGATGTACCTTGTACAGTACAGTACCTTGAGCTGTTGTTTCGATTGTTGAATGCCTTGCAGCCTCTATATCAACCCTGTGAATATTCTTTAAATGTCTTAGTAGACTGCTAGTACTACCACCGGCTGACTTCAATATTTTTTTGGCATTTTTTACATTTAGCTTCAGTTTTGTTTTTATTTCTAAGAAAGTAGTGCCAAACAGATGTGTTGTCTCTTTCCTTATTAATTACTACTTCAAAATCCATATCTCATTAATTTATGGTCAACGAAGGGTAATCTGAAAGAAAACTTAGTTTTATTCTAATATAGAAATCGTATTTTTCCACGATGTAATTGCTGGCAGGCAACGGCAACGAAGCCGTACCTATTCATGGTTAGTTAGCGCTAGTATTATATTTAAAAAAAAAAAATTACGGATATAAATACCAAAACGACATCAACTAGGACAACAAGCTAAAACTGTAAGTTACATTTTATTTATTAAATAACAAAGATAATTTAGTAGATACTCACCAATAAAGAGCGTCACCAAACACTATATATAATATAACTCCTCACGTTCACGCCGCACGCTCTGGCGCGTCAAATACTTATGGCAGACTGACTAAACAAAATGGCGGAGGTATTCATTACCCGCGCAACGCGCGACTAGCTTCGCTACACTCTCCCCTCTCAACTGCTCCACACTTCACGCCATTCCTGTCCTGAGATGGACGCGCTCGTTCCATTTAACTTGCATGGTTTTTTTTATTGGTAGGAACGTAGCAACGAAGCTACTTTATACGCAATAAATAATAATTTATTAAAGCGTATTTTTAGTCCATTTACTTATTATTGCATAAAGCATTCAAAGTGACTGAAACTTGATAAATAACAAAAAAAAAGGATTATAAAAAAACCCGAAAACCCGAGTTTTAAAAACCAAACCCGGATTTTTTTGTAATCCTCAGAACCGGGAAAACCCGGGTTTTTTCGGTCCGGGTAAACCCGGGCTCGATGCCCTAGCTACAATATGTTGTCAAACACTGATGTTAAGAGATTTTGAGTGTTTTCGTTTAGTACTATAGTATATTTTATTGTTAATAGTGTTTTAGTTGGTAGTTTGGTTAAGTGGTGTTACTAATTTTTGTAAATCTTGTAAGTATTTATCATATTTTAATATTATTTAGCTTCTAAATTTTACAATGGAAGTTGATCCTCTTCCCGAACCCAGGTGGCTCAATAGAATCAGTTACCGATACTTGTCCTCCTCCCGCTATACCTGTTTCTCGAAAACGCCAAGATAATAATTCGAATAATTCCGACTTAAATGCAAAAAGACCATAATACATCCAAGTACTGTACCCCTAGTACGAGTTTCAATACTTCATGCGTTAATATCGTATCGACTTCTCGAAAACGTTTACGAAGTATTTGTATTCGGTAGTATAAGTCTGAGATTATCGTTTGCGTTGAAACCATGATAACCGTCGAGCTACTCGAAATAGACTACACCACAATTTATAATTCCATCTCACTTACACGCGCTAAAAAAAGGTGAGAGAAATATATTCGACCGTTTTTATTGTATTTGACATTATTTGTCATGTTTTCTTCTTGTCATACAATATTAGCGCGCAATTCGTATTTTTTATGTCAACCTATTGATATAGAAATTGAATTGATTTTAATAATTCATTGCTATTGCTTTTACCATGCCAAGAAGAACGTCGCATACACAATTTGAGATGATGGTGGACTTCATGAAGAAGTGAGTTAAATATGTTTTGTTACTTCAGTGTGATATATGTGATATCCTACAATTACAAATTAATAAATTATAATCCCAAATCTAGTAACGGCGACTAAAATAAGCCCGTTTATGGACCCCAGGGGCGGCTGAGGGCCACAGCTAACTGGGATAAGTTAGCATCCACTTTAAATATGGATTGGTCGAAAAATGGATAAAGGTAAGACAGCATTAGAGTTCTATACTTCCAATTGACTCTTAATTTACCATGCAATGAATGATATTATTTTACTTAAATTGAAACACTTTTGCTTTCTCGTAGTAATAAAAATGCTTTTGTTGTTTTATCGGTTAAACTTGAATATGACACGCATTTTATCGCGCATGCACACCATTTTTGATATAACTTATTTAATAAAACATGCGTGTGCCTTTATTAAAAATAATTATTCCTCGCTTTGCATGTAAGGTTTGGAGTGACTTTAAAAATATTACAAAAAAAAGCAGCTAAAATTAATAGAGCCGCATCAAGCACAGGTGGTGGTCCACCGATTAAACTTGCATTTTCAGACCTTTTTTTTTTTTTTCTCGCTGGAAAAACGCGTTACGCGCTGCCCCAACGTGATGGAAGGTGGGGGGGTGTGTGGGACTCCCCGGAGCCCTGGACGCCGAGTGCGCCCAGGTACGCCGGGTTTACCCACTAAAAAACCAGTGGTACCCTCTCCGTCTTTCGGCGGGCGCCACGGGATCGCTTGCGCATGCTACCGTGACGCCCTGACGGTCGGCCCGCCTATGCGGGCCTCCAACACCTAGGGGGTGTTCTCGGGGTACTGAGACCCCCCCTAGTCCCTGCGACGCCTATTGAGGCGGGAGGAGAAGGTGCGCGTAGCGCTTCTTCCTCCTCCCCGGGTTGTCTTCGGTGGAGCGGGTCTGCAGCGGCATCCTCTTCCCGCTCCCGCTCCGCGGCTTCCTTCTGCGACATCACGTTTTCGCAGAAGGAGCGCATCTCCGACCAATACGTCTCGCTACCGAGCATTTCGTTGACGATGCTCGGCCGCGAGAGGTCTCCGCCCATAGTCGCCGCAAGGGTGTGCCTCTGGGGCCCCCACGCAGCACATTCACTCAGGGTGTGGTGCGCCGTGTCGACTGGCGCACCAAACTCGTGGCAGGAGGGTGACACCTCCCGCCGCGCTATCCCGTGCAGGTACTTACCGAAGCAACCGTGCCCGGTAAGTACCTGCGTCATCCTGAAGGTGAGTGTGCCCTTCTTCCTCTCGACCCAGCGACTCAAGTGGGAGCGGATCGCCTCCACTGTCGCCAGGCCCGCCGTGGGTGACCCCAGATCCTCCTGCCATCGGGCGATCAGGGCTCGCTGGGCTAGAGCCCTGATCCACCCGACCTCCGCCGACCCTGGACGGTCGCCGCGTATTTGAAGTCAAAGTCAAAAATCTTTACTCAATATAGAAGTGTGTTTACACTCGCTTATTGATTGTCAAAAATCTACCACCGGTTCGGAATTTAGCACCTCGGACCTGAGAAGATCCGGCGAAAGAAACTCAGCGAGATATATTTTTTTTCATTTTTTTTAACCATTTTCCATGTAGGTACAATGATAAGTATATTTTAGTTGTTTGAAACAGCCTGAAGGCGATCATTTCATTCCCAAGGTGTGCAGTCAACTAAAAAGTCATTAGTGTTGTAATATCCTTTAGCACACAAACGCTCTTTAACGACTCTTTTGAATTTTATAATTGAATAATTTTGAACGTTTTCTGGGATCCTGTTGTAAAAACGTATACATACGTATACATTGCCCCAAAAAAGAGTTACTAACCCTGTGTAATCGGGTACTTGGAGTAAGAAGTTTATTCTTGTTCCTAGTGTTAACAGAATGTACGTCACAATTTCTGGGAAAATCATTTATGTTTTTGCGTACATACATAACATTATCAAAAACAAATTGAGAAGCGACAGTCATTATTTTAATTTCTTTAAATTTACCTCCTAACGAATCTTTTGGGCCCAGGTTATAAATTGCACGAATAGCCCTCTTCTGCAGTACAAAAATAGTATTAATGTCAGCTGCATTACCCCAGAGTAGGATGCCATACGACATTATACTATGGAAATAACTGAAGTACACAAGACGAGCCGTATCCACATCAGTCAAAAGTCTAATTTTTTTTACCGCATAGGCTGCAGAGCTAAGTCTATTCGCCAATTTATTTATATGGGGGCCCCATTGGAGCTTAGGGTCTATTGTCATACCAAGGAACTCTGTTGATTCTAAAACATCTAATGCTTCCCCGTTTAAACGTACACTCGTTTTGACACATCTTACATTGGGAGTAGTGAATTTAATACATTTAGTCTTTTTACTATTTAACATTAAATTATTAACACTAAACCAATTTACTATTTCAGAGAGAGTATTGTTCACATCGTCATATATTGAAAGACGTCTTTTTATTTTAAAAATTAAAGAAGTATCATCAGCAAACAATACTATCTCGAGTTTATCACCTAGGAGATGTGGCAGGTCATTTATATAAACAAGGAAGAGAAATGGTCCAAGAATTGATCCTTGAGGGACCCCCACAGTAACTGGAGACCCGGAAGATCTCTTTCCATTTACATCAACCCTCTGAATGCGATTGCTCATATACGAAATCAGAAGACTGAGTGCAGTGTCCCTAATTCCATAATGACGTAGCTTCCTGACCAAAGTTTCGTGTTGCACACAATCAAATGCCTTAGGTAAATCACAAAATATCCCTAAGGCATCCTGTGACTCCTCCCGGGCCCTGTAAATATTTTTAACGAGCTCAACACCAGCGTCAGTTGTCGAGCGACCCCTTGTAAATCCAAATTGTTTCTTGTGTAGCAACTTGTTATTGTTAAAATGTACTAGCATTTGATTTAATAATAACTTTTCAAAGATCTTGCTAAGAGTTGGTAGTACAGAGATGGGCCTATAGTTGTTGGGGTCTGATGTACTACCTGATTTAAATATTGGTAATACTCTACTATGTTTCATGAGGTCAGGAAACACGCCACTAAGGACACATTTATTAAATATAGTGACAAGGTAGGGTGCGATTACATCAATTATTGAATTGACTACCTTGACAGAGATCCCCCACAGATCGGCCGTTTTCTTAATATCTAGTGATCTGAAGGAACTTATTACATCACTTACACTTACTGTATTAAATTTAAAGCTAATATTACATTCTTCCACATGTTTTTTTTAATAATGATTCAGCAACGGTAGGAGAGGAATTTAATGAGTTAGTTGTCGAAAATGGAATGTCAGCAAAAAATTTTTCAAAAACAGTTGCAACATCCCGATCTGAGGAAAATAAATTGTTGTCAATAGATAAGCTAAAGTCGGAGATGTTATTTTTGACTCTTCCAGTTTCACAATTAATAATTTTCCATGTCATTTTAATTTTATCAGGTGCCTCAACTTTTTTTTTTATATGCAATGATTTAGCCGTATGACATACACGTTTGAATAGTTTAGAGTAGGCACTAACATAACTGATAAATGAAAAAGACCGGTTGTATGATCTTTCACTATAAAGTTCATACAACCTCTGCCTACTCTTGTGAATTCCGACAGTCGCCCAATCATTAAATTTAAGAAAATTCCTAGAATAGACTGTCTTGGAAGTAAATATGGCATTAAATTCTGTTTTAATTAATTTAAAAAAATTGTTATAAAGCTCATTAGAAATATCATTTAATTGTAAATATGAGAGCTTTGCCATGATATTACTTCTGAACTTCTCAATTCGATACAAATTGATTGGAACAAATGTCTGTTTTAAATCCTTAGCATTATTATTTATTTTGCGAATTAAATGAAGCCAACTGTCCACAATGATCAGAACTTAACATATTTATAATACATTTATGATTAGGTACACAGTTGGTAAATATGTTGTCAATACATGTTCCAGTGGATTCAGTGATTCTAGTTGGCTCTAGGAATATGTTAATGAGGTTGTATGAATATAATAATGATCTGAATCTAATACTTGTGCTACAGTTTTCTAATAAATTTATGTTGAAGTCACCACAAATAAAAATATATTTACTTGATCCAGATAATTTCAATAATGCACTTTCCAATATTTTCTCAAATGCTTCATATAACCCACTAGGAGGTCTGTATACGCATACAACAATGACATGCTCAAGCTCTGCACAGGCTATTTCAATAGTCTGCTCAATAGAAAGGCTCACAACATCCTTACGTTCTTTAAATTTTAGATTTTTGTTAATAAGTATTAATGAACCACCACGTATAGCTTTTTTTCTATTGAACATACTAGCCATCTGGTGACCACTAAAGTTAAACATAAACTGATAATTTACAAGCCAATGTTCTGTTATACATAAAATATCAATGGCATTACTGCTTATGAATAACTCAATTTCTAAATCTTTTCCTGTCATTCCTTGAATGTTTTGGTGCACCAGGTTTACAAGTTTACTATTATTATTGTTTTGATTATTTCTAATTTTAAGATTTAGGAATTTATCCAAGGTTACATTACTATTAGGTAAATTAATATTAGTATTAATAATACTTGAGCCAGAGACTACCTCTTTTGTCTTAAAATTCAATTTAAATTACTTTTATCAGTGTTAATATTTTTTTTTTTTTTATTGCCCGGGAGGGCAAATGACTCTGCTCCACCTGATGGTAAGTGGTAGTAGAGTCCAAACGCGACGACGGCTAGTGCAGTTGGGAAAGGTGATCTGCTCTAGCCGCCCCCGCCTTGCCGGCCCGCAAGATGCCTCTTCACGCCTCGCTTGAAGGAACCCAGGTCATAAGAGGAGGGGAATACGTGCGCTGGTAAAGAATTCCATGTTTTGGAAGTGCGACAAAGAAAAGAGTTGCCAAATTTCTTTGTACGCGATGGAATTGATGTCACAGTTAGGCGGTGACATCGAGAACCAGCACGCGTGGACTTGTGAAGGAAAGGGGAAGCAGGAATAAGGGAGAATAGTTCCTCTGAGCACTCGCCGTGACACATTCGATAGAAAGCGCTGAGTGCCGCTATCTCTCGACGCAATTGTAAAGGCTCGAGGGTGTTGGTGACCTTTACATCGCCAATAATGCGAACCGCACGTCGCTGCAACCGATCCAAGGCCTCCAGTAGGTACTTAGCGGAGCCATCCCAGAGGTGCGAGCAATATTCAACGCAGGACCGTACCTGTGTTTTATACAGCAGGAGCAGTTGAGCAGGCGTGAAAAAACGCCGCACCTTGTTCAGGACTCCGAGTTTACGTGAGGCTGTTTTTATAACAGCCTCGATGTGATCCTTTGGATTGAGGTCGCACCGAACGTCGATTCCCAGTATGGCGACTTTGCTATGTATCTCCAGCGTGGTGCCACAGAGGGAAGGAGGAGGGGAAAATGGTGACTTTTTCGCTGTGAGAGCGCACACCTGTGTTTTCTTGGCGTTAAACTCAACAAGATTGTCAGAGCCCCATTTGGCGATGAGTCCTAACGTCCTATCGAGCTCAACAACAAGATCCCTCCGTCTCTCCTCAGTTTCCGCCCGTCCAGCCGCTGCGCGTCCGTGGTATCCCCCGTGCACTGTACTGTCATCTGCATAGCAATGTATGTTCCCGAAAGAGAGCATATCATTGATATGCAGAAGAAAGAGCGTGGGGGATATCACAGACCCCTGGGGGACTCCAGCATTCACTACATGGGATTTTGAAGCGCAACCATCAACTAGAACGCGAAGGCTGCGCTTGTGTAGGAAGCTAGCAATCCAGGTGCAGAGCTGAACCGGCAGACCGTATGCCGGCAGCTTGGAGAGAAGACTTCTGTGCCAGACTCTGTCGAAAGCCTTGGAGATATCGAGGCTGACGGCCAACGACTCTCCACGCTTATCGATAGCTTCACCCCAGAGGTGTGTTACGTACGCTAGAAGATCACCTGTGGACCGTTTTGGTCGAAACCCGTACTGACGATCATTAATTAGACAATGATCTTCTAGGTAATGGATCAGTTGGTTGTTTAAGATCCGTTCCATCACCTTACAAAGAACTGAGGTGATAGCTATTGGCCGATAATTTGCCGGGTCAGATCGATCCCCTTTTTTGGGAACCGCTTGCACATTAGCTTCTCTCCAAGAATCCGGCACACATCCTGTAGAAAGAGACAGCTGGAACAGGCGCGTTAACACAGGAGACAGCTCCGCTGCACACTTCATCAGCACTATGGCTGGTATTCCATCGGGACCGCTAGCTTTCCGCACATCAAGTGATTGTAGCTCTGCACGTACATCACGTTGCCTGATTTTGATGTCAGGCATCGTGTAGCCACATGAAGGAATTGTTGGTGGCAGCGCACTACAATCATTGATTACGGAATTATCCGCAAAGAGTTTTGCCAGAAGATCAGCTTTCTCCTGCGGACTGTGAGCTAGCGATCCGTCCGGATACCTGAGCGATCTTGGTAGCGTTCCCATTTTCTGCTTGAAGCCGTTTTGCAGAAACGACCAAACCAGGGCTGGGACTTGCCACCGATGGGGACCGCAGAATACGGAATGAATATCTTCGCTCGGTGGCTGTCGTCATTCGCTCGGTGGCTGTCGTCACGGTAACTCGAACGACCGCAAGAGAGTTTGTTTTGTTACTACCGCCAAAGTTTATAAGTTAACAATGAAAAAGTGTGATAAATGTAATAATAATATAACTAAAAAAATCTCCTGGATTAGAATATGCCAAGTGTGGAATTACTGTGCATGAAACGACGGCATGTACCGGACTAACCAATAAACAACTAACATCATTTCGAACAGCTGATTGCCTAGACTGGTCTTGTGGCGATTGCCAGAATTCATCATTGAGGAGAACATCATTCTTATTACCTGAAGATGAAGATGAAGAGGAGGAAGAGCTGGGTAATCAGTCCTTCCATTCCAAATCTGCAGATATTAGGAAACTACAAGATACATCAGAAGAGGTACAAAAAATTGTCAAACAAGAATTAGTCTCAATAACGAATTCTATTCAATTTCGCAGTGACAAAATAGATGAATTTATTGAAAGTTTAGAAACAATCACTAACAAAATAAAAATATTCGAACAAAAACAAATTGAACTAAAAAATAAAAATTCTTACCTTGAAACAAAAGTAATGGCGGTAGAACAAAGGGTTCTTGAACTTGAACAGCTGCAGTTAAGGAAATGTGTGGAAATAAGTGGAGTCCCACTTCAAGAAAACCAAGATCTACAGCAAATAGTGTCAGTTGTGCAAGAAAAAATGAATGTGAACGCAAAAGAAGTCAAGGAAATAAAAAGATTGCCTATAAAAAAGGATCGACCGCAAATTATCCAGGTGGAGCTTATCAGTGAATCAGCAAAAAACAAGTGGATTGCTGCATCTCGCCAAACTAACATCTCTCCAGTGGATATAATACCCAACCTTTTTTTTTTTTTTTTCTCGCTGGAAAAACGCGTCACGCGCTTCCCCAACGTGATGGAAGGTGGGGGGGTGTGTGGGACTCCCCGGAGCCCTGGACGCCGAGTGCGCCCAGGTACGCCGGGTTTACCCACTAAAAAACCAGCGGTACCCTCTCCGTCTTTCGGCGGGCGCCACGGGATCGCTTGCGCATGCTACCGTGACGCCCTGACGGTCGGCCCGCCTACGCGGGCCTCCAACACCTAGAGGGGGTTCTCGGGGTACTGAGACCCCCCCTAGTCCCTGCGACGCCTATTGAGGCGGGGGGAGAAGGTGCGCGTAGCGCTTCTTCCTCCTCCCCGGTCGTCTTCGGCGGAGCGGGTCTGCAGCGGCATCCTCTTCCCGCTCCCGCTCCGCGGCTTCCTTCTGCGACATCACGTTTTCGCAGAAGGAGCGCATCTCCGACCAACACGTCTCGCTACCGAGCATTTCGTTGACGATGCTCGGCAGCGAGAGGTCTCCGCCCATAGTCGCCGCAAGGGTGTGCCTCTGGGGCCCCCACGCAGCACACTCACTCAGGGTGTGGTGCGCCGTGTCGACTGGCGCACCACACTCGTGGCAGGAGGGTGACACCTCCCGCCGCGCTATCCCGTGCAGGTACTTACCGAAGCATCCGTGCCCGGTAAGTACCTGCGTCATCCTGAAGGTGAGTGTGCCCTTCTTCCTCTCGACCCAGCGACTCAAGTGGGGCCGGATCGCCTCCACTTTCGCCAGGCCCGCCGTGGGTGTCCCCAGATCCTCCTGCCATCGGGCGCTCATCATCATCAGGGCTCGCTGGGCTAGAGCCCTGATCCGCCCGACCTCCGCCGACCCTGGACCGTATTTGACCGTGGAACAGGAGGGCCTCCGTTTTGGATATGGAGACCCTCAAGCCCAGCATTCCCATACGGTCCACGGTGAGAGCCGTTCCGACCTCGGCGAGGCGTGTCGCCTCCCGAAAGTCCCGCCCAGTCGCCGTGACGAGGGTGTCATCAGCGTAGCACAACACCCCCATCCCGGGAAGGACGGGAGCTCGCAGGAGCCAGTCGAAACCGACGTTCCACAGAATTGGGCCGAGAACCGACCCCTGTGGAACGCCGCAGCCTACCCGACGCCGGACCAGCCTTCCATCGACCCCCACCCAGAGGACCTCCCTGTCCTGGAGGTACGCCTCCAGCAGCCTCCTGAGATAGGTCGGCACCCCATGGTATCGGAGTGCCTCCCGTATCGTCTCGAAAGGGAGACTGTTGAAGGCGTTCGCCACGTCGAGCGACACCGCCAGGACGACTTGTCCCCGGGCCACCGCTTCCGTCGTCCGAGTCTTCAGGGCGTCCAGGGCGTCGACCGTCGACCGGCCCGCCCTGAACCCGTACTGAGCCTCTGAGAGACCCGGAATATAATACCCAACCTAGATCAACGTCACTCCGTAGGAAAAATTGTAGTTCGAGAAGCATTAACGCCCTACTATAAATTTCTTTTAGGTAAAACTAAACATGAGTTAAAAGATACTTATAAATACATCTGGTGTAAGGATGGGAGGATTTTAATACGCAAAACAGATAAAAGTAAGGTAAATACTGTGAGGTCTGAAAGCGATATTAAAGCCTTCCTATAAACATTGTTAATTACTTCATAATAAACTTTTCAAGTACTTATTTATTTTACTGTTTGTCACTTATATTATTTTAGCACTTATATTTCTTAATTGTATACTTTAAATATGGCCAAGATACGAGATTATGTAAACGAATTTTACGACTGTGCTGATTTAACAGACTACATGTCCAAATTACCTGTTTATAATAGCTATAACTTGACGTGTATTCATATAAACATACGTTCCCTGCATAAGAACTTTTGTAAACTGGAGCAGATAATTGACTGTTGTACTACTGCGATAGATGTGATTGTTTTAACCGAGGTAAATATTTCTTATTCATTATGTTCCCTATATAATCTAAACGGCTATACAATGCATTCAGAGCTGAGGCATAATCGAAAAGGTGGTGGCATTATAGTGTATATTTCAAATAAACACAAATTTAAATCTTTAAATTTCAATACAATTCACTGTGAAAGCTTAATAGGTAAACTGACAACGCATCACAATTATGACGTAGCTCTGTGTGCAGTTTACAGACCTCCCGACAAGCACAAACAATCCTTTATCCGCGAAATAGAACACATATTAACACAGCATAACAATTCCGATCTGATTCTGTTAGGGGATATGAATTTAGATTTAAGATCTGAAAATAATCTTAAAAGGTCATACAAAAATATGTTATATAGCTACGGTCTTGTATGCGGGATCACTGATTATACTAGAATAGAATACAAACAGCATAGAATGACCAAGAGTTGTATCGATCACATATTCATTCGATGTCGGTCCCCCATACAAGATGTTTACACCGCTGCGCTCGGCACTGTACTGGCTGATCACAATGTCGTTGCGTTAACTATGTTTTATAAACCAGAGAAATATGTACAGGATGAAATAAAACTAGTTTTTAACGGATTTAATCGCGTATATTAATTATTTTAACAAATTGCCTCTAATTCCATAGTAAATTGAATGTTTTTATTTATAGAATTGAGATGTACTAAAAATGCAGATGTCAGATCACTAGGTAGTATTGTGAAAGTGTCATCTACGTACCGTTTATAAAACCTAGGTGTTATTGGTCCGGAGCGAAGAGCCCTCTCCTACTCCTACTTCACACGAACACTGCAAAGTGCTCGAAACGTCGGGATGTTAAAATAATTAATATACGCGTCCGTTAAAAACTAGTTTTATTTCAATGTGTAATAATCGCGAAAATCTAAGACAACATTATGTACAGGATGATTCAAAAACTTCCGTAAGATATAACAAAAAGATATTACATGAACAAATTAATTCCATTGATTGGCAAAGTACACAAAATATGGATTGCCCGATAAAAATTTATGAATTTATAAAAAATAAACCAAACGATTGTTACAAAAAATCAGAATATATTAAAAAAATAAATAATTCTAGAAGAAATAAACAAAAATGGATATCTAAAAAAGTTATTAATGCATGTAGGAAAAGAGACCAACTATTTTTAAAATGGAAAAAGGATCCAAATAATATGACTTTAAAATGTAATTATAAAAAACAACGTAATAAAACAAATAAAATTATATATGTAAGCAAAAATAAATATTACAGGCAAGATATAATAAAAAATAAAAATAATACGAGAAAACTGTGGGAGATTCTTAATCATATTTCTGGTAGGATAAAAAACCGTATAGATAATTATATTCGGAAAGCATTTGATAACGTTGGATCGGATAAAAAAATAGCTGATTTATTCGCTACACAGTTCAAATCTAGTATAACGCCAATTAAATCACAGTGTAATATAAATCTATGCGAAGAAAGTTCTTATTTAAAACCTGTTGAAAAGTCAATGTTCTTAAAAAAGGCAACTACCTCTAAAATTACCAAAATAATAAACAGTCTGCATTCCAATAAAGCGCCAGGTATAGATGGCATAAGAACATCGGACATTAAACCTATATCTGAAAAGATTGCGTATGCAATAACAAAATTAATAAATCAGAGTATCGCAACTGGAATCTATCCCGATGAATTGAAAACCGGATTAGTTAGACCGATTTATAAAAGTGGTGTAATTTCAGGTTCTGGAAATTACAGACCGATAACTATGCTCCCGATTATTGATAAAGTTGTAGAATCTCATATTAGTCAGAACATACACACATTTTATAGGGACCACAATATACTTTCAACAAAACAATATGGGTTTCAACCTAAAAGGAGTACAACACAGCTTTTGTCAAAACTTACCGACGACATACTGGACCGTTTACATAATAAGGAGCATATTTTAATAATATTTATTGATTATAGTAAAGCTTTTGACACATTGCAACATGACACTTTAATTAAAAAACTAGATAACACAGGGGTAAGGGGGCCATTACTCAAATGGTGTCAAAATTACCTGAAAAATAGAGTATATAAAGTTAAAATTGGTACGTCTTATAGCGAGAGCATAAACGTTAAAAAGGGAACAGCTCAAGGTTCTGTACTCGGTCCCTTGCATTACTTGGCTTATGTAAATGATATACATAATATATTATCAAAATGCGATGTGTATCAGTTTGCAGACGATACTTGTCTTATATCATCCCATAAAGAAATAGAAAATGCTCAACTACAAATTCAAGCTGATTTTAACAGAATTTGTAAGTGGTCACATGACAACGGACTTGTATTAAACGCAGCTAAAACGAGCTTAATGCAATCATTCATTCAAATCATAATAAAACAAATACTCTGCCAAGAATTATTGCTCATGATCATCAATGTTTACACAATTATAATTACAATGCATGCACTTGTCCAGATCTAAAATTATTAAACGAACAAAAATATCTAGGTTTGATGGTTGACAATAGATTTAATTGGAACAAGCACGTCTCCAAAGTATGTGATAAGCTAAGAATTTTTATGTCTAAATTATACGCAATTAAAAGTAAGATACCGTATTATATTTTGTTAATTATGTACAAAACTCTAGCGGAGAGCATCATAACTTACGGTTTGACTAGCTACGGTAGAACTTATAAGTCATACTTAGACCAAATTTATAACTTGCAATATAGAATCTTAAAAATCATTATTCCTATTAAAATACAACAAAAAATAAAAAATAAAATATCTCTTTTTAAATTTTGTAATGTCTTACCAGTCCACTATCTAGTTGATTATTTAATACTTTCAGAAAAATATTTTGATTCGGAGTTGAAAAATCCAATAAAATACAAAATTACTACAAGGCCAGTAAGCAACAAAATACTATTAAGATTTTAAATTAACATGGTTATTTTTATTACTAACAGTATTTAAAACGGGATATTTACCATGTTTTTTATTTTTATTTGTTGGAGCTCGATATTTCGACATTATCTACGAATGTCTTGTTCACGAGTCAGTCTCGTGAATCCCATTTTAAATACTGTTAGTAATAAAAATACTATTATTACCAATTACTAAAAATTTTTATGGAAAAAGAACATTGCAGTATAGAGTACCATATCTAATAAATAACTTACCATCAGAAATAAAAGAAAAAATAAACGAAAAAAATACTAAAGTTACCCTAAAAAAATATTTTCTACAGAAATTAAAATAAATAAATAAAAAAAGAAAAAAAAAAAGAAAAATCACTATTATATTTACTTGAGTTTTGGAATCATCCTTTATTTATACGACGACGGTCGAACAGGTTTTGGGCGATGCAGTGCAGTGAGGACATACAATAATAACTTATTATAGCTATCAACGGCTACATCAGAATATAGACATCCCGTTCTCTCACTCCTCGCAGCCCATGAACTGGCTGGCCGGGTTGATTTGTGTTACATTTAATGTAATTTATAACTACCAACAAAATCGTCATCGTTGCAAATGTGTTCTGATGCCAAGACAAACTTAAAAAAGATTTAATGGTATTTGTAATGTAATTGTATAATTGTTTTATTACACTGATATTAAAAAAAAAAAAAATAGTTCTATACCCTGAAGTACCACATCGGCAACAGAGTCAGCAACAACACTCGGATCATCCGGCGAGAAACAAACCTGCCCCCATGGGTAGGATGCAAAGAAGGACCGCATCCCATCCCAATCTGCTGACCTGTAGTGCCACACTCGGCGGCAGCCCACGAAACGAGGTCGTGAGTAACGCGCAACCGGCACTGTACTTCGGACGAGACAGTGGTCCGACGAGCCCAGAGGGGGATCGACGATAACCTGGTAGCCATTCGGATGGGAAGTCAGCAGAAGGTCCAACAGGGAAGGTGTATGATCCTCCACGTCTGGTATTCGCGTTGGCGAGGGGACTAGTTGTGTCAAATCATATGCTAAAGCGAAGTCGAGAACAGATCTACCCGCATGATCGGTAGTGCGCGATCCAAGCCATTCGGCATGGTGGGCATTAAAATCGCCAAGAATTACGATCTCTGCGGATGGGATCTGCTGCAGCACGGAATCTGCAGCCATTTGGACGTGCTCAACCAGTCGGTCGGTTTCGGCATTACCGCTATGGGACCTATAAAGGCACGCGTAGATTCGCGGATGGTCGTCGCAGTCTACACGCAGCCAGATAATCGATAGGTCCTGCCCTTCAAGGCTGCCGAGGCGTCGGCTGCAGATATAATCTCTGACGTAAACGCACACCCCACCTCGTGGTACAAAGGAATGTTCCAATTTGTACCCGGGGTAAAAGAGAAAAGTCGTATCGGCAGGAGAGGATATCTGGGTCTCGGTAAGAAAGAGCAAGGCCGGTTTCGCCGTCTCAAGGTGAAAGTGAACGGCGTTCAAGTTGGAGTTGAGTCCCCTTATGTTGCAGAAGTCCACGGTGAAGGTGGTAGGGGTTGCCTTATGATGCCTGCTTCGCTTGCCCCGAACAGTGGCGAGCGCAAAATTGCCCCCCCCAGAATTCGGAGGGCAGCCTGGGCATCCCTGCTCAGGTTGTGTACGTCCTGAGCATGGATGCCCAGAGAGGGATTCTCCACCGCAGTCGCTGATGGTACCCTCCTGGGGTAATAGAACCAAATTCTGCACAACCATTATGATTTGGGGGGGAGGGGGATCGGGCCTCCGGGACTCTCACATACCGGACGAAACGCAGTAGCATAGCTACCACTTCACGCCAATTTTAAGTGAGAGAGTGGTACTTCCCCGGGCATGCCGGCCCATTCGGCTGCAACCCGAAAGTATGCAGTGTGGCACTACCACTAGACATCATTTTTTATTAACAATAGGAAATATTTTTGGTTAGTAGATATAGGAGCATCATTATCTGTAATAAAGAAACAGGCATTACCCAGTAACAGTAAAGTAATTAGAGACGAAACTATCATAAATGGTATTGGAGGTAAAATTCAGTCCATAGGTTACACTGATGTCATCTTATTTCATCGTAATCAACAGTTTCATGTTGACTTTAATAAAGGTAAGTTATTGAAAACATGTAGCCTTACTACATGTTTTCAATAACTTACCTTTAAAGGCTGGCGGTATTTTAGGTTTAGATTTTCTGTATCGCTACGTATCAAGTATCAACTTTGAAAACAATTACATTACCTTAAACAAATATGGAATGGAATGTTCCTTACCACTTTATGATTCGTTGAATTATTCTAATGAAAGTTTACTTATACTTGCGCGTTGTGAATCATTTCATTACTTACTTTTGAATAATGATTCGGAAAATGACTGTGTTATCCACAGTCAGCAATTAGCTGATAACGTTTTCCTTGCAGGTTGTATCAGTAGGATACGAAAAACCAGGTTACTTGTTAAAATTTTAAATACCAATGAACATGATGTTACTTTGCCAATGTTTCAACCGGAAATATATTCGATTCAAGATTATGAGTTATGCGACTTTAGGTCAACTACTAATGACTTAAATAGGGCTAAAGCTCTATTAAACATTTTAAATTTAAATCACCTCAATACAGAGGATCGCAAATCCATTCAGGATATATGTGCAAAGTATTCAGATGTTTTCTTTTTGCCAGGCGATAAATTAAATACTACCAATATTTATCAACAATCAATAACTTTGAAACCAAATACGAGTCCGGTATATGTTAAGCAGTATAGATTACCCATTCTTTAAAAAATGAAGTTAATAATCAAATTACAGAAATGCTTAAGAATGACATTATAGAAGAAGAATACGGTAAGATACTCGTAACTGAATAGACGTGTTTAACTTATTTGTCGCAAAATAATTTAAAATAAAATAAAATAACAGTTTCAGTGATAATTAAAAATAAAACTTCAGAGCAAAGACACACGGTTCATTATCATAATCTGTTCAACGTGACATACTGCATTATAAAAGTGACCCGTGCGCTCGAGTCGCTATTGTTCAACGTTATCTTAGATCTAAGAATGAGTGTTCAACGAACAACGAAGAGCGGAAATAATTCGATTGCCAAATTACGTTCGTCGGAAGAAAGAGATAACATAACTATAAGAAAAAGAAAAGAAGATGATTTTTTTAAAGAAGAATTTACCAAGCTGCGAGAAGAAATAAAAATATTATTTGAAGAATTTAGCAGAAGTCAAAAAGAAAATAACAACAAAATCTTTGAAGATATACTAGAAATAAAGAAAGAAATTCGAGAGATAAAATATTCATCTGAAAAGTTGATATTAGACCATCAAACTTTAAGAAGGGACTTAGAGGCAATGAAAGAACAAAATACAACACTTCAAAATAGAATAAATAATTTAGAAAAGAATATCCATTCACCCATAGTCAATCGAACATCATCCTCTAATCCGCTACCGCTTATGTGTGAAAGCGTTGCCTTAGAAATCCAAGACCGATGCGACCGCCAGAAAAATATAATTGTTGCGGGTATTAATGAAATAAATGATAAAAATGCGGATTCAAGGCGTAACTATGATACACAAGAAGTTATGAAAGTTATAAAAGATATTTATCCCGAATGTCCGATGCCTATAAAGTTAATAAGATTGGGTAAATATCTTCCTAATAAAAATAGAAATATTAAAGTGTACTTTAAAGAACCTTGTACTGCACAATACATATTGCGTAATAGAAAAATAATAAATAATAATGTTCGTATATATTGGGACCAAACTTCTGCGCAACTTAAGTATTTTAAAAATTTGAAGGACGAACTGCGTCAAAGGCAAAATAATGGAGAAAATCTTACTATAAAGTACTACAATGGAGTTCCTAAAATCGTTAATATAACATCAAAAAACGACAAAAGTACAAAGACACCCTAGACGAGAATATAACTTACCAAATAGCACACGATTATAAAAATATTAATACAACTTCTACTTCATTAAAATTTTTTTACGCCAATGTAAGGAGCTTATTAAAACCATGCAAATTAGACGAAATAAAATGCATTTTAAAATCTTTTAAGTACACGATACACTTAGTGTTATTAACGGAAACATGGATAAAATCCGATCAAGATGCTGATGCAATACAACTACCGAATTATACTCATATCTTTAACTACAGAAGGGGTGGAATTGGTGGAGGTGTATCCATTTTTATACATAAGGATTTGTGTCATCATGTTACCGAAGAAAAATATTTTGACGGAAATAACTTTTTATGGATTTACGTAGAGAGATACGCTATTAATATTGGATTAATTTACAAACCACCAAGTACGAATATAACGAGATTTTTAGAACAATATTCTTCACAATTAGAAACAAGAAAAAGATGTATAATTTTTGGTGATTTCAATATAAATTTATTAAAAATTGATTTTATTACTAAGAAATATATTAGTATTATTAAAGAGGCTGGCTATGATATATTAAATAAAATAGTCAACACTTACTGCACCAGAGAAACAGAGACATCCAAATCTATTATAGATCATGTTTGTACAAATATAACTCAAAAATTTAATTTTACTATTATCGATTCACCACTGTCGGATCACAAACAAATATATTGTGAGCTAAAAAAGGTTAAACAGGAATCTAAAAGGAAACTTAAATATGAAGTCATAAATTATGAAACCCTATATAAGACCATTGAGGAGTCTAATTTTATAAACCCTGATTGTGATTTTAAATTATTGGAAAACTTTATTGTAACCCAAATACAGCAAAATAAACTTACTAAATATAAGATACAAAACTTACCTAGAAGTGATTGGATCAACAAAAATATAATTCAAGATATAAGTCAGCGAAATTTGTTATGGAATAAACTTAAACAAGATAAAAATAATAAGGAATTAAAATTAAAATTCAACAACGAAAGAAATAAAGTTGGTGAAAATATACGAAATACTAAAGACAATTACTACTACCAAGCTTTCATGAGGTGTTTTAATGATTCAAAACGTATGTGGGACTTAATAAATTCCATAGCAGTAAATAAAATCAAAAATAAAAGCTGTGCTCCTCCAAAATTAATTATAAATAATGAGACTATTACTGAAGGAACTAACATATGTGAGTGTTTCAATCATTACTTTTTATCTATAGGCAAGATGTTAATGAAACAAATCCCGACTAAATACCATAATTACAACACTTATAGCGAAACTTTATCTGTACATAAATACACACAAAAACTTGAGCTACTCAAACCTTGTACGGAACAAGAAGTAATAAATATAATTAATAGTTTAGATTCTAACACAAGTACAGGGATTGATGGGGTTACAGTAAAATCAATAAAATGTATAAAAAACCTAATAAGTAAAAATTTAAGTCACTGTATAAATAAATCCATAAGTAAAGGAATTTTTCCAGATAATCTTAAAATTGCACGAGTAACTCCAATATATAAATCGGGAACACAATCAGACCCTGGTAACTATCGACCTATTTCTGTGTTACCCGTTTTGTCAAAAATATTTGAAAAAATCATTCATAATCGCTTAAGTCAATATTTAAATGATATAAACTTTTTCTATCACAAGCAATACGGTTTTCGTCCGAAAGCAGGAACACTTTCTGCTACAATTGATCTCATCACTAAAATGAAAAATAACATTGATAGCAAAAATATTGTAGTAGGAGTATTCATTGATTTAAAAAAAGCGTTTGATACGGTTTCACATTCTATATTATTGCAAAAAATTAGAAGAGTTGGAATAGCTGGGACCGCGTACGAAACTATTTCATCTTATCTTAGCAATCGTCAGCAAATTGTAAAAATAGACAACTTCAAAAGTAATCCAGCACCAATCACATGTGGAATACCACAAGGTTCCATACTCGGGCCCTTACTCTTTTTGATGTTTATTAATGATATAGATCAATTGCCACTGCGTGGAGAAATATCGTTGTACGCGGACGATACTTGTTTATTTTATTTTGGAAAATCCATTCATAGTATTATTGAAACAGCTCAAAACGATTTAAATATCCTAAACGAATGGTTACAGTACAATTTACTTACATTAAACGTCTCAAAAACCTCATATATGATTTTTTCGGCCAAAAATAAATCTATTCCTTCCCATAATGAATTGATACTTAACAATCAAACTATCAAACAGTCAAATAATGAAAAATACTTGGGACTAATTTTAGATAAAAATTTAACTTGGAAACCTCATATAGATTATATACATTCCAAAATAACTTCGCTTACTGGAGCTTTACGTAAATCTGCACGTTGTATTCCTCCAAGAGTACGAAACATTATTAACAATACTTTAGTAAAACCAGTATTAGAATACCTTATAGAAATATGGGGCAACGCGGCTAAAACACATATAAAAAATTTGCAGATTTCTCAAAATAAACTTATCAAGGTCTTATTTCATATGGATTATTATACACCTACTAAAGATTTATATAAAACAACTAAAATTTTATCTATTAAACAAATGTATAAATATAAATTATGTATACTTATTCGAAAAATATTAACAAAACTTACTCATTCTCAAATGATCTTTAAACCCAAAACCCATTCTTACCACACAAGGAACAGATATAAACTAGAAACACCTAAAACTCGAACCAAGTACGGCATTAAAACTATTTCATTTGAAGGAGCACAGCTGTATAACTCTTTGCCTCTAAGTGTTGTAAATTCGAAATCTCTAAATATATTTAAAAAACGATTAAGAACCCATATATTAGAGGATTTCACTGATCTTGTTTAATATCACTACTGTTGTTATTTGTAATATATTAATTGTAGTTGTAATTTTAAAATTTCCTTTGTAAGCGAACTTTGTTCTTTTTGGAAATAAACTTCTTTAAACCTAAGAAGCTAAGAGCGAGTGGTCAAGTCCAATTTTGTTAGTACCGAAAAAAAGTGATAGTGATAAAAAGTGGAAACTTATTATCGACTATCGGAAACTTAATGACTGCATTGTGGACGATAAGTTCCCTTTGCCAAATATAAATGAAATTTTAGACTCTCTCTGTGGTTCTATCTATTTCTCACACTTAGATCTTAATCAAAGTTACTATCAGGTAAAGTTAGATAAAAGAAGTAGGGAATACACGGCTTTTTCGACAAACACTGGTCAATAACAAATGAAAAGATTACCAATGGGTCTTAAGACTAGTCCTAGCGCTTTTAGCAGAGCCATGTCAGTTGCAATGTCAGGGTTAACATTTGATAAGTGTTTTGTTTATTTAGATAATTTAGTTGTATTTGGAAGAAATTTGAGCGTACATAATAAAAATTTGATTGACGTTATGAAAAGGCTAAGAAAAGTTAACTTAAAATTAAATCCCAAGAAATGTAATTTTTTGAAGAAAGAAATTCTTTATTTAGGACATTTAGTTTCAAAAGATGGAGTTTTACCTGACCCTGCAAAAATCCAAATTCTACAAAAATATCCCATACCTACTAATACTGACGAAATTAAAAGGTTCGTAGCGTTTTGTAATTATTATCGAAAATTTATCAAACATTTTGCCGAAATAACATATCCCTTAAATAAATTAACGAGAAAATATGAACGATTTGTTTGGACTGAAGAGTGTCAAAAAAGTTTCGAAACATTAAAACAGGCTTTGACAAGTCCCCCAGTATTAGAATTTCCCGATTTTTCAGAAAATAATGAATTCGTCATTCAAACTGACGCTTCAGGTACAGCAATTGGCGCTGTTTTGTGTAATCAAAATATGAAACCGGTAGCTTTTGCAAGCAGACCTCTTAATAAAGCCGAAACAAACTGCCCCACTATTCAAAAAGTGTTACATGCTATAATGTGGGCAGTAAAATACTTTAGACAGAACAACTCTGGAACAACACTGTCTGCAACTCTGTCACGTCACAATTAGGATGATCTTTTCCACATTTTGGACATTTATTCTTTTTTGTAAGGCAGGCTCTAGCTAGGTGACCAAACTTCTAACATCCAGAACATTGGGTTACTGGGAAAGAATATGGTTTAACCTTGAACCTACACCCGTATCCTAGTATATACGAGGGCAAGGTTGAAGTTTTAAAAGTCAAACGCACTGTTGAGCTAGGTACCCATTCATTTTTTTCATTTAAGTATCTAAGTCTAATTGAAAGAATTTCTACGTCACACTCAAATATATCTAGAATTTCTTTTTCTTCTATATCTAGATCTACATTTTTGACAACGCCATATGTAATGTTCACTTGATTTATTAAATAACATTTATATTCTAGTTCAGTAAATTTAGGACAATTTAACATTAACACTAACACTTTTATTACTAAATGTAATTAAAGTTTTTTAAGGGCCCTTATATTTAATTCTTATAATATTTTTAAACTCTATAGATCTTAATAACTTGGCCATTCCAATTTGTTTAGGCAGGATTTGCTTAGATGATAGACAAACTCCGTAAGAATCTTCTGCGTCAGATAGTCTTCTATGAGCTCGTTTTGGTCTTCATTGCATTGTTGTAAAGTCAAAGTTGTGAATTTTGAATTTTAATTTCTAAATTTTAAAATTAGAAATAATCAAAACAATAATAATAGTAAACTTGTAAACCTGGTGCACCAAAACATTCAAGGAATGACAGGAAAAGATTTAGAAATTGAGTTATTCATAAACAGTAATGCCATTGATATTTTATGTATAACAGAACATTGGCTTGTAAATTATGAGTTTATGTTTAACTTCAGTGGTCACCAGATGGCTAGTATGTTCAGTAGAAAAAAAGCTATACGTGGTGGCTCATTAATACTTATTAACAAAAATCTAAAATTTTGTTGTGAGCCTTTCTATTGAGCAGACTATTGAAATAGCCTGTGCAGAGCTTGAGCATGTCATTGTTGTATGCGTATACAGACCTCCTAGCGGGTTATATGAAGCATTTGAGAAAATATTGGAAAGTGCATTATTGAAATTATCTGGATCAAGTAAATATATTTTTATTTGTGGTGACTTCAACATAAATTTATTAGAAAACTATAGCACAAGTATTAGATTCAGATCATTATTATATTCATATAACCTAATTAACTTATTCTTAGAGCCAACTAGAATCACTGAATCCACTGCAACATGTATTGACAACATATTTACCAACTGCGTACCTAATCATAAATGTATTATAAATATGTTAAGTTCTAATCATTGTGGACAGTTGGCTTCATTTAATTCGCAAATAAATAATAATGCTAAGGATTTAAAACAGACATTTGTTCCAATCAATTTGTATCGAATTGAGAAGTTCAGAAGTAATATCATGGCAAAGCTCTCATATTTACAATTAAATGATAATTCTAATGAGCTTTATAACAATTTTTTTAAATTAATTAAAACAGAATTTAATGCCATATTTACTTCCAAGACAGTCTATTCTAGGAATTTTCTTAAATTTAATGATTGGGCGACTGTCGGAATTCACAAGAGTAGGCAGAGGTTGTATGAACTTTATAGTGAAAGATCATACAACCGGTCTTTTTCATTTGTCAGTTATGTTAGTGCCTACTCTAAACTATTCAAACGTGTATGTCATACAGCTAAATCATTGCATATAAAAAAAAAAATATTGAGGCACCTGATAAAATTAAAATGATATGGAAAATTATTAATTGTGAAACTGGAAGAGTCAAAAATAACATCTCCGACTTTAGCTTATCTATTGACAACAATTTATTTTCCTCAGATCGGGATGTTGCAACTGTTTTTGGAAAATTTTTTGCTGACATTCCATTTTCGACTACAAACTCATTAAATTCCTCTCCTACCGTTGCTGAATCATTATTAAAAAACCATGTGGAAGAATGTAATATTAGCTTTAAATTTAATACAGTAAGTGTAAGTGATGTAATAAGTTCCTAGTAGTAGTCAATTCAATAATTGATGTAATCGCAACCTACCTTGTCATTATATTTAATAAATGTGTCCTTAGTGGCGTGTTTCCTGACCTCATGAAACACAGTAGAGTATTACCAATATTTAAGTCAGGTACTACATCAGACCCCAACAACTATAGGCCCATCTCTGTACTACCAACTCTTAGCAAGATCTTTGAAAAGTTATTACTAAATCAAATGCTAGTACATTTTAACAATAACAAGTTGCTACACAAGAAACAATTTGGATTTACAAGGGGTCGCTCGACAACTGACGCTGGTGTTGAGCTCGTTAAAAATATTTACAGGGCCTGGGAGGAGTCACAAGATGCCTTAGGGATATTTTGTGATTTATCTAAGGCCTTTGATTGTGTGCAACACAAAACTTTGGCCAGGAAGCTACGTCATTATGGAATTAGGGACACTGCACTCAGTCTTCTGATTTCATATCTGAGCAATCGCATTCAGAGGGTTGATGTAAATGGAAAGAGATCTCCCGGGTCTCCAGTTACTGTGGGGGTCCCTCAAGGATCAATTCTTGGACCATTTCTCTTCCTTGTTTATATAAATGACCTGCCACATCTCCTAGGTGATAAACTCGAGATTGTATTGTTTGCTGATGATACTTCTTTAATTTTTAAAATAAAAAGACGTCTTTCAATATATGAAGATGTGAACAATACTCTCTCTGAAATAGTAAATTGGTTTAGTGTTAATAATTTAATGTTAAATAGTAAAAAGACTAAATGTATTAAATTCACTACTCTCAATGTAAGATGTGTCAAAAAGAGTGTACGTTTAAACGGGGAAGCATTAGATGTTTTAGAATCAACAGAGTTCCTTGGTATGACAATAGACTCTAAGCTCCAATGGGGCCCCCATATAAATAAATTGGCGAATAGACTCAGCTCTGCAGCCTATGCGGTAAAAAAAATTAGACTTTTGACTGATGTGGATACGGCTCGGCTTGTGTACTTCAGTTATTTCCATAGTATAATGTCGTATGGCATCCTACTCTGGGGTAATGCAGCTGACATTAATACTATTTTTGAACTGCAGAAGAGGGCTATTCGTGCAATTTATAACCTGGGCCCAAAATATTCGTTAAGAGGTAAATTTAAAGAAATTAAAATAATGACTGTCGCTTCTCAATTTGTTTTTGATAATGTTATGTATGTACGCAAAAACATAAATGATTTTCCCAGAAATTGTGACGTACATTCTATTAACACTAGGAACAAGAATAAACTTGTTACTCCAAGTACCCGATTACACAGGGTTAGTAACTCTTTTTTGGGGTAATGTATACGTTTTTACAACAGGATCCCAGAAAACGTTCAAAATTATTCAATTATAAAATTCAAAAGAATCGTTAAAGAGCGATTGTGTGCTAAAGGATATTACAACACTAATGACTTTTTAGTTGACTGCACACCTTGGGAATGAAATGATCGCCTCCAGGCTGTTTCAAATAAGTAAAATATAATCATCATTGTACATGAAAAATGGTTAAAAAAAAGAAAAGATATATATATATATATCTATATCCCGCTGAGTTTCTTTCACCGGTTCTTCTCAGGTCCGAGGTGCTAAATTCCGAACCGGTGGTAGATTTTTGACAATCAATAAGCAAGTGCAAACACTTCTATATTGAATAAAGATTTTTGACTTTGACTTTGACTTGACTTACTCGAATGCGTCGCCTTAAATCGGAGGACACTGAAACATATGGTAAACGACTTAGAGATATATTAGATACTTTATTTACAGTAGGAAAACATATGGTTATAGAGCATTATTTAAGTCAATTAGAATTTAACGTAGGAATTGGTGTTAGGATTATGAAACCCGCGACTTTAGAGCTTGCTATTGTAGCAGCTAGACGGGAAGAAGCCAAGCTAGTTTATTATAAGCAAGCAAATCCTAGTGCTATCTACTTCACAAAATATAAGACCGACCGAATATAAGACCGATGTACCCCAACAAAATAATATGACTCCACAACAACGACAACAATAGACTCAGTCTATGTTACCGTGGTAAAACTCTCCCCAAGGTAACTACAGACCTTCAGGTAATATTCAAAATAATTTTAGACATCAGCCTAACATACCTCAACAACACATAAACCCGACGCAGAAAGTGTCCGACGTAAATATGAGATCCGTAGATAAACCAGAGAAACCAGAGTTCGTTTTAGAAGAGCTGTTTTACACTCCTAACGACTACTATCAGGTATGTTATCCATCGCATGAGGATCAGTATCAATATTTTGAGAAACAGCAATCTGCTGACGAAATTCAAGGAGAAATTGCTTCTGAAAATCAGGCGAATAATGCATGTAATGTGCCGGATTTTCACGAGAACAACAACATAGACAACCAAATATAGTAAAACTTAATTACAATTATAAAGATCATTTGCCCTATGAAGTGGTATGGTGGTATAATTTCGTACCATTTACTGATCCAAAAACGATGTCTAAATAGCTTAAATAAATTCGGCAGCTGCGATGATAATAATAAAGGCCAAGCGAAAGTAAACTTAATTTATTGCCAATAAGGATCAAGCGTATACAAAGAAATGCATAAGTCATGAGTAAACGACACAGTATTTATACACAAATATAATAAATAATAATTAACTAAAACTATGTTGATGCACCACGCACACATGCGCAGGAGTGGCTCCGCCCGCTGATGACGCAGTCGGTCGTCGTAGACAAAAGGTTCGCCAGCGTCCATCTTGGCGCGCGGTGCATAAACAAAAGACCATGTCCGTGGGCGTGGCCTAATGCGTCCTGTGTATGTGTGTGAAAGGAGTGGTGCGCTTCTTATCTCTCGATGACGTAGAAGGTGGCGTGATCCTAAGGGGCGTTCAAACGTGTTTACGTACTTGCTCCTTAGCATGCCACTTGCCTAGCTGCTACACCCTACATTAAAAATACCCGAATATAAAGGTAAATTTTTAATAGATACAGGAGTATCGCGTTCAATGATAGCACCCGATGCTATAAGTGGTACAATTTTTGAACATTGTATAGACCACGAACCATTCGAAGTCAAAACTACTCATGGTATTACAAGACACGATCTAATAGCTTATCTTCCGTTACCACCGATTTTTAATAACGAATTATTTCACAAATTCTTAATATTTGACTTTGATCCTAAATATAAAGGTCTAATAGGATTAGATCTGTTAAAAGCCTTATCTAGTAATATAGATATTAAAAATAAAGTCCTCTGTACGGCAAGTGCAAATATACCCCTTTACTTTGATTATCCAAAAAATAAGATTAGTGTTGAACCACGATGCGAAAAGTTAATCAAGGTTAAGACTAACTATCCAGATGGTCAATATATGTACGAGGATTATTTCTGGGATAAAGGTTTAATTTCACCCGTAGCAATTATCGAAGTAAAGGATGGGTTTTTCTTAACGATGGTATTAAATTTAAATACTGAAAAGAAAATTATATGCTCCTTTTATGTTAAAACCTTATTATAGTAATAACACTGAAACATCATGTGAGCTTCACTCAATTACTACTAAACCAGATATAGATAAAGAACTCTGTAATAACTTAGCAAAAATAAGAACAGATCACATGAACGAAGAGAAAAAGCGTGAAATATTACGGCTATGCTATCAATACAGAGAACTGTTTCATCCTGAAAATATTCCATTAACTTTTAGTCATTCAGTAAAACACCAACTTAGGCTAACAGACGAAACTCCTGTATTCGTTAGAAGTTACAGGCAATCTCCTCATCAACGCCGAGAGATTCGTGCACAAGTAGATAATCTTCTTAAGCAAGGCATAATTCGAGAAAGCATTTCTCAATGGTCGTGTCCTGTGCACATTGTACCCAAAAAACCCGATGCATCTGGAAAAGTAAAATGGAGACTTGTAATAGACTATAGGAGGCTTAATGACCGTATAATAGAAGATAAATACCCTCTTCCTAATATTTTAGATAGGTTAGGTAGAGCCCAATATTTTACTACACTCGATTTGGCTAGTGCATATCATCAGGTACAAATGCACCCGGATGACGTGGAAAAAACAGCGTTTTCAACAGAACGAGGTCATTATGAGTTTCTTAGAATGCCATTTGGACTTAAGAACGCACCTAGCACATTCCAGCGTCTTATCATATTTTACGAGGCGTAGAAAATGTATTTACTTATCTGGATGATGTCATTATAGTCTCTACATCGTTACAAGAACACATACATAAATTATCCCAGGTATTTGAACGTTTTAAATTGCATAATTTAAAACGTTCAAATACAATTAGATAAATCAGAGTTTCTCCAAAAACAAGTTACATTTTTAGGCCATGAACTTACGGATCAGGGCCTAAAGCCAAATAAGGATAAAATTAAAGCTGTGCTAGATTTTCCACTTCCAAAAACGCAGAAGGAAATCAAATCCTTTTTAGGTTTGGTAGGATATTACAGAAAATTGATCAAAGATTTTGCAAAACTAACGAAACCTATGACTATATGTCTCAAGAAAAATCATAAAGATATTCATTTACCCGAATTCATTGATGCGTTTAATCAATGCAAGCAAATATTAACAAATGCACCCTTATTGCGATACCCAAATTTTAATGAACCTATTACGAATACTAACAGACAGATGCATCAGAAGTTGCGATTGGTGCAGTATTGTCACAAGGTCATGTGGGTTCAGATAAACCGGTCGCGTATGCGTCTAGGACTTTGTCTGAAACGGAAAGTAGATACTCGACTATAGGAAAGGAATTATTAGCTATTGTATGGGCGGTAAAATATTTTAGGCCATATTTGTATGGTAGGAAATTTTCTATTTACACTGACCAACGTCACTTAACATGGTTAATGTCACTAAAAGATCCGAATTCCAAATTAACGCGTTGGCGCCTAAAGCTGGCAGAATACGATTATAGAGTAATCTATAAAAAGGGACGTCAGAATACTAACGCAGACGCATTATCTAGGGTTAAAGTATTTCATAACAGTATTGATTCTCTAGCAGTGAATTTTGATGACAATGAGGACGAGGAGATTATAGACAGAATATTCGAAAATTTACGTAGAGAACAGGTAGAGGAAATACCAGGTGAAAATCCTGATATTAACGAAAATGTCACACCATCAATTGTAGCCACAGAAGATAGTATAACAGTAGTAGATGACCCTGACCAAATGGTATCGACCAATCATACTTAACCAGACAATGAGAACAATGGAATTCCTATAATATCTTACGCTATCGATAGGCATATATTAGATCTACCCCCGGTTCAACGTATAGAGTTGACAATAAGTCGACAAATTCTCGACTAGACTAGATTACAGTTATTAAAGACGTATTCATCCCAGTTAATAATACAGAGAAGGAAATTGTACAATTTTTAAAGGAGCATACCATTGCCGATCGTGTATTTCATTTCTACTTTTATAACGAAGAATTATATCTATCTATAATTATATCTACAACATAAGGGGACTCAACTCCAACTTGAACGCCGTTCACTTTCACCTTGAGACGGCGAAGCCGGCCTTGCTCTTTCTTACCGAGACCCAGATATCCTCTTCTGCCGATACGACTTTTCTCTTTTACCCCGGGTACAAATTGTAACATTCCTTTGTACCACGAGCTAGGATGTGCGTTTACATCAGAGATGATATCTGCTCTCGACGCCTCGGCAGCCTTGAAGGGCAGGACCTATCGATTATTTGGCTGCGTGTAGACTGCGACGACCATCCGCGAATCTACGCGTGCCTTTATAGGTCCCATAGCGATAATGCCGAAACCGACCGACTGGTTGAGCACGTCCAAATGGCTACAGATTCCATGCTGCAGCAGATCCCATCCGCAGAAATCGTAATTCTTGGCGATTTTAATGCCCACCATGCCGAATGGCTTGGATCGCGCACTACCGATCATGCGGGTAGATCTGTTCTTGACTTCGCTTTAGCATATGATTTGACACTACTAGTCCCCTCGCCAACGCGAATACCAGACGCGGAGGATCATACACCCTTCCCTGTTGGACCTTCTGCTGACTTACCATCCGGATGGCTACCAGGTTATCGTCGATCCCCCTCAGGGCTCGTCGGACCACTGTCTCGTCTGAAGTACAGTGCCGGTTGCGCGGTACTCACGACCTCGTTTCGTGGGCTGCCGCCGAGTATGGCACTACAGGTCAGCAGATTGGAATGGGATGCGGTCCTTCTTTGCATCCTACCCATGGAGGCAGGTTTGTTTCTCGCCGGATGATCCGAGCGTTGTTGTTGACTCTGTCGTCGATGTGGTACTTCAGGGTATGGAACTATTTATTCTGTATTCTGCGGTCCCCATCGGTGGCAAGTCCCAGCCCTGGTTTCGTCGTTTCTGCAAAACGGCTTCACGCCGAAAATGGGAACGCTACCAAGTCTGGGCTAACGCGTCTCGTGATGTAAATACCAGCGCATTCAGAAAGGAATATAACTCTGCCTCTAGGTCCTTCAAAAACGTGATCGCTAAGGCGAAGACGGAGTACATTGGCAGAATTGGTGAGAGACTGGTGCGCCTCCCTTCAGGAACACGTGCGTTCTGGTCTCTCGCCAAGGCTGTCTTAGGGAATTTCCTTGCAGCCTTCCTTACCATCTCTGCACAAGGACGGTGAGTCATTGGCCCATACAGCGAAGGAGAAGGCTTTTAGGCTCTCTCTTCGCGGCGAACTCGACTCTGGATGACCGAGGAAAGTCACCACCAACAATCCCGCTGTGTGATACCACGATGCCGGTGGTTAAATTCTGGCAAAGTGCAGTTCTTAAAGCACTTCTTTCCTTGGATATTCATAAGTCGAGTGGACCCGATGGCATCCCTCCAATCGCGCTACGGACTTGTGTTCCCGAGTTGGCGCCGGTCTTAACGCGTCTTTTTCGGCAATCCTATGCATTCGGCGTCGTCCCGAACTCCTGGAAGACTGCTTTGGTGCATCCGATCCCTAAAAAGGGCAACCGCTCAGACCCGTCCAATTATAGGCCTATAGCCATCACCTCCTTGTTCTCCAAGGTAATGGAGTCCATTATAAACTGCCAGCTCCTGCGGTACCTAGAGGAGTACCAGCTAATTTGCGACCGCCAGTACGGTTTCCGTCGGGGTCGCTCAGCCGGTGATCTTCTAGTTTACCTTAATCATAGATGGGCGAAAGCAGTTGAGAGCAAGGGGGAGACCAGTGTGTGGCAGCCAGTCTGGACATAGCGAAGGCCTTCGATCGCGCACAAAGCGCTTCTTTCGAAGCTTCCTTCCTATGGGCTTCCCGGGAAATTATGCAATTGGATTACCAGCTTTTTGGCAGATTGGAGCATCAAGGTAAGAAAGAAGAAGATACAGAGATATGCAGAAGAAACAGAGCACCCACTCTGTTTCTTCTGCATATCAATGACTTGTTGCAAATCAGTAACATTCACTGCTATGCAGACGACAGCACCGTAGACACCTCATACACCGGCCGTGCCAATATTTCTCGGAAAACGTCGAAGAAAACCGGAACAAACTTGTGTCTGAATTCGAGTCTTCGTTAAACAAAGTCTCGAACTGGGGTCGGCTAAACTTAGTCCATTTCAACCCGAAAAAGAAGCAAATTTGCGCGTTAACTGCTAAAAAAACACCATTTGTCGTATCTCCACGATTCGAGAACATTCCGTTAGCCACCACAGCTAGTATCGGAATACTTGGCGTCGATGTTTCGAGCCTCGTTCAGTTCCGCGGTCAATTGGAAGGCAAAGCCAAATTGGCATCAAAAAAGCTCGGTGTGCTCAGCAAGGCAAGACAGTATTTCACGTCGGCCCATCGTCTAAGACTATACAAGGCGCAAATTCGGCCTCACATGGAATACTGCTCTCACCTCTGGGCGGGTGCTCCCCAGTACCAGCTCCTTCCATTTGACCGTATCCAACGTAGAGCGGCTCGAATTATCGACGATCAAGCCCTTTCCGATTTGCTTGATCCTTTGGCTTTGCGTAGAGATGTTGGATCGCTCTGAATCTTCTACAGAATTTATCACGAGGAATGTTCCGAGGAATTGTTCGGATTAGTCCCGGCTGCTGAATTTCACCTTCGGACATCTTGTCAAAATTCTAAATATCACCCGCACCACCTAGATGTCCGAAAATCCACAACAGCGCGATTTTTAAGACATTTTCTGCCTCGCACAACCACTCTGTGGAACCAGCTTTCGCCGGCGGTTTTTCCGAACCGATACGACTTGGGAACCTTCAAGAAAAGAGCGTACTCTTTCCTGAAAGGCCGGCAACGCACCTGCAAGCACCCCGGTGTTGCAGATGTCCATGGGCAGTGGTAGTCACTTTCCATTAGGTGAGCCTCCTGCTCGTTTTCCACTTTTTGACATTAAAAAAAAAAAATTTAGCATTCTCTAGGGTTTATACAACGATTTTCAATGATAGAGGTCCTAAACTATATAGATGTACTTCACGCGTCACGTTGGTAGAAAATAAGACTTAACAACGGGAAATTATTAAAAGGTATCATGAAGGGAAAACGGCCAATCGTGGTATCCAAGAAACTTATAAACATATACATAGAAATTATCATTGGCCTAATATGTTATTATCTATCCAAGCTTTCGTAAATCAATGTAATACATATTTACAAGCTAAGTATGAAAGAAACCCCTTAAGACCCCCATTAGCTTTTACAGAAACCCCCTTTAAGACAATGCAACATCTATTCATGGATTTGTACTCTACAGGAGGAGCTACCTTCCTTACTATTATAGATAACTTCTCGAAATATGCTCAGGCAGTCTCTCTATGTGCAACGAGTAGCGTACATATAGCTCAAGCCTTATTTGACGTTTTCTCAGTGTTAGGAACCCCGCTTAAAATTACAACGGACTCTGACAGTAAGTTTGACAACGAAGTTATAAAAAAAATGTGCGCGTTACAAGACATTAACATTCATTTACAACCCCATATAATCCAAATTCAAATTCGTCTATAGAACGTTTCCATTCGACTATAGGAGAAATAATCAGAATCCAAAGAATGACCAATAAAGACGACCCTATTCAATTAATAATGAAATTTTCTGTTATCACATACAATAACTCTATTCATTCTGCAACAGAATATACACCACATGAATTACTTTTTGGACATACCGCATCTAGGAATCCTTTAGAGCTTCACTATACTAAACAATTTTACCAAGACTATGTTCTTAAGCATCGAAGAAACGCAGAAGCTGTACAAGAGTGTGTTGCAGTTCACGTGTCGAAGAATAAGGAACAGGTAATAGCTAAACGTAACCAGACAGCAGAAGAATTGACATTCAAGGTAGGTGAAACGGTTTATAAGCAGGTAGCCAAAACCGCGAGAAATAACAAAACAAAGCCGGTATTCAAAGGTCCGTATAAGATTATTCACCTTTATCCTAATAATATAGCAGAAATAATAGGTAGTCACCCCAACTCAAAATCAATCAGAGTGCATTACAAACTCCTTAGAAGACCTCATATTGTTACAGGAGCTTCGTGCTCTACGCAAGGGCTGACGTAGTTATAGATCCCATAGACAATACAAATGGCATTATACTTGTAAAAGAAGGGCAAGTATTTAAGCAGATAGATTCTTTCAGCCTTGTCTGTGTATATAACACTACAGCACTCCATTCTTCATCATTGAAGTTACTTTCACTTTTTATTATTACCAAATCATTAGAAGTAAATACAGTATCCGAAGATTTGCACAAAACTTATAAGGACCAGTTAAACTATACCTTTACGTTAATAGATAAGAAACTTAGTTTATTTAGATCAGATTATAATTATCATAGAGTTAAGCGAGGATTGATAAACGGGCTTGGTTCAATAGTTAAATCAATAACAGGAAATTTAGATAATGATGACGCAGAAAAGATAGAACAAGAAATTAACTCTATACAGAATGATGTTAGTAACATTAAAAATACGCAGCAGAAATCAATTGTTTTGGCGGAAAATACTATTAGAGAATTTACGGCAGGATTAGACAAGATTAATAAAAATCAAAATAAGCTAGCTTCATTAGTTAATAATGTGTCTAATAGCTCTAATTTAGTATATAATCAATTACATTTTCTAGATATTTACGTACAGCTAAGTTTTAGTTTGCAATTAATTTTAAATAAGCTTATGGTATTAGAAAACGAGAGGCGTTGGCTGCACGCAAAGATTACAGTAATCGATCCGCAAAGAATAAATTTTTAAAATGATATAAGTGCTTAATAGTGATTGTTATTATGTGTGAAAGACATATCTATAAATAAACCATATGCAGAAACGTTATCCAAAGTGAATATTCAGACAAAGTGAAGAAAAAGGAGTGATCATATATATGTCGACAAACACTATAAAAATTTAAAATAGTAGAACAAATAAAAATCGTTACAATTGGTGGACTTTAACAAAAAAATAAAACAAACAATAAACACTAGTGAGAGTGAAGTTAGAGATAAAGTATATCAAACAAATAATTATTATAATAGTGAAAATAAGAGTTGATAAAAAAAATTAAATTAAAAAGTTTGAAGGTGGTCAAAAATATCCTAATTGAAGTTACCTTCAAAGTTACTAAAACCGAGCAGATACGGATGAAAAATTTCATTACTCAAGTTAATGCTCGTTTGGTGTAAAGGTATGTAAAGGACTGAAATTCTAAATTAATTTACTTGGTGGTAGGGCTTTGTGCAAGCCCGTCTGGGTAGGTACCACCCACTCATCAGACATTCTACCGCCAAATAACAGTACTCTGTATTGTTGTGTTCCGGCTAAAAGGGTGAGTGAGCCAGTGTAATCACAGGCACAAGGGACATAACATCTTAGTTCCCGAGGTTGGTGGTGCATAGGTGATGTATTAGCATAGGCATGGTTAATATTTCTTACAGCGCCTTTGTCTATGGGCGGTGGTGACCACTTACCATCAGGTGGCCCATGTGCTCGTCCGCCAACCAATGACATAAAAAAAAAATATATATATATCCGACAGAACCGAGATCGATTCCCACTTAGTCCTCAGAAATATCAAATTTATTTTTAAATTCTAAACTACAAATAAGAGAGATATACGATATATTGATTTTAAAATTGTGGCTAAAGTGCCAATCCGTACGCAAAAGTTCTCCGCTAGAAAAAATCATTAACAGTGCAAAACAGTGAAAACAACATATTTCCAGTGATATTCTAAGAAAACAAAGACTTTTACGAACTAACAACGAATAATAACAGTGCTGGCTTTAACATTACAACGAAAAAGCCAAATTTATAATTCGTCATTATAACCTAAAAGACGTTAATAGACAATATAGACGCGTTGTTTACATAGTGCCAACCTAACAACATCCAACACTGACATTACTGACAGTGACAATTAGCCGTCATCGACATCGGTGTTGCCAGTAAAAGAAAATAAATTCCCCACAATAAGTAGTGATACCACATCAAAACTAAAATTTACCAAATAAATAAAACACTATGGATAAAAACATGGAACTACTTCTTCGAAAGCTCGACGAGAAATTAGATAAACAAGCTAACCATATAACGCAGTCGCTAACTAAAAACGTCACGGAAGCAATAGACGAGAAAATGAATGCTATAATTGAAGAAAACAAATTACTTAAAAACAAAATAACAGAACTGGAACTGAAAATTAAATCCTTAGAAAGAGAAAAACGAAAAATCAACCTCGTCTTCTTCGGAGTTGAGGAAATAGGAAAAACTGAGCGAGAACTAGTCGATTATATAAAAGATAGCATAGAAGAATCAGGAGTGCAAATGAATAGTCAAGAGATAAGTAACGTATATCGAATTGGAAAAATGACTGTAAACAAAAACCGACCAGTAGTAGTCTCCTTCACAACGCAATGGAAGAAACACCTTATACTTCAGAACAAGTCGAAGTTCCCATCAAACATGTATGTTAAAGAAGGTTACTCCAAAGAAACTCTGGAAAAGCGTAAACAACTAATGTCTCAAGTGGAGGAAGAAAAAAAGAAGGGAAATATTGCCTATCTAAAACATGATAAACTCATAGTGAAAAAACCGGGGGACAACAGCAGAGATAAAAGAAGGAGAGAACCATCAGATTCTCCGAACCAAACAACACAGTGTAAAAGTGATTCAGCAAAAAAAGCAACCCATCCACGTCCTAAAATACAGAAAAATGATATTATTAGGCCAAACTTACTAAATTATGTAGAAAAAAAAACAAGATGACCCCTACTCAAATTCCACAAAAAACTAGCTGCAGCCCCTGAAAACCGGAAACAAACAGAAACAACTATAACAAATAGAACAAAAAAAAAACAACAAATACATTGTCTCCAAGGACGGTTGGTCTCCGCGGGAGCACTAGACCGAACCCCTCCAGCAAAACGAACTGGAACATTTAACATTGCAACACTGAACACAAGAACACTGCGAGCAGAAGAAAGTTTACTCGAATTGGACATAGCGTTACAAAGTATAAAATTTAATATCCTGGGCATATGCGAAATGAGAAGACCACACGAAAAAATAATAGAACGAAACAATTACATAATATACCAGAAAGGTGAAACAGCAGACATAAATGGAGTTGGCTTCTTAATCAAAAAATCATTGAAAAAATATATACAAGAATTGATAGGCATTTCAGACAGGATAGCAATACTCAACATCAATATTCCAAAATACAAAGTCAAAGTCAAAGTCAAAAATCTTTATTCAATATAGAAGTGTATACACTTGCTTATTGATTGTCAAAAATCTACCACCGGTTCGGAATTTAGCACCTCAGACCTGAGAAGAACCAGCGAAAGAAACTCAGTGGGATATTTTTTTTTTTTTTTTAACCATTTTCCGTGTACAATGAAAATTATATTTTAGTTATTTGAAACAACCTGGAGGCGATCATTTCATTCCCAAGGTGTACAGTCAACTAAAAAGTCATTAGTGTTGTAATATCCTTTAGCACACAAACGCTCTTTAACGATTCTTTTAAATTTTATAATTGAATAATTTTGAACGTTTTCTGGGATCCTGTTGTAAAAACGTATACATTGCCCCAAAAAAGAGTTACTAACCCTGTGTAATCGGGTACTTGGAGTGACAAGTTTATTCTTGTTCCTAGTGTTAACAGAATGTACGTCACAATTTCTGGGAAAATCATTTATGTTTTTGCGTACATACATAACATTATCAAAAACAAATTGAGAAGCGACAGTCATTATTTTAATTTCTTTAAATTTACCTCTTAACGAATCTTTTGGGCCCAGGTTATAAATTGCACGAATAGCCCTCTTCTGCAGTACAAAAATAGTATTAATGTCAGCTGCATTACCCCAGAGTAGGATGCCATACGACATTATACTATGGAAATAACTGAGGTACACAAGGCGAGCCGTATCCACATCAGTCAAAAGTCTAATTTTTTTTACCGCATAGGCTGCAGAGCTGAGTCTATTCGCCAATTTATTTATATGGGGGCCCCATTGGAGCTTAGAGTCTATTGTCATACCAAGGAATTCTGTTGATTCTAAAACATCTAATGCTTCCCCGTTTAAACGTACACTCGTTTTGACACATCTTACATTGGGAGTAGTGAATTTAATAATTTAGTCTTTTTACTATTTAACATTAAATTATTAACACTAAACCAATTTACTATTTCAGAGAGAGTATTGTTCACATCGTCATATATTGAAAGACGTCTTTTTATTTTAAAAATTAAAGAAGTATCATCAGCAAACAATACTATCTCGAGTTTATCACCTAGGAGATGTGGCAGGTCATTTATATAAACAAGGAAGAGAAATGGTCCAAGAATTGATCCTTGAGGGACCCCCACAGTAACTGGAGACCCGGGAGATCTCTTTCCATTTACATCAACCCTCTGAATCCGATTGCTCAGATACGAAATCAGAAGACTGAGTGCAGTGTCCCTAATTCCATAATGACGTAGCTTCCTGGCCAAAGTTTCGTGTTGCACACAATCAAAGGCAATACAAAAAAACATGGACAATAATACAAGCATACGCACCCACAGAATTAGCTCTGCAAAGTGAAAGTGATGGCTTTTACTGCGCTTTGTCTGATGTTGTAAAAACATACCATAATAACTTCCTCATAGTCATGGGTGACTTCAATGCACAGGTTGGTTGCCGAGAACCAGGCGAAGAACTGATAATGGGCATACATGGACATGGAAAAAGAAGTGAAAATGGTCGTCGACTAACTGAGTTTCTACTACAAAACAACTTAACATTACTCAATTCGGTCTTCAAAAAACACCCCAAAACCAAGTGGACCTGGTAAACATAAAAATGAAATCGATTTCATAATAAGTAATAAACCAAAATATTTTCAAGACACACACATTATTCAAAATTTAAATTTTAATACCGACCACCGCAATGGTACGCTGTCGTCTAAAAATGCATCCAACAAAAAAAAAGCAGAAATAATATTAAAAATAATATGAATTTAGAACAACATAGAGAAAATATGGACTCTTCGTTCATCACAACAATGAAAGGAATAGTAGACTCGGAAAGAAGCGTCACAGATAAATACGACCTCATAAACAAACAATTGTCAAAATAGAGGAAAGTTAATGTAAGCAAAGGTATAGAGTTTAGTGAAAACACATTGGAGCTCATAGAAGAAAGAAAATCATTAATGACAGATAAATCAAAAACTGTAGAGAACCACAACATAATATCTAGCCTAAGCAAACAGATTCGAGTAAATTTAAGAAAGGACAGGAAAGTAAAGAGGATGAGAAAACTAGAAGAAAAAATCCAAAAGACAGGAGGAACAAGAAAAGCTTTCAAGGAATTGAGGGAATACGGAAAGGAGTGGATACCAAAACTAAAAAGCAATAGAGCCAAACTAGTAACAAATCGCCGAAGAATCCAGATCCTTGCCACAGACTTCTATCGGAATCTTTACTCGAATAATGACACAGATCAAGAAAATAATGCCAAAAATGAACCCCATACAAGCTACACAACAGTCCCACCATTACTAGTGCAGGAAGTACAAAAGGCCATAGCGTCACAGAAGATAGAAAAAGCTCCAGGTCCCGACAATATAACAAATAAGTTAATCAGAGGCACCGAAGAAGAAATAGCTCCAATCATAACCAAGCTATTCAATGACATAATAACAACAGGCGTCATCCCACAACAGTGGAATGAATCACATATCATTCTCCTTCACAAGAAAGGGAATAAAGATGACATCGGGAACTATAGACCAATCAGCCTAATATCAAATGTGTACAAAGTCTTCGCAAAAATAATTTTAGAAAGGATAACAAATGTTTTAGATGAAAACCAACCGATTGAGCAGGCAGGATTCAGAAAGAACCACAGTACTATAGACCACATCCACACAATTAAACAAGTCTTGGAAAAATACAACGAATACCAGAAGACACTGTATATCTGCTTTATAGACTACTCCAAAGCATTTGATAGTTTAAAACATACATTTATCTGGCGGAGTTTAAAGGAACAAGGCGTGGAAGAGGTCTACATAGAACTAATCAAGTCCATATACAAAGAAAGCAAAAGCAGTGTTAAACTAGAGTCAAAAGGAGAACCCTTTCCAATAAACAGTGGTGTAAGACAAGGAGACCCTTTGTCGCCTAAGCTGTTTAATGCTGTGCTTGAACACATATTTAGAAAATTGGACTGGGAGAGTAACGGTATTAACATCAATGGAAACCGCCTCAATCACTTGAGATTTGCCGATGATATTGTCCTGCTGGAAGAAGATCCCAAAAAACTGGAGCACATGATAAAGGCCCTAGCAGAAAAAAGCAGAGAAGTGGGCTTAGAAATTAACGCGGAAAAAACAAAGCTAATGACCAACTGAATAGAAATCGACGTAGAGGTCTACGGAACCAAGTTCGAATATGTGAAAGAATATGTTGACCTAGGACAAATTATATCTCCGGAGGACTCCATGTCTAAAGAAATAAACTTTATAGTATAAAGAAATTTTTTTAAATTAATTAAAACAGAATTTAATGCCATATTTACTTCCAAGACAGTCTATTCTAGGAATTTTCTTAAATTTAATGATTGGGCTACTGTCGGAATTCACAAGAGTAGGCAGAGGTTGTATGAACTTTATAGTGAAAGATCATACAACCGGTCTTTTTCATTTATCAGTTATGTTAGTGCCTACTCTAAACTATTCAAACGTGTATGTCATACAGCTAAATCATTGCATATAAAAAAAAAAATTATTGAGGCACCTGATAAAATTAAAATGACATGGAAAATTATTAATTGTGAAACTGGAAGAGTCAAAAATAACATCTCCGACTTTAGCTTATCTATTGACAACAATTTATTTTCCTCAGATCGGGATGTTGCAACTGTTTTTGAAAATTTTTTTGCTGACATTCCATTTTCGACAACTAACTCATTAAATTCCTCTCCTACCGTTGCTGAATCATTATTAAAAAACCATGTGGAAGAATGTAACATTAGCTTTAAATTTAATACAGTAAGTGTAAGTGATGTAATAAGTTCCTTCAGATCACTAGATATTAAGAAAACGGCCGATCTGTGGGGGATCTCTGTCAAGGTAGTCAATTCAATAATTGATGTAATCGCACCCTACCTTGTCACTATATTTAATAAATGTGTCCTTAGTGGCGTGTTTCCTGACCTCATGAAACATAGTAGAGTATTACCAATATTTAAATCAGGTAGTACATCAGACCCCAACAACTATAGGCCCATCTCTGTACTACCAACTCTTAGCAAGATCTTTGAAAAGTTATTACTAAATCAAATGCTAGTACATTTTAACAATAACAAGTTGCTACACAAGAAACAATTTGGATTTACAAGGGGTCGCTCGACAACTGACGCTGGTGTTGAGCTCGTTAAAAATATTTACAGGGCCTGGGAGGAGTCACAGGATGCCTTAGGGATATTTTGTGATTTATCTAAGGCCTTTGATTGTGTGCAACACGAAACTTTGGTCAGGAAGCTACGTCATTATGGAATTAGGGACACTGCACTCAGTCTTCTGATTTCGTATCTGAGCAATCGCATTCAGAGGGTTGATGTAAATGGAAAGAGATCTCCCGGGTCTCCAGTTACTGTGGGGGTCCCTCAAGGATCAATTCTTGGACCATTTCTCTTCCTTGTTTATATAAATGACCTGCCACATCTCCTAGGTGATAAACTCGAGATAGTATTGTTTGCTGATGATACTTCTTTAATTTTTAAAATAAAAAGACGTCTTTCGATATATGACGATGTGAACAATACTCTCTCTGAAATAGTAAATTGGTTTAGTGTTAATAATTTAATGTTAAATAGTAAAAAGACTAAATGTATTAAATTCACTACTCCCAATGTAAGATGTGTCAAAACGAGTGTACGTTTAAACGGGGAAGCATTAGATGTTTTAGAATCAACAGAGTTCCTTGGTATGACAATAGACTGTAAGCTCCAATGGGGCCCCCATATAAATAAATTGGCGAATAGACTTAGCTCTGCAGCCTATGCGGTAAAAAAAATTAGACTTTTGACTGATGTGGATACGGCACGCCTTGTGTACTTCAGTTATTTCCATAGTATAATGTCGTATGGCATCCTACTCTGGGGTAATGCAGCTGACATTAATACTATTTTTGTACTGCAGAAGAGGGCTATTCGTGCAATTTATAACCTGGTCCCAAAAGATTCGTTAAGAGGTAAATTTAAAGAAATTAAAATAATGACTGTCGCTTCTCAATTTGTTTTTGATAATGTTATGTATGTACGCAAAAACATAAATGATTTTCCCAGAAATTGTGACGTACATTCTATTAACACTAGGAACAAGAATAAACTTGTTACTCCAAGTACCCGATTACACAGGGTTAGTAACTCTTTTTTGGGGCAATGTATACGTTTTTACAACAGGATCCCAGAAAACGTTCAAAATTATTCAATTATAAAATTCAAAAGAGTCGTTAAAGAGCGTTTGTGTGCTAAAGGATATTACAACACTAATGACTTTTTAGTTGACTGCACACCTTGGGAATGAAATGATCGCCTCCAGGCTGTTTCAAACAACTAAAATATACTTATATACGTACCTACATGGAAAATGGTTAAAAAAAAATGAAAAAAAATATATCCCGCTGAGTTTCTTTCGCCGGTTCTTCTCAGGTCCGAGGTGCTAAATTCCGAAACGGTGGTAGATTTTTGACAATCAATAAGCAAGTGCAAACACTTCTATATTGAATAAAGATTTTTGACTTTGACTTTGAAACAAAAGAGTAGCTAGCGGGTGGAAGAAATACTGGTCGTTGAAAGAAATCATGAAGAACAAAGAAATAGGTGTACATATCAAGAGAAAGACTTTCAACACTTGTGTTCTTCCCTGCATGACGTACGGCTGCGAGACATGGACTTTAACGGAAAAACATAGAGAACAACTAGCCAAAACCGTAAGAGCAATGGAAAGAAGCATGTTGGGAACGAGGCTTAGTGATAGGAACAGAAATGAGGAAATCAGAAGAAAGACTAAAGTTACGGATATCATATCTCGCATAGAGCATCTAAAATGGAGCTGGACAGGACACATGTTGCGCTGCAAGTTAAACAAATGGAGCCAACAGGTGACTCTTTGGTATCCTAGAGAGAACACCAGAAAACCAGGGCGTCCAAAAAGTAGATGGAGTGACGATATCCGTCTAACACTGGGACCATTTTGGACTAGATTCGCGGAGGATCGAGCTCAATGGAGAGAGCTGGAGGAGGCCTATGCCAAGAGGTACGCCGAACTGCGTGACATATTATAAATAAATAAATAAATATTGTATTGTTTGGTATTTGTACTGTGGTTCGGAATAAAAGGGCTTTAATAAATTAGAAAACGCATTTACATTTGCCAGAATGGGTGTCATGCATCCAAGTATAATAAATGCACAAATTTTTATAAATGAATTGTTAAATATTAAACAAAGTTATATTTTTAATCCAATTTCGGAAATAGGAATAGTCATAGTAGATAACATAGAAAAGTCTGTGGTAGTTAAAGCCTATAAAACAATGCATACAATAAATTTTATACTAGAAATACCTTCGGTTGACCTCGAGATGTATGACCTTATTCACCTCTATTCCATTCCTGACAAACAAAACTTTACCATAATTCCTAAATCCAAATATCTTACACTTGGAAGTGAAGGGTACGCTTACCTCGATGGTGGATGTCGTCGCATCTCCGAGTCTACATTCCTATGCAGACAACTTGATGAAGTATCTTCAAGGAAAAGTGAAGACTGCATCATCGCCCTGGTGCAACACGAACCGGCGAGCTGCACACGAGCTAAGATGGTTTTAAGAAGGGGAAAAATTCAAAAGATCAAGGACAACAGCTGGATTGTTATTCCAACAGAGGAAGAGCTCATAAGGACGATATGCCATGGAAGGACTCAGTACGAAAAAATAAAGGAACCCCAAATTATAACTATTTCCGAAGGATGCCAAATCAAAATAATGAATACAACGCTTCAAGCTCATCATAGGACGTTGAATATTAATGAAATTATACCATTTTTTTTTATGGCATTGGTTGGCGGACGAGTATATGGGCCACCTGATGGTAAGTGGTCACCACCGCCCATAGACAAAGGCGCTGTAAGAAATATTAACCATTCCTTACATCACCTATGCGCCACCAACCTTGGGAACTAAGATGTTATGTCCCTTGTGCCTGTGATTACACTGGCTCACTCAATTGCCACTTCAACAGGACTATGTATATAAATCTCCAGTTGACTACACATTGCAACTTGAAGATATATCACTAGACAGCTTTCGTGACCTCATCAACCAGGCTAGAGAGGTGAAAGATCCAGATGAAGTTAATCTGCCCCTTATCATGGCTACCCCGAGTTGGACTACAATCTAGATCAGCCAAGTTCTAGTAACAGAACTGGCGAGCAGCACCGTGTGTAATATTACACGAACCATTTGGAGCCACTTTTGACCTCCTCCTAACTCAAAAACTATTTGACATAAATGTGTCAAATAGTTTTTTGTTTTGGCTCATATATTGAGACTCGCGAGATACATATGTGTTCCAAATTTCATAAACGCGTCTCAAGTGGTTATTTATATACCTATAGATCAAAACTATAACCTACTTCCAGGTGACCTAGAAAGTTCAAATTTGGCATGCAGGTAGATAATTTGGCCAATATAAAGGAAAAAATCTGAAACTGGTAATTTTTATCATTTTATTATAATTTTTCATTTTATTGGGTCTATAGGAACACTTATATACTTAGTTCCTGTAATATAGTTCCTGTAATAACTGTAATAAAAAAAATGATTTAAGAACCAGCAATCAAAACTTATGACAGCCGGTCTTAATGTGGATTTTAAGGTCTTCACGTGAATATATAACAAGTTGAATACCACCCTTAAGTTTTTTAAACCCAAATATTTTCGTTTTATTACTTATTAGTATAGCCGACTTTGGTATTTATTACGTTATTAACTAGCATTTAGCGCACATCAATGGTGCAAAATCATTATACTTAAAAAAATAAGCCTAGCCAAGTCAGACCTTAGGCAACAATATATTACCCCAAGTTATAAGAAGAAATGATATTTTATTTATTTATTTATTTATTTATGTACCAACAGAGTATACAGAAAATTATATAAATGAAAAATGTGTACAAAGGGATAACTTATCTCTAACAAGAGATCTCTTCCAGAAACCCTGAATCTAGTGGAGATTATTTGTAATACATATTTATGGTGTAGGTACAATATCAATTAGTTTCATATTATAGAATTCAAGTAGACTTAACGATAAATAAATATATTACACACTAAATACAAATATATACATTAATATATACCATTATCTATAATATATATATACATTCAACTTACATAGATACAAAAATATATATATACATACATATAAAATAAATTAAACTTAAGTGGCAAGAAAGTGTTGCTTAACTCTGATTTTAAACGATTTTATCGTAACATTATTATGGAAAATATTATCTGGAAGAGAGTTCCATAGGCGAGCGGCAACAACGGAAAACGAGTTACCATAGGAAGTAGTATTAAAAAATGGCACCTCAAGAGTTTTCGACGCCACACATGCGCGTACTGGTCTTTCACGAGCAGGACAAAACAGAAAACGCTCATGTAGGTAATCAGGGCTACCATGGTTTAATATATTAAAAAGAAGCGATAATATGTGCAAGCTCCGGCGAAGTCGGATAGGAAGCCACTTTAACTGACGTCGAAATTGAGAAATGTGATCAAATTTGCGCAGACCGTAAATGAAACGAATGCACAAATTTTGAAGTCTGTCTAGTTTGTCAAGTAGCTCTTCATTCACATCAAGATAGCAAATATCAGCGTAGTCCAGGATGGGAAGAAGAAGGGATTGTGCAAGTAATATTTTTGTTTTAAAAGGAAGGAAATTCTGCAAACGTTTTAGAGAATGCAGAGAGAAATGGACACGTTTACTGACTTCGTTAACCTGAGCTCTCCATGATAAATTGCAATCTATGACTATCCCCAGATTAGTAGCTTGGTCGCTATATGCAATTTGAGTTCCATCATAGACAATTGATGGTACAATGTCCCAATTAATTTTGCTACGTCTGGTACCTATTATCATTGCCTTCGACTTCAAGGGATTAACAAGAAGCCCAAAGGATGCAGCCCAGTTCTTAATTTTAACAAGATCATGATTGATATCAAGTATGGTCGAACACAGATTTGATAAGGTGGCGTGTCTATAAAGCTGTAAATCGTCTGCATAGAGATGGTAGTGAGAAGAAATAACTTTGGTAATTTCATTAATGAAGATTGAAAACAGAAGAGGAGAAAGTACGCCGCCTTGCGGAACGCCAGCAGAAAGATCAGCCCAGTCCGAGGAAGCCTCATCAGACTTTACCATCTGCCGACGACCACGAAGATAAGATTGGAACCAATCAATCACAGGCTGAGCAAAGTTAAGTGAGCGAAGGATACCAAGCAATACATCAAAGTCGACTGAATTAAAGGCATTGCTAAAATCGAGCAAAATGAGAATAGTAAACTCTCTTTTGTCCATGGCGAAGCGAATGTCTTCAGTGACTTTAAGCAGTGCGGTGGAAGTACTGTGACCGGAACGGAAACCGGATTGAAAAGGACTAAGGAGATGATTATGTTTTATGTAGTTATAAATAAATTTCAGAAAGGACTATTTAACTTGGCACAAATTTTGATCTCACTTCTTTTGTCGTTGAAGACAACAACCAAGATATATATCATAATATTTAACTTGGCTCTCATTTTTACATTTATGTTTTTGATGGGATAATCCTCTACATCATCGGCTTCGTGATAATCTCGAGAAAGATATTTAAATTGATCAAGAGCAAACGGACAAAGCCAAACCCTGGAGCCAGTGAGGAAGACAGCGAGGATGCTGGAGGAAGCTGCAAGTTGCGCTTCCATCTTGAGGGGGGAGGCGTTACCAGGACACCAGCGATGTGAAATAGCTTAGTTGTAGATTTATTTATCAGTCGTCAGCTGACAGCGCGTGCGATCGGTTGGAGGTCGGTGACCTCTCTTATTAAAAATGGATACGATAAAATGTAATAATTTTAATATTGTGATAAATGAGGTGCTCTGCTTTTGTCAAAATAAAATAGACGTCATGAATAATGTGAGTTTGGCACTATTATGTCAGCAATCTTTTGAAGAAGATGAGATCTTTAAGGCAAAATGCTTACTATTTAGTTCAATATCATCATCTCGTCTAATGAAAAGAAAAGGAGAAGATAGAAAACAGAAAAATATAGAAGACATTATTGGAGTATTACGGAGTACAGAACCAGATGAAATTCCTGCATTTGTTGCCAAAAGTTTTCACAAGTTACCACCCGTTACATTCGATCATGTTGATGCAACGCGTGTATTGAAGGATATCATCATTCTACAGAACCAAGTCCAGACATTAATCGCGAATCAGGAAAATTACGTTAAGAAAGGTGATCTTGATCAATATGTTAAGAACAAAGAAAGGATATCGAGAACGCAAACAAGACTGGTCAGTCTGGTCAGTCTGGACGTTTATGTCAATAAAAATAGAGGCGGTTTCTGTCTGCAGGATAGCTATGACTACGCTAGCGGGCCGATGGGGTTATTGACCGGCCTAGAAGGTGAGGCGTCTCCGAACATTAAAGAGGGTAGACGATTTTTCGAACATCTGTCCCCGTCACACGCAAGTCATGTCACGTGCCTGTAATCAGTGGACAACCCATCTCTGTCGCACTCGACCCAGCTCCTGCGCAACAACTGATGCACGTGGAGGCCCACCGCGGTAAAGAGGCCCACCGCGGCAATACTTCGGATGCATTAAATATTAATTCAAAGGCGCAAGAGCGGACGTCTGAGAAGGAGTCTTCACGAAATCACGAAAAAAATGAAAACGAAGGTGAGTGGGTTCGTGTTGTAAAGCGTAAGAGGACGTCCCGTTTCAAAGGTATGAGGGGGTCTGCCAATGTGAATGCGGAAACAAAATTAAAAGTAGCCGAGAGCATGATTCCGTTGTTTATCTACAATGTTTCGAAAGAAAATGATGAGAAAGACGTCGCGGATTATGTTTATGACAAAACACAAATAACCTGAAAAGATAAACACGAAAACCTCGAAGGAATACTTAGAAATATTTATACTTAGGAATATTTTAGAAAATACATATTATTTAGACATGATAAAAAGGCTACAGTCGATCGTGAGAAAAATACCTAAACTATGCAACAGTCTTATACACAGAAAAATCTCAAGATCAGTGGATAGCGTGAGAATTTTGTGCGATTCAGCGGACGTGGTGGCATTGCACGAAACCTGGCTTATGCCATTTGACCTAGCATATCTCAGTACTGTGCACGATGAGTTCGAGTCTACGGGTACCTCGGCGGTGGATACGGAACGTGGCATGTTGCGCGGCCGTCCACATGGAGGAGTCGCGCTGTTATGGCGTAAGAATGTATTTACATCTGTGTCTGTGGTTAAGTGTAACAGTGTGAGGCTGTGCGCGATCAAGTGTCAATTACACGAGCAAACAATACTGTGCTTCTCTATATATATATAGCCTGTGGACTGTTTTGAAAATCTTACAGATTTCACAAACTGTATGAGTGAAATTAATGCAATTGTTGAGGACAGCGGTATTGAAGTGGTTTTTATGCTAGGTGACTTTAATGCGCACCCGGAGGAATTATTTTTTCGTGAATTGTGTCTCTTTTGTGAAGATCAAAAGTGGGTATGTATTGATTATGAGATACTGTCAAATTGTTCTGATATTTACACTTATATGAGTGATAGTCATGGCTGTACACGTTGGTTAGATCATTGTGTTGTAACTCGTTTGGCTAGAAATTATATCGATAGCATTAATATTAAAAATGAGATTATTTTTTTTTTATGATATTGAGTGCAATAAAGTTTTTATCTATCTATCTATCTATCTAAAAATGATGTGACGTGGTCTGATCACTATCCCCTGGAGATCTACTGTAGATTTGGCTTAGATCGTTCTGGCTTAAAGTCGGCTAAAAATGTAGCTATTAATAAAGTAGTCTGGGGTCGCAGGGATGTTGATCAGATTGATTTATATAAGAATTATTGTAATGAAAAACTAAAATAATTGATTAAAGACTTGGTAGATTGTTGTAATCAATTATGTAATATTTCGGAACACAAAGCAATTATCAAAAATATATACGATAGCATCATAGGAATATTGCAAAATGCAGCGATATATTGTTACAAAATGGGACCGTGTAGGAATAAGCGACCCATCACAGGGTGGAATAAGCATGCGGCACCGCTTCATGCTAGAGCTCGTTATTGTTTTCAGTGTTGGATATGGGCGGGGAGGCCAACTCATGAAGCCATTTACGATGATATGAAGGATTCTCGTAGGGCCTTCAAAATCAAACTCAAATGGTGCCAAGACAACGAAGAACAGATTAAAATGGACATACTAGCAACGTCATATAAGAATAAACACTTTCGTAAATTTTGGCAACAAACAAACAGACTGAATGCAAGGCCGAGCCCGAGCGTTGAAATAGGGGGCGTGAGCGGTTGCCGAAATATAGCTAATATGTTTAAGACTCAATTTAAAGTGGAGCCTTGTGAGGTCAACTGCACAGTGGCTGACAGTGGGGGCATTAAGAGCACCGGGGAGTGCTTGCTACGTTTCAAAACTAGCGAAGTAGTAGAAGCGATTATGAGCATGAAGCATGGAAAGTCACCTGGACATGATGGCCTTAGTGTTGAGCATCTGCGGCATGCTGGCGTGCACCTTCCAAGAGTCCTAGGCTGGTTCTACAATATTTGTGTTAGCCATGGTTTCCTGCCGGACTCGACTAGGGCAGTAGTCGTGCCTATTATCAAAATTAGGAAAGGGGATGCGGCAGGCAGAACCAACTACAAACCTATATCTCTTGCTACCATTACAGCTAAGGTTCTTGACAGTTTGCTTGATAAGCAGCTTAGTAAAGCAGTCAATATACATGATGCGCAGTTCGGCTTTAGGTCAGAACTATCAACTGAGAGTGCAATACTGTATCCCAAGCAAAAGTATAAGATACTACACAGATAGAAAAACACATGTGTTTGCGTGTTTTTTGGATCTGTCCAAGGCATTTGACCTCGTTTCCTATGAAGTTTTGTGGCAGAAACTTGAAACAGAAAGTAGCTTAAGACCCGAGTTGATATCGTTGTTAAAGTATTGGTATGGTGTTCAGAGTAACAAGGTAAGGTGGGGTGAAGCGTTTAGTGATCCTTACAAGCTGAAATGTGCAGTGAGACAGGGGGGGCTGACGTCACCCAGGCTATTCAATCTCTACATAAATAAGCCGATAGACAGGCTCAGCAGAGCAGGTGTCGGTTGTTCAATAGATGGCGTTTCAATGAACAACTTTAGTTACGCGGATGACATGGCACTGCTGAGTCCATCAGTCAGTGGTCTTCGAAAATTAATAAAGATCTGCGAGGAATATGCTAAAGAGAACGGCCTCAGATATAATGCTAAAAAAAGCGAAATTTAAATTTTTCGAGGAAAAAACAAACCCATCAATTTTACACCGAATGTACACCTATGTGGGACTCCTCTGAAACAAGTATCTGAGTTCAAATACCTTGGGCATATTGTGAATGAACGCTTGGATGATGATAGCGATATCGAACGCGAACGCAGAGCTATGTCGGTTAGAGGCAATATGTTAGCACGTAGATTTGCGCGACGAAATATTAAATATAATGATAAAAAAACTATTTAAATTAAATTAAATTTTAAAAAATTTTATTGATAAATATTATTATCTAAAAAAATGTAATTATTTATTATTGTATTGTATTTTAAAATTTGTAAAGTTAAAAAATATGTTTTACTAACACTATATGGGCTAGTCCTGAAATAAAAAGTTTTATGATTATTATTATTATCATATAATCGAAATGCTTGGGTTTTCATTCTGTATAATTTAATTAACTAATAAATCACTTTTGTCTCAGGTCTACATGTTAACACACGATATTTTGTAAAATAAATAAGTAATAATTAAATAAATATTTTTTAAAAATACTTTTTCTTATCGTCCGAACATAACTCTCGTAATGCGAAAAAACTTAAGAAGCGTGCGATCACTGCGGTGAGATATTTCGATATGAAAAAATAGGAGTTTAAATACTGAAATTTAATTTAATTTTGAATGAATAATGGATTGAAACATATCCTTAAATTCAAGCCAGCGACTGTATTTGCCGCTGAATTTAGCGATTTGAATTTGCGGTAATTTCAAACCCACAGGATTGTTTACCTGACCATTAGAACTTGAATTCGAATTATTAAAATCATGATAATGACTTAATATATCTTTAGAGATCGCCATTAAATTGTCAAAGGATTGTTATATGCTATTACGTTCATTTAATTCGACTTCTAAATTTTTAAAATTAATCACCTAGATCTGTTCTTGAATACTATCGAATTCACTGGATAAAGATTCAAATTTATTGCACTTTTATCTTAACTCATTAACTTGAATAGGTGTTAAAGAATGTTTTTTATCAGTTCGATATAATTTTAATTTAAGCCGGGATTAATCCAAACAATTCCTCGGAACATTCCCCGTGATAAATTCTGTAGAAGATGCAGAGCGATCCAACATCTCTACCGGTTTTCTTCGACGTTTTCCCGAGAAATATTAGCACGGCCGGTGTATGAGGTGTCTGCGGTGCTGTCATCTGCATAGCAGTGAATGTTACTGATTTGCAACAAGTCATTGATATGCAGAAGAAACAGAGTGGGTGATAGAACGCAGCCTTGTGGAACACCAGCATTGACGAATTTTAAGTCAGAGCATGCACCGTCGACAACGACCTTGATGCTCCGATCTGCCAAAAAACTGGTAATCTAATTGCATAATTTCCCGGGAAGCCCATAAGAAGGAAGCTTCGAAAGAAGCGCTTTGTGCCACACGCGATCGAAGGCCTTCGCTATGTCCAGATAATGCCTCCCCCTTGCTCTCAACTGCTTCCGCCCATCTATGAGTAAGGTAAACTAGAAGATCACCGGCTGAGCGACCCCGACGGTCGCTAATCAGCTGGTACTCCTCTAGGTACCGCAGGAGCTGGCAGTTTATAATGGACTCCATTATCTTGGAGAACAAGGAGGTGATGGCTATAGGCCTATAATTGGACGGGTCTGAGCGGTTGCCCTTTTTAGGGATCGGATGCACCAAAGCAGTCTTCCAGGAGTTCGGGACGACGCCAAATGCATAGGATTGCCGGAAAAGACGCGTTAAGACCGGCGCCAACTCGGGAGCACAAGTCCGTAGCACGATTGGAGGAATGCCATCGGGTCCACTCGACTTATGAATATCCAAGGAAAGAAGTGCTTTACGAACTGCACTTTGCCGGAATTTAACCTCCGGCATCGTGGTATCACACCGCGGGATTGTTGGTGGTGACTTTCCTCGGTCATCCAGAGTCGAGTTCGCCGCGAAGACAGAGCCTAAAAGATCAGCCTTCTCCTTCGCTGTATGGGCCAATGACTCACCGTCCTTGTGCAGAGATGGTAAGGAAGGCCGACAGAAATTCCCTAAGACAGCCTTGGCGAGAGACCAGAACGCACGTGTTCCTGAAGGGAGGCGCACCAGTCTCTCGCCAATTCTGCCAATGTACTCCGTCTTCGCTTTAGCGATCACGTTTTTGAAGGACCTAGAGGCAGAGTTATATTCTTAATATATTTATATTGCTGAATTTCACCTTCGGACATCTCGTCAAAATTCCAAATATCACCCGCATCACCTTGATGTCCGAAAATCCACAACAGCGCGATTTTTAAGACATTTTCTACCTCGCACAACCACTCTGTGGAACCAGCTTTCGCCGGCGGTTTTTCCGAACCGATACGACTTGGGCATAAGAGCGTACTCTTTCCTGAAAGGCCGGCAACGCACCTGCAAGCCCCCGGTGTTGCAGATGTCCATGGGCGGTGGTAGTCACTTTCCATCAGGTGAGCCTCCTGCTCGTTTGCCACCTATGTCATAAAAAAAAAAAAACAAAATCTAAGGCTAATTGCCTTACATTTTGTGAACGTTTATCCAAAAATAAAAATATAAAATGTGTAACTATTAAACGATATATTCCCGTTATTATTTTACATGTGTTACGATGCGTTTAAACAAAAGAACGCTTGACGGTAGCTGTGCGTTCATACGCACAGCTAACCTCGACCGCTAAACGCAATCACAGCTGTGCAAGGTGTGATCGAAAAGAATATTGCACTATAAGTTAATGATAATTGTCGACGCGACTTGAACAGATTTTCAACGACCCTGATAGGATATAGGGAATTTGGTTTTGATTTTTAAGTTTTATACAAGAAAGGAAAATAAGCATATAGAAGGATACTTATCTGATTAGACCGGCAGTGCTGCTGATGTGCTGCGCGCTGTAAATGTCGTTGCACGCCACGAAGAGCTGAGTCCTTATAGTAGCCACGCCCTACTGTTAGGAATCACACAGCACCTACCGTTGAAGATTTATTTTTAAACTCTGTCACGCTTATGATCTCCTGGTACTTTTAAGATTGGCTGACATACAGGACAACACTGTTTCTGACAGTCGTCATTTTGACAGTCGTCATACCTGACAGATCTTTATGTTCATTAACACCAGTTCTGTATTTATAATTTCCTGGTACTCAACAAATGGACAGCGTACTTGATAAATCGCTTTCGGACTCAGAAATGCAAATGTCGAGCCATCTAAAAGCGCCTCCAAATTATGTCTCATCTCGTAATAAAAGAAAAAGGGATGATGATGTTTTAGCAGACCTGAGTAATTTTAAGGAGGAAATGAGGAAAATGATCTCAACTCTGATGGCAAGCCAGGAACAATAATTAAAAAAAAATGCCGCTACGCTGAAAGAAATTCAACGCACTGATATCAACATTGAGAGTTCTATAACATTTTTATCGGCGCAGAATGAAGAATTCAAAAAGAAAATAGAGAGTTTAGAGGGCCAGATGAAAGAAGACAGAAAGTATATAACTCTTCTAGAGAAAAAAAAGAGGGCTTTGAAAATACTCCCATAATAGTAGAAACAAATTCTACAATAGTAAAAACCAATGTCCTAAAACTGAGTAAGACATTTAATATCAAACACAAGTCCAAACTCTGCGCTAAGCATTTGGGTTTAAATACATTTGAAGATACACCAATCTTTGTTTCGGAACATTTGACTGCCAAAGCGTCTCGACTTTATTTTCTCGCGAGGGACTTAGTCAAAACAAAAGGATATCATTTTTGTTGGACAGCCTACGGGAAAGTCTACGTAAGAAAAGACGAGTCATCACAGATTATTCTTATCAAAAATTAATCTCAGATCCACAAGCTCTTGCAAGCCATATGACTATTTCTGGAGCCATTGTTTAGTTTGAAAAAATTGTTAATTTTATTTGTAAGCTTTAAATTTCTTTGTTGTTATTTTTGTATTTTGTACTCATCAAATATTTCTCTTGTAAATTGTACACTTCAACACTCACACATCATATATAAATACTCAATTTTTTTCACTCAACATCTTGAAATCGTACACTCATGTAGAGATATATCGTTATTTTTTCAGTTTATTCTAGACAATATATATCCTAACATCATAAATATGGAGCAGCATATCACGTATCATTTACAAGCTACCACCATAATTATTCAAATTGATAATATTTATGAATAATAGCTATCTTAACACCTTAAACGAAATAGACCAATCCGCTATTGACTCACAACAATGTGATGTTGAGGAATTGCATAAAATTAAAATTATAAACAAAAATTATCTTACTATAGTTTCACAAAATATTCGAAGCGTATATTCCAACCTCGATAATTTCTCCTTAACTCTATCTCAGCTTAATATTGAAGTGGACCAAGATGGTACTGTCAGAATGTCACTTAAATTCTTCTAAGGCAGTACCGTCCCTTGAAAATTATAATTCATTTACAACTACCTTACATATCAATAGGAGTGACGGTGTTGTAATCTATGTTAAAAAATGCTTACAAGTCAATGTCGAGGAAGTTAGACTCATGCAGGCATCCTGTCTACAGCTTCAAATAAATGATACCATTATTCTTGGTATCTACCGATCCCCATCTAATGTCAATGCTTCAGATTTTATTAGTTCGCTAAGTTCTTATCTAAGTTCTCTAAAATGTTGTAGAAATATTATTATAACGGGTGATATCAATATTAATATTATATCAAAAGAAAATGAGTCAAATAATGAATGCAATAACAAGTCTAACTACTTGAACATGTTATCCATGCATGGTCTACTTCCAGGACACTCGTTTCCAACGCGAGGTAATAGTTGTCTCGATCACTTTATACTGAAAGTAGACAAACAAAGAGTTCCATTTATTGCAGTTCTTAACACCACTATTACCTATCACAGTATGATATTCTTAAGTCTAGCTAAAATAAAAAATCAAAATAAATGCCATAAAATAAAAGTCTTTACAGATTTTGATAAGGCTGTCAAAATTCTTATTAACAAAAATATCGCTGCACTTCTAAATAGTGAAGATCCTAATTCTTTAGTTGAAAATTTAATAAGCATATTGTGTGAATCACTGAATGAAAGCTCTACTACTACTCACTTCTGTAAATCTGAACGTATTATTAAGCCTTGGATGACGTCTGGAATTTTGCATTAAAAATAGAAATAATATGCAAAAAAGCTAAAATCTGACCCCGACAATGAAATATTACAGATCACATTTAAAAGATATAGGAATTTCTGTAATAATATGATAAAAAAATTAAAACGAAACTATGAAAGACAACAACTTACTTTAGCAGCAAATAACATGAAAGTTCTCTGGAATACAATAAAATCTATTGTAAATACTAAACCAGACAAGACTCAAAACAAAAACTTGTTAAATATAAAGTCGAAACCTTCTGACTCTGTTAACTATATATCTGATTACTTCGCAAACGTTGGCAGAATGATTGCAGAGGACACACTTTCTATTGCCCCTCAAACTAGTCCTATAGTAAAATCCCTTAATTCTCACCTGCCTTCCTTCGCTCTCTTAGACACTGATCCTCAAGAAATTGATATAATAATCAGAAATCTAAAGTCGGAGAGCGCTCCAGGATAGGATAAAATCCCTACTAAATTTCTCAAGGCAGCTAGTCACATTATTTCCCCCATATTATGTCATATAGCTAATGTATGTTTCAAAACTGGTGTTTTCCCCCAACCATTAAAACTTTCCATCGTTACCCAGTGTACAAGAATGGTAACAGAGACGACATAAATAACTATAGACCATTTTCCATTCTACCATCTATAGCCAAAGTGATTGAAAATTTAATAAACAACAGATTAATTAATTACCTTAATAAATTTAACATACTTTCAAAATCACAGTATGGTTTTCGGCAAAATAAATCAACAGAAGATGCGGTAATGGCCCTCACTACTCTTATTACAAAGCATCTTGATCAAGGGCATAAATGTTTAACTGTATTCTTGGATATAAAGAAAGATTTTGATACTCTCTCTGTTCCCATTCTTGTACAGAAACTGGAAAATATTGTCATAAGAGGCAATGCATTGTGTCTTTTTAAAGACTATTTATATGGAAGAAGGCAACGTACACGTTGCCTTCTTCCATATAGTAGGGGAATTTATAAGTCATGAATCGACGTTATCTTTTGGTGTACTATAAGGTAGTGTTTTGGGCCCTACATTATTCCTTATATATATTAATGATTTATGCGACTTAAGTCTTGATGGCGGTAGTATATTTTCATACGCACATGATACTGCGCTTGTCTTTTCCGGTTCCTCATGGAATATTTTACAAGGAATTGTGGAGTCTGGTTTGTCTAGGGTTTCTCATTGGCTTAAATCTAATCTCCTCTCGTTAAATACTTCTAAAACTAACTACCTCTGTCTTACTCTAAATAAAAGAACGCAACCGGGAAGTAATTTTCATATAAAATTACACAATCAAAAATTGTAATGTCAATCGTAATAATTGTAGTTGTCCTTTAATAACAAAAGTATCTTCTACTAAATACTTAGGTGTGATGCTAGACCAACGCCTGTCTTGGCACCCGCAAATAGAATTTGTTAATAGTAAAGTAAGAAAACTAATTTGGATTTTTAAAAAATTGAGACATGTTACGACAAAAAAGTTATTAAGCCAAATTTACGTCACACTGGTATAATCAGTTTTAGGTTATTGTATATCAGTGTAGGGCGGGGCTTCAAAATATAAATTTCTAGAGGTGGAAAGAGGACAGAGGTCTATTATTAAGGTAATGAATTTTAAGCCTTATACATTTTCAACGGATCAACTTTACTCAGACTGCAAATTATTAACTGTAAGACAACTTTATTTATTAAGATGTATTCTTAAAGTACACTATTTGACTATCACTTTTGACTGTAACAAACCAGACAAAAGAAGAAAAAAATTAGTCTCATATACTTGTCCAATTAAAACTAAATTTGCATCCAGACAATATGCATGGCAGTCTAGTTATGTATATAATCGTGTAAATGAAAAGTTAAATATTCATTCGCTAAGCTTTTACGATTGTAAGAAAGTCGTAACTCAGTGGTTACTCCGCTTGAGTTACCTCGAGACAGAAGCTCTACTATAATGCTATAATCTTATAATTCGTATAACTCCTTAGTATAGTATAGTTAAGTCTCTACATAGACACATACACAAACACACACACACACACACACACACACACACACACGCTCACGCTCACACACACACACACACACGCTCACACACACACACACAAAAACGCGCGCTCGCACACACACACACACGCACACATTTTTAGTAATGTATAATGTTATGGAAGAGCGGGACTACCTGCCACAAGTACTAGTATTGCTACTAGTACTTGTGGCAGGTAGTCCCGCTCTAGTAGTACCATTTATGTTATGTTTATGTTATAGGTTGGGAATTTAAAAGAGTCTGTACAATGACATGGCGAACAAAACGACCTTTTCGTAACAATTAGATGTGTATAGCTTGATTATCGTGTGCGTACCGTCTAGAACGGTAAAATGTGGTCGCATGCGTATACAATAGGTGGTAGGTGAGTTAGGTTGCTATGCTATTTATGTCAGGCGCTAACAGAGTCCATTATAAACTGCCAGCTCCAGTGGTATCTAGAGGAGCATCAGCTGATTAGCGACCACCAGTACGGTTTCCGTCGGGGTCACTCAACCGGTGATCTTCTAGTTTACCTTACTCATTACATTTTAAATTAACAGCCTGTAAATTTCCCACTGCTGGGTTAAAGCCTCCTCTCCCTTTGAGGAGAATGTTTGGAGCATATTCCACCACGCTGCTCCAATGCGGGTTGGTGGAAGACACATGTGGCAGAATTTCGTTGAAATGAAATGACACATGCAGGTTTCCTCACGATGTTTTCCTTCACCGCCGAGCATGAGATGAACCATAAACACAAATTAAGCATATGAAAATTCAGTGGTGCCTGCCTGGTTTTGACCTCGAAATCATCGGTTAAGTTGCACGTGTTCTAACCACTGGGCCATCTTAGCTCTTACTTATAGATTACTCATAGATGGGCTGAAGCAGTTGAAAGCAAGGGGGAGGCTTTAGCAGCCAGTTTGGACATAGCGAAGGCCTTCGATCGCGTGTGGTCTAAAGTTCTTCTTTTAAAGCTTCTTTCCTTTGGGCTTCCCGGGAAATTATGCAATTGGATTACCAGCTTTTTGGCAGATCGGAGCATCAAGGTCATTGTCAGAGCATGCACAGTCAGTGCATGCTCTGACTTAAAATTCGTCAATGCTGGTGTTCCACAAGGCTGCATTCTATCACCCACTCTGTTTCTTCTGCATATCAATCTTGGAAATCAGTCTTGTTGGAAATCAGGAACATTCACTGCTATTCAGACGACAGTATCGTAGACACCTAATACAGTGGCCGTGCTAATATTTCTCGGAAAAACGTCGAAGAAAACCGGAACAAATTTGTCTGAAATCGAGTCTTCGTTAAACAAAGTCTCGAACTGGGGCCGGCTAAATCTAGTCCATTTCAACTCTAAAAAGACGCAAGTTTGCGCGTTAACCGATAAAAAAACACCATTTGTCGTATCTCCACGATTTGAGAACATTCCGATAGCCACCACAGCTAGTATCTGAATACTAGGCGTCGATATTTCAAGCCTTCAATTTCAATGGGAAGGCAAAGCCAAATTGGCATCAAAAAATCTCGGTGTGCTTAGCAAGTATTTCACGTCGGCACATTGCCTAAGACAAGGCGCAAATTCGGCCTCACATGAAGTACTGGTCTCACCTCAGGGCGGATGATCCGCAGTACCAGCTCCTTCCATTTGACCGTATCCAACATAGAGCAGCTCCAATTATCGATGATCGTGCCCTTTACGATCTGCTTGATCCTTTGGCTTTGAGTAGAGATGTTGGATCACTCTGCACTTCTACTGAATTTTTCACGGGGAATGTTCCGAGGAATGTTTGGATTAAATCCGGCTGCTGAATTTCACCTTCGGACATCTCGTCAAAATTCTAAGTTTCACCCGCACCACTTAGATGTCCGAAAATCCACAACAGCGCGGTTTTTAAGACATTTTCTGCCTCGCACAACAACTCTGTAGAACCAGCTTTCGCTGGTGATTTTTTCAAACTGATACGACTTTCAAGGGGGGAACTTTAATATACCAATAGAGTTCAGCAGTAGTGTTAAAGACCTCGGCATTATCATTGACAGTAAACTCAGTTGGGGGGAACATATTAAAGAAGTTTCTCGTAGGTTTTACGCCACTATGCATTCTATAATGCGTTTAAAAAATTTTTTGCCTATGGAAACTAAAATCCAGCTTGTTACTACCCTCTTGGTTCCAATTCTTGATTACGGTGACTCCTGTTATCTAGATCTTTCGGAAGAACACCTGAATAAACTTAATCGTCTCCTTAACACTGGCATTCGCTTTATCTTTAGCTTACGTAAATTCGACCACGTTTCTCGTTTTATGAAACAGTTACACTGGCTTCCTATACGGGAACGTAGATATACTCGGCTTCTATGTCTTTTCTACTCTATTCTTACCGACCCTAATGCTCCCACTTACTTATCCTCTAAATTTTCTCTTCTTTCCTCTACTCATAATAAGCCCCTACGATCCTCTCATTCCCTTACCCTTTTCATACCTTCCCATAAATCTGGCTTTGTTTCTTTTGTTTCATAAATACTATTATCATAATTGGATTCATATATATATATATACATATATATATGTATATATGTTAAATATTTATGTATATTATGTATATGTATATTTATGTATTATATATTATGTATAATATCGAAATGTACTGTATTATTATTATATATATTTATAGGCATGTATTGCTATGTATATATTTTTTAAAATTATTCTTTAACTTCTGTGCACACCCTACTGACTACTCTCCTACACTATTCTGGGTTGGCTGGCAGAAAATGCTGTTATAGCGTTAAGTCCGCCCTCTGTACATGTTTTATTTGTACAATAAAGAATAATAAAAAAAAAAAAAAAAACTTTCAAGAAAAGAGCGTACTCTTTCCTGAAAGGCCGGCAACGCACCTGCAAGCCCCCCGGTGTTGCAGATGTCCATGGACGATGGTATTCACTTTCTATCAGGTGAGCCTCCTGCACGTTTGTCACCTATCACATAAAAAAAAATGTAGGTACGATCTTGGTACGATCTTGGCTTGCGTGGTAAAGTCATATTTTACCACGCAAGAACATAGGTAGGTACCTACTCACTTTAAATCTGACTTAACACATACTGATTATTAACGCTCGAAGTTAAAAAGTTAGTATGCGCTTTACTACAAAGATGGTTCGTATCGTAATTCGTTACAATTTATATGATTTTTAAGAGCGTAGAAAGACTAATCGCAGTCGTTGATACCAGTTTGCGTTTTGTAAAGACTTGAAGTTGTGTTTACGCTTGATCATCACCCCGGCCTTGGAATTCCTAGCTTCCAACTGGATCGCCACTAGTTTGATTTTCGTCGGGACCAACTAATGGACTAATTTTAGTGTAAGAACGTTTTACTATTCCTGAAGCAGTTCTTATATCAGTTACTCGCGAAATACTATCTTTCCCAGGAATGCTTTTGATGACTCGTCCTTTAATGGAGGAAAATTGTCTTCTTTGATGAGGACCATCGTGTTGGGTTTAAGATCCTTGAATTTTGTCTCCACTATGTCCGCGTCTGAAGCTTAGAGACATATTCCTTAGCCCAACGAATCCAAAAATGTTGCCAGATTTGTTCGACGCTCTGATACCGTTTCAGTTTATGTATAGGCGTATCTAGCAGGCAGGTGCTCTAAACGGTCGGCCTACCAGAAAGTAAGCAGGACTGAGAGCAAGTAGGTCGTTGGGGTCGGTTGACATTGGAGATAGAGGATGGGAGTTTAGTGCGGCTTCTACTTGGGTTGAAATAGTGCTGAAGTCTTCGTAAGTAAGATGGGCATTGCCCACAATGCGTCGAAGGTGGTACTTACACGATCGCACTTCTGCCTCCCACAATCCTCTAAAATGAGTAGCGTACATAAATGGTACAATAAATGTAAATTTTATTTGTTGCTGATTAGCATAATCAATAATTTCAGAGCTACATCGTTCTAAAAATTTTGCGAAGTTGTGGCGTCCACCACATGTAACACACATACAAACATACATACACACATACGTACTTACAGACATACTACACATAACAATCCCAATTACATACATAAACACTTAACACATTTCAACTCAACATATAATATTGGATTGACGACACGACGGACGATCGACCGTACACAGTGGACAATCGCATTGCTTATCTCCGTTGTGACGTCGTCCTTTATTCTATGTTGAGGCCCCGCCTACCGGTGCAAGCGCATTAGAGCGACGGATCTTTTTTATTGGCAGTATATGATCCTAACAACGTTTGCGACTTACTCATTATTCTACCACCGTCAAAATCGTTACTTGCTTTTTTCAAATAGTTCGCTTTGTGTCTAAGTATTGTGTCCGTGTTTTTATGTACGTTTGTGATCGTCTATGACTATGACGTCTATGTGAAACGTTATTACTTGTGTGTGCATATATTGTGTATAACGTGTATGTAATATACACGTTTATGGACCATCCGCGTGAGTTTGATTTCTTATCATAATATTCTAACAGACCCTAACACACGCATGAACAACCATAAAGTCATTCATAAGCCCCACGAAATTTTGACCATTGTCAGACAAAATTTTAGTAGGTTTAGATCTAAGTGCAATGAAACGATTTAACATAAGCATGTAAGCTTTAGTGGTATGGTCGCTCCAAATGAACAGCGCGCGTAACTAAATAAATAAATATACAAATATACGACTCAGTAGTTTTAGCACCTTTACCTTTCTTATTTTTTAAATAGCGCTGCCCCAGCATAGTCAACATCACCACGATAAAACGGAAGAGTAGGAGTAATTCTTTCACTAGGTAAGTTATCCATAAGAAGAGTAAGTGTTTGAACTCTTAGGCGCTTACATGTAACGCAATCATGAACTACTTTTCTAGCAAGATTTCTACCCGCAAGTGGCCACCAAGATTCACGAATGTGAAATAAAAGCGCTTGGGGCGCAGCGAGTAATAATGTTTTGTATTCATGTCGGAAAAGAAGAAGAGTAAAGTGATGTTTTTTTAAGCATTAGCAGCCTGTAAATTTTCCCACTGCTGGGCTAAAGGCCTCCTCTCCCTTTGAGGAGAAGGCTTGGAGCATATTCCACCACGCTGCTCCAATGTGGGTTGGCGGAATACACATGTGGCAGAATCTCGTTGAAATTAGACACATGCAGGTTTCCTCACGATGTCAAAGTCAAAGTCAAAAATCTTTATTCAATATAGAAGTGTTTACACTTGCTTATTGATAGTCAAAAATCTACCACTGGTTCGGAATTTAATACCTCGGACCTGAGAAGAACCGGCGAAAGAAACTCAGCGGGATATTATTATTTTTTTACCATTTTGCATGTACAATGATAATTATATTATAGTTATTTGAAACAGCCTGAAGGCGATCATTTCATTCCCAAGGTGTGCAGTCAACTAAAAAGTCATTAGTGTTGTAATATCCTTTAGCACACAAACGCTCTTTAACGATTCTTTTGAATTTTATAATTGAATAATTTTGAACGTTTTCTGGGATCCTGTTGTAAAAACGTATACATTGCCCCAAAAAAGAGTTACTAACCCTGTGTAATCGGGTACTTGGAGTAACAAGTTTATTCTTGTTCCTAGTGTTAATAGAATGTACGTCACAATTTCTGTGAAAATCATTTATGTTTTTGCGTACATACATAACATTATCAAAAACAAATTGAGAAGCGACAGTCATTATTTTAATTTCTTTAAATTTACCTTTAACGAATTTGTTGGGCCCAGGTTATAAATTGCACGAATAGCCCTCTTCTGCAGTAAAAATAGTATTAATGTCAGCTGCATTACCCCAGAGTAGGATGCCATACGACATTATACTGTCGATACTGAAATAACTGAAGTACACAAGGCGAGCCGTATCCACATCAGTCAAAAGTCTAATTTTTTTTCATACACGTTTGAATAGTTTAGAGTAGGCACTAACATATAAATTGATATCAATAATATAATTAATAATAATTTATGTTTATTGACATGTGATAGGTGTCACCTATCCAATTTTTATAAGAGACAGATAGCAAGCATGCTATCATATTTTATTCTTACAAAATCAACCAATTCTTTGGTTGACCAGACAACTGCTTCTATTGAGCAGTATAACACAAGACCATACATTTTGGAACATGTTCCAAATAATTTAAATTAAATTCTAAGACAATAGAGGTAGTCTCTGGCACCAATAGTATAGTTTCCATAGAAGCCAATAAAAAAAAAAAGAAAATAGCTAATAATAAAATTGTAAACCTGGTGCACCAAAATATTCAAGGAATGTTAGGGAAGGACCTAGAAATTGAATTATTTTTGACCTGTAATGATATTGATATTATGTGTTTAACCGAACATTGGCTTCTGAATTATCAGGTCATGTTTAACTTTAGTGGGCACCAGATGGCTAGTTTGTTCAGTAGGAATAAAGCTATACGCGGTGGCTCTTTAATACTTATGAGTAAAAATTTTAAATTTAAGGAACGTAAAGATATTGTGAGCCTTTCTATTGAGCAAACTATAGAAATAGCCTGTGCAGAGCTTGAGCGTGTCATTGTTGTATGCGTATACAGGCCCCCTAGTGGATTATATGAATTGTTTGAAAATGTACTGGAAAATGTTTTATCGAAATTATCTGAATCTAATAAAGAAATTATTGTATGTGGAGATTTTAATATAAATTTACTGCATAATACAACCACAAGTATTAGATTCAGATCATTGTTAAGTTCATATAATCTGGTAAATCTGTTCTTAGAACCAACTAGAATAACAGATTCCACAGCAACTTGCATAGATAACATATTTGCAACCCATATTCCACAAAATAAAATTATAATTAATAAACTAAATTCAGATCATTGTGGACAACAAGCTTTATTTAACTTCCATGTTAAAAAAATAAGCAATTCCGAAAAAATAATGTTTGTTCCTTTGACCACTAGTCGTATTGAGAAGTTTAGAAGTAATATTTTGGCTAATCTACCACACTTATCTTTTAGTGATAACCCCAATGCTTTGTATAATAATCTATTTAAATTAATTAGAAACAAGTTTGATGCAATATTCACTTCTAAAACAGTTAATACAAAAAACTTTTTAAAATTCAATGATTGGGCTACTATTGGAATTCATAAAAGTAGGCAACGAATGTACGAGCTTTACAATGAAAGGACGTACGATCACAGTGCCACTTTTGCCAACTATGTAAGTAACTATTCAAAATTATTTAGAAAAGTGTGCTTTTTGGCAAAGTCTTTAACTATAAAAAATAGAATTAAGAATGCACATGACAAAATAAAAATGACTTGGAAAATTATTAATTGTGAAACTGGTAGAGGTGGCAGTCGCAGCTCCGAATTGAACTTAAATTATAATAATAAAGTCATAAATAGTGAACGGGAAGTTGCTTCAGTTTTTGAACAATTTTTTGCTGACATACCAGTTTCTACAACTAAGTTACTTATTTCTTCTCCAGCAGTTGCCGAATCATTAATGAAAGAAAATGTACGTGAATGCAAATCAAAATTTAATTTTACCCCTGTAAACACCAATGACATAATTTGTACATTTAGGTCATTAGACATTAAGAAAACTGCTGATCTATGGGGTATTTCTGTAAAGGTGATTAATTCAATTATTGATCTAATTGCACCTTATCTTGCAATAATATTCAATGATTGTGTTCAACGTGGTGTATTTCCTGACCTGATGAAACATAGTAAAGTCATTCCAATATTTAAATCTGGTAGCTCTTCAGATCCTAACAACTATAGGCCAATCTCGATACTACCAACCCTCAGCAAAATATTTGAAAAAAATATTTTAAATCAATTATTAGCATATTTCAATAGATACAATCTGCTTCATAGAAAACAATTTGGATTTACGAGGGGTCGCTCGACTACCGACGCAGGTATCGAACTAATAAGAAATATCTATGAAGCCTGGGAGAGGTCGCAGGATGCCTTAGGGATTTTCTGCGACTTATCCAAAGCCTTTGATTGTGTTCAACATGAAACTCTGGTCTGGTCTGGTCTGGTGGTTCTGTTGCGAAATTTAAAAAAATTGTTAAGGAACGCTTGTGTGCGAAAGGTTACTATACAATTAGTGAGTTTATGTTTGATAGCACACCTTGGGAATGAAACGATCGCCTCCTGGCTGTTTCTACTCATATATAATTATGTATATAATTAATTTGACGTAAAAAAAAAAAAAAGTCCCGCTGAGTTTCTTTCGCCGGTTCTTCTCAGGTCAGGGTGTTTTCTTTTCCGAACCGGTGGTAGTGTTTAACTTGACAATCAATAAGAAAGTGTAATACTTCTATATTGAATAAAGGAATTTGAGTTTGAGTTTTGAAAAACATAACTGATAAATGAAAAAGACCGGTTGTATGTTCTTTCACTATAAAGTTCATACAACCTCTGCCTACTCTTGTGAATTTCAAGAGTCGCCCAATCACTAAATTTAAGAAAATTCCTAGAATTGACTGTCTTCGAAGTAAATATGGCATTAAATTCTGTTTTAATTAATTTAAAAAAATTGTTATAAAGCTCATTAGAATTATCATTTAATTGTAAATATGAGAGCTTTGCCATGATATTACTTCTGAACTTCTCAATTCGTTAAAATTGATTGGAACAAATGTCTGTTTTAAATCCTTAGCATTATTTTTTATTTGCAAATTAAATGAAGCCAACTGTCCACAATGATCAGAACTTAACATATTTATAATACATTTATGATTAGGTACACAGTTGGTAAATATGTTGTCAATACACGTTGCAGTGGATTCAGTGATTAGTTGGCTCTAAGAATAAGTTAATGAGGTTATATGAATATTTATTTATTTATTGTATTCTTTATTGTACACCAAAGAATAAATAAATTATACAGTAATTGCAAAACTAGATCTATATGTACAATTGGCGGCCTTATCGCTAAGCAGCGATCTCTGCCAGGCAACCATGTTACGTAGGACATAGTAAACATATATATACTACATTCAATATATAATATATATATATATATATATATATATATATATATAATTTATACTACAGTTTAAATATGACTATAAGTAACATGAAATAATAAATTTAAAATATAAGCCAAATGTATCGCAGAGTAGGAGTTTAGAATAAATAGAAAAATAAAAATAATAAATATTAAGGAAACATTATTAAGCTTTTAATAGCCGTTTGAATGTTGCTAGGGATTGAGCACGCCTTATGGTAAGTGGTAAGGAATTCCAGAGCCGTACAGCTTCCACAGAAAAGGATTTAGAATAGAAGGATGTATTGTGGGAGGGGATTTTTAAAATCAAGTTATCGTCAGAGCGAAGCGAGCGACAATGAGTATCACTCAGGAATTCAAAGCGCTCTTTAAGGTATGAGGGAGAGGTAGGATTAAATAGGATATTGTATAATAGGGAAAGAATGTGAGTTTTCCTGCGAAGGCGGATTGAGGGCCACTTGAGTTTTTCGCGAAATTCTGAAACATGGTCATATTTACGAAGTCCTAATATGAACCGTATACAAAGATTCTGGATGCGTTCAAGTTTATTAAGCAATTCCTCACTTAAATTGAGATAACAGGTATCAGCATAATCGAGAATCGGTAGCAGGAGAGATTGTGCAAGCACAATTTTAGTTGGTATCGGTAGAAAATTTCGCAATCTGCGAACTTTCCTGCTCACCTCGCTTACTTGGGGGGTCCAGGTCAGGAATGTATCAAAAACAACACCTAGATTTTTTACAGTTTCACTGTATGGAACAAGTGTTCCATCAACAATTATATTAGGAAAATTGGGCCAATCAATGCGGGTAACTAGTTTTTGACTGCCGATTATAATTGCCTGTGTTTTTAAAGGATTAACTTTAAGTCCATGTGATTTACTCCAAAGTACAATCGATTTAAGGTCTTTATTTAATGTTTGTATTGTTTTAGGCAAATCAATTAATTTTGAATGTTTATATAATTGGAGATCGTCGGCATACAGATGATAGAGAGAAGATAATTGAGAAGTAATGCAATTAATGAAAATAGAAAAAAGGAGAGGAGACAACACGCCACCTTGCGGCACACCGGCCTTGATCGTGCACCAATTGGAAAAGGAATCATCAACACGAATTCGTTGCCGGCGACCGCAAAGATAATTTTGAAACCAGTCAATCACTTCAGGAGATATGTTAAGAGAGCATAATGTAGCTAGTAAGAGCTCATGGTCAACATTGTTAAATGCATTGCTAAAATCTAGTAAGATCAACGCTGTTAGACATTGATTTTCCATAGCAAGGCGTATGTCCTCGGTAATTTTGACTAAAGCAGTAGTCGTACTATGACCTTTTCGGAAACCAGATTGAAAAGGGTTAAGGAGGTTTTGTCTAGATAGGAAAAGGTTTAATTGTCGATGTACAATACGTTCAAATACTTTAGATAGGAAAGGAAGTATGGAAATAGGACGGTAATCAGAAAAGTGGGAGGGATTTGATTTTTTAGGTAAGGGAATAACTTGGGCATCTTTCCAGGAAGAGGGAAATGATCCAGTAGAAATGGAGTAATTGAATATACTTTTAATAATAGGAACTAGGATGTCCATGATGGGGATGATCATCTTACGACTAATGGAGTCAGTACCGATAGCATCAGAGTTCACCTCTACAATACCTCTCTCAACATCACTATCAGTGATATGACAAAAAATGAAAGCTGGATCATTAGAAGTGGGTAAAGCTAGAATTTGATTTTTAGTATTTAATTTCGTGGCATCATCGATAGAGCAAGAAAACGAGAAGTGCCGATTAAGCTGATTCAAGTCAATGTTACTAGGATGGTTATTATGACGTGCTTTCCCAACTCCAATAGATTTAAGAAATTTCCAAACTCGGCCAGTATCTTCTTCGTCGAGTATTGATTTATGAATGTGGCGTCGTTGTTTATCTCTACACAACCTGTTGCAACGGTTCCGAATATTTTTATACCTGATTCTATTTTCGTCAGAACTATCAGCCTTGTATTTTGATTTTGCAATGTTTTTTTATGCTGCAATGTTTTAATATCCTGCGTAAGCCAGGGAGCAGGAAGATGCCTAAGCCGAACAGGTCGAATAGGGGCATGTTTGTCATATAATTGTACTAGAAGTGTGTTGAAATTTGCCACTCGGTTATCAATATTAGAATCAGTGACAACATCATTCCAATCAATTTTTAAAGCATCCTCCCTTAAATGCTCTAAATTCATACCACTAAAATTGCGCTGCAGAAGGATTCTCGATTTGTCCTTAGGGGGGCGTATTCTGTAGGAAAGATAAATCAAATCATGATAGGAGAAGGCTTCAGCAGAGCATTGGCCATGCTTAGCGACATAATCTGTGGAAGAAACAAGAATAAGATCTAGAAGAGACGGGGTACAGTTAGAGAAACAGTGAGTTGCAGTATATGAATATTGGCAGATTGGACTAGTGATCTGAGCCGAGAAGAGCGAGAGTCAGATTTTAAAAGGCACGTATTAAAATCTCCCATTATAATGGAATGTTGATACAGTGGAATATACTGGTCTAGAAGGGATTCAAAAGTAGTAAAATAGTCAATCATTGAATTGGGGCTATAAAACACACCGAGTAAAATTTTAACTTTCGAAAATGCTAGTTCAATGATTACATATTCTACTCCTGGTGTTGCTTGAACACTAGACGTGCCAATGATCGTAAAGGACAGGTGGGAGCGAAGATAAATAGCAACGCCTCCACCAGTACGATTAGGACGATCATTCCGAATAAGTTGGAAACCAGGGAGAACATAAGATGAAGAGGACAAACATGGTTTAAGCCATGATTCTGATATCAGAATAGCATGGATATTCCTGTTATCAAAAGAAGAAGGATAATGTGCAGGAATACTCTGGGCATTGATGTGTATAATATTAAAGTTTTTCATTACATCCGAGAAAACAGAATCAAGTGTTTCATTAAGAGTGGGAAGACTGTGAAAGCTACAGTTTGTGCTCAATTCATTAGAAGAAGACAGTGAGAAAAAAGAATCATCGAGGCTTATATCTTGATATAAATAAATAAATAAAATAAAAAAAATAAAAAAGCCTTTTTATTTCCTACTAATAATTACAATGTTAGATAAGGTTAATTTTTTTTTTTTTTTTAATAAATAACTATATACTTTGATTATAAACAAGTATACTTTGGTTATAAATAAATATATATAATTGGTAGGAACCCCATTATTGGGTGAAGGCCTCCTCCAAACAAGCCCATTTTTCTCTGTCTTGTGCAATCTGTTTCCAGTTTGGGCCGGCTGTCCTTTTGATCTCTTCGACCCAGCGTGTCAGTGGTCTTCCTCTGCACCTTTTACCTATAGGTCCTTTCCAGAAAGTCACTTTTATGGTCCATCTCTGGTCTTTCAGCCTCGCGACATGACCAGCCCATTTCCACTTCAGTTTTTGTGCGTATTTTAATGCATTTGTTGCTTTGGTTATTGACCTTATTTTAGTGTGTCTTATTTTTTCTAATTTATTTATTTTCAACATGCTGCGTTCCAGACCTCTTTGACAAGTAGTGATTAGATTTTTTATTTTAGAAGTGAATTTCCACGTCTGGCAGCCGTACGTTAAGCCTGGTAGAAGGCTGGAATTCATAACTTTCGTTTTGATATTAATAGGGTAGTTACTTTTAAAAATTTCTTTTAAACTCCAGTACTTATTCCAAGTTTGTTGTATTCTTCTTTTTACTTCCAGTTCGTTATTTTTCTGATCGAAACTAATTCGCTTCCCCAGATAGATGTATGAATCTGTATATTCGAGTGGCACTCCATTTATTTTTATTGGTTTTCTCCATCTGTTTGTCATTGCCATAGTCTTAGACAGATTCATTTTTAGCCCCACCGTGTCGCTAGCCAAATTTAAAGTTTCCATCATTTGCTGTAACTGAGTGCTGGATTCTGATAGCAACACTAGGTCGTCTGCAAATCTTAAATGGCTTAGGTATTCGCCATTTATATGTAGACCTGTCCTACTCCAATCTATCTTGTTTATTATAGCCTCCAGGATGGCTATGAATATTTTTGGAGATAGTGGGTCGCCTTGCCTTACGCCTCTTTCTATAGCAAAACTTGGTCCGAGACTTTCCAACTTGATTCTGCCCTTATTATTTTTATATATACTTTTGATGACTTGTATATATACGTCTTCTACTCCCTGTTGTTTTAAGCTTTCCCATATACTTAAGTGTGTTACCGTATCAAACGCTTTTTGATAGTCAATATATGCTATATATAGAGGTCTCTGTTGTTCTTGATACTTCTCTATAATTAATTCGAGTGTGTGGATATGGTCAACTGTGGAGAATCCTTTTCTGAAGCCTGCTTGTTCTATTGGTTGTTTTAATTCCAGTGTACTACTGATTCTTTTGTTTATAATGGTAGAAAAGAGTTTGTAGAGGCTCGGTAGCAAGCTTATTGGTCTGTAGTTTCCAATATCCTTTGGGTCGCCCTTTTTATAAATAAGTATGATATCTGATTCAGACCACTGTATAGGTGTTTCAGAGTTTTGTAGTATTAAATTGAATAGTTCTGTTAGTGGTCCGGCTAATGTTTTGTGCGCTAATCTCAGTATCTCATTAGTGATGTTGTCCGGTCCAGGGCTTTTTTCTAATTTCAAGCCTTTTATTGTTTTTATGACTTCCATTTTATCCACTGGTTTTATATAGAATTCGTTCTTACTTTCATTTATGTTTGGGATGTTATTGTTTTGATTTTGATTCTTATCGCTATATAATTTCCTATAGAAGTCAGATGCCGTGTTAATAATGTCAGTGCGCTTGCACAAAGTATTGTTTTGTTTTCTTAGACCCTCTATCCAAGTTTTGTTCGTTCTAAGCTCTTTAAAGGCCTTCTTTGTGCTTCCAGTGTGTTGTAAATGTCTTTCTATAGTGTCTTCTCTATATTTGGCGTAATCTTTCTTTATATATTTGTTTGTTACTTTGTAGAGGGCAGAAAGCTCGCTTTTCATGGATCGAGATTTATCTTTTGTTTCCTGTAGTTCTTTTCTTCTTTTTAGTAATAAAGCCGTGCGGTCTGATAGTATTTTGTGATGTTTATGTGGCTCCTTCCCACTCTTTCGAGCTTTTTGCAAACTCTGACTAATAGCATTTACTATTTTATCATGGTAGGTTTGTACTGATGTGTTTTTCAAATTGTGGGTTGGGTAGGGTAACATTGACATTAAATTTTTATTATATCTTGCTACTTCGTCTTTGGTCTTTGGTTGGAAAATCTTTTTGTTTGTAAATTTTACTCTACTTTGCCTTTGTTTGTTTATTTTTATTGATGCCCTAATTAGTCGGTGGTCTGACGGGTAGTTTAAATTCATGACTTCAAAATTATTGAATATTTTGTATTGGTTGGATAGTATATAATCAATCTCATTTTTGTGATGTCCATTTGGGGATCGCCACGTCCATCTTCGGTTACGGTTTTTCTTGAAGCATATGTTGATGATAGTTAAATTGTGTTCAAGTGCGTAGTTTACAAGTCTCTGCCCTCTATCGTTTCTTGCGCCGTCCCCATGCTGTTTAACTGTTAAATATTCACCTTCTTTGGGGGCTCCGACCTTCGCATTAAAGTCTCCCATTAGTATAATATTTTTGTATGTTATTTCCATGGCTTTGTCGATGGTTCTATAGAATTCCTCTATTTCTTCGTCATTTGCGGATTCAGTGGGTGCGTATACTTGTATAATGGACAGCGTAAAGTCTTGGAGTTTCAAGTTTAGCATTGCCACACGATCTGTTAGACCAATGAAGCTTTCTATGTTGTTTCTAAGAGACTTGTTAATTATGAAGCCTACTCCATATTTACCTGGTGTGCATCCTATGTGGCAGAGTATTAAATTATCGTGTTCTTCTATTTTATTACCTAGTCTTCTTACTTCTGAAATACCGATTACATCGTAGTTTATTTCCTTTATAGCTTCCTTTAGCTCCAGCAAGCGTTCGTGTGACGATAAAGTCCTGACGTTATAAGTTGAGATTTTTAATTGAGTTGAACTTGTATTGTATCTGCTCACCGTCTGTGTGATTTTGTTTGGAGGGTTTTGGTCATAATCTTCCACGGTGACCAGCCGGGTTGGAAGATGTTTTCTATAATTTCGTTTCTGTTGCTTGTTTATGGTATTCTTGCGGGGGGAGGGCGTTGATTGCTATATGTTGGTTTCCTTGGTATCGTCTTTTTGCTCTGTTGTTGTGTTGTTGATATTTTTATTTACCAAGAAGTTTAGCATGCTCGGCTTTATGACCCCTTCAGTCATGCTGTTTGACCTTTGTATTGGTTTATTTGGTTTCTGCGTTCGGTTCTTTTTATAGACTTGTGTGTTAGTATTGTTCTTTGACTGAGATTCTGCGGTTGTTGTGTTTTCTGGAGATGTTGGGAGAGACCTCTTGTTATTCGTTTTTAATATAATCAATTTGTCATATTTTATTCTCGCATTGTTACCCTTCTCTTTTTCTATTTTCACCTGTTCTTGTAGCTCTCTTCTTTTTTCCAAAACTTGTAAAGGGTAGTCTTCTTTCACATAATATTGTGTGTCCTTTAGTAGCCCTCTCTGCTTCATAATATTAATTTTTATTCCGAGAGTTGAAAAGGTAGCAATTATTGGACGAGGTCTGTCGCCTTTTTTCCCCACTCGTCTTAACTCTTGAATATCTCTGAGTTCTATGTCGGTGCTAAAATACTTTTTTATAAAGCTGTAGATATTGTTTTGAAGGTTGTCGTATGATGATTCTTTCTCTTCAATACCAAAAAATACTACATTTCGTTGTCTTGCTTGTTTTTCCAGAAAGTATATTCGTTTTTCTTGATTATCTAATTTCTCCTTCAGTTGATCTTGTTGAACCTGCAGCTTGGTAAGTTTTTCATCCAATATTTTGTTGATATTCTGTGTAACTCGTTCTGTTACCTTGTCTGCACTTTTGCGGATCTCCGATTTTTGTTCATCAATATCTTTTTGTATGTTTTTAAGTGCAAGCATAATTTCTTCCATGGTTATGATCAATATTATCGAGTATTGGTTTTGTTTTGGTACTAGTAGTGGCACCTAGTGGTCAACCCTTGAACTACTTTCTTAGTATGCGTGGCGCCCTCTCCCGGTGCACCCTGGTACTGTTTGTCTTTTACCGATGGCCGCTTTCTGGGTCTTGTTGATTTATCAGAACGTAGTTTATACGTGATGCCATAGGTGGCGTTAGGTTGAACAATATCGATCTGGCGTTTGTTTATAGAATTTGCAAATCATGTATTTTGGGGTTATATTTTGAATTCGAATTTATTCCATATATTTTAATGAGAATGATGCACTTCAGAATAATTAATAAACGATTTTGCACTGATTGTTTTCAATCTCACTTCAAAAGGTTCTCAAAAACACTTATCACATACGAAGTCGTGTCTAGAAGATCTTTGGCGTTTTATTGTTATTTTAGCACTTTGTTTTGTCTGTCACCACTAAATGTTCTTCTGTTTTTAGTTTATAAACTTTTAGAACGTTCACACTTACTAAAAAACACATTAATTTATTTTTAAACACTATTATTTACGCAGCTGATTTTAACCGTGGCACTAGAGCGCCCTCTCCTGTCTCTCCTCTCCTCGCCCTATCTTGACATGTCATAGTAAAAAAGAAACAAATATATTTATATATAAAAACTAAAAATAATAATTACATTAAAATAATATATAAATAATAATTATAAAGTTTACAATGTCCCACCAGCAACAAAGTCCTGTTATAATAACCTTAAAGTTACAGGTTTGTAGTTATACAACAACATATAACAAAAAAGAAGACACAAAATATTACTAAACGAGTCAAAAAACCCACTCAAAGAATAAACAAAAAAAAAAAGAAAAATTAAAAAAAACTAGTTAAAATAGAACAATTTACGCCGATTATTTTATATCTATAATACTACAGTTATCACTTACAATATAGGTAATAAGTCATTTTTGTTAAAATTCTTTTTTTTTTTTTTTTTAAACTGAGATTACATACAAAACAATGATAAACTAAAATGACGAAAACAGAACTGAACACCTTACTACAAGTTATTTATTATAGCAAGGTCAATCAAAGGTAAGATATACAAAAAAAAAAAAATGAAAAAAGTAATAAAAATTAAAATTATATCATAATTACTTTAGTTAAAAAATACAGACAAAAACAATTAAAAACAATAATAAACGAGTGAAATATCAGTACATTGAAATAAAAAATAATAATATGTAATAATAAAATAACAACAACAAGAAATAGTAAATTAGCGCTAATCTATGGCATTATAATATGCGTGAAATTCGTTTGTATTGCACACATTCAGATAAGACTCGTTTACATTATTAAATTGTAAGTGGGTAGAAATTTAATAAATTACTACATTGAAGCTACATTCCAAACAACAGTTACAAATGTTCATTTTATACAGTATTAGAGTACAGTAGCGAAATACGAAAAAGTGCAGTTGAATTTGAATAATTTAGTGACAGAGTACCGAATAGTTATTTCTTAACCGCTCTTCTTGTACGAGAAATGGGAAGCCTAGTCTCAGGGCTTTTTACCACCGTTCCTGGGCTCAGGGCTGGAGAACCATTCTCGACTGCAGACCTCGACGCAACGGGAATAAGTTCCAGATCACCCCGACACTCTACTTGGTGGCGAACTCCGTCTGGGCTGATGATATACACATATCCATCGCGGGTCCAGCAGTTGGTGACGCCAAAGCGCTTCCGGGCTTCAAGAAATAAATCGTGCCGAGGCTTAGTTAAATACTCTGACTGTGTGATGCCGGTGCCCTTCAACTTAGTTTTGGCATACCATACTTGTTTGCGAACCACGACATCAGTGAACTTAACCACAACGGGCCTTGGTTTTTTTGTCGGTGAGCGACCCAAATGATACGTCGTTTTTATACTGGAGCTGGAAAAGTTCGGCAAATCTAGATGCTCGGCGAAAACAGACACGACCCGTGAATTAAAGTTTTCCGTCTTCATCTCGGGGATACCGTGCAAGAGCAGCATTTTGCGCCTTCTTCGCATCTCCTGACGATCCAATTCCGTTCTAAGGAATTCAACCTGATGTTGTAAGGTGTTCAACGTGGCTATGATAAAATTTTTAAAAGCTTCAAAATCAGCAGCAATGGATGAAGTGGTCGCAGCGATTTTGCTACTCGAATTCTTCTGTAGTTCGTGCTGGAACTCGTTCATTCTAGTGTGAAACATCTCAGACATAGCAGAGAAAGACTGTTTTAATGAGTCCATTCTTTGTCTTCTAACTGTCACTTTTTGAATTTTGAATCGTATTTAAAATACAGTGGTTATATCAGTGAGGAATAAGGAATATATCTTGCTGGCAGGTATTGTAACTCACATGTACATAATTTGGATGAAATAAATAAATAAATCCCAAATTGCTTATTATTTACGTAACACGTTTAAACTGCACACACTAGCAACACCCGAGTACCCGAGTTATTAGTAGAATATAATAATGATCTGAATCTAATACTTGTGCTATATTTTTCTAATAAAT